>NC_080022.1:141250045-141553076 GCF_030020395.1 Manis pentadactyla
CAATGACAGGCATAGGGTAAAGTTGAAATTTAAAAATTTTAGAGAATGCCATATTTATATAGAACTTTACATTTCTTAGAACACCTGCGCAAACATGTTGACTTATTTCATATAAACTTGAAGTAGGTAGTATAGTGAATTTGAGAAGATAGCAGTTTGTTTTTTTCTATATCACATGACTAGTTGGCTAGTAGATGGCAAAGCCAGAACTTTTCTGTCTGCTGACCTTTAGACTAGTACTCTTATTTCTCCTGAGCCACTCTGAAAATACCTCTGTGTAACTAAGGTGGAGGGGGAGAGTATGTTGCTTTAGCAGTTACTTGAGATGATAGTATGTCTTGGTGTTTATGACTTGGCTAATATCCATCATAAGTATTAGGTGAAAATGTCTTTGTAGTTTTCTAAAGAAACCTCATATTTTCTTTCAAAAACAATCATGTCCCAAAGCTCAGTGAAATTAGAATGAGGAATTTTAGGTAATCTCAGAATGTACATTTTCATTCATGGTCCTTGGTTTATCACAGTGTTTGTCCTCAGGTATGGGTTAACACCATGCATTTCAGTAAGATACTTTTAAAACACCCTCCCCCCCTTTTCATCTTAATGGATGCAGTCCTTAATGATACACTCATGAAACCTTTAGGAGGGGAATAGGTTGGGAAATGACTTAAGTGTAGTCCCAAATAGTCTAGACACTTGTGGAACAGAATCAGTTAAGGGATAGTGAGAAACAGCAACAAGTTACTTTTATTGTTTATGAAATGGTTATTTAACAGTTTAATACACTTAAATAACTGATACATCCAAGTTGACAAATTAGTTTACTAATATCACTATGGTTTGAGCTCATTAACTATTCTTGTTAGTTACACTCCTAGGAACAATTTCAGAAGCTCATTTAAATTTATTGTATTGTAGTAACAGCGGTAATAATAAAAGGGTCATCATAATTTATCCAAACCAGGATACCTTGAGACAAAGGGATGCCAATTTAAAATTGTGTCCTGAACTGCAAACTTGCTCTATTGTCATTCTACCTAAGACCATTTGTTAACCACCAGTTTTTCATTTGGATTCATATGAAAAGTTTTCTCAGGTTTGTTCATCCCTCTATGATAGAAATATCTTAGATCTAAGCCCCTTCTTTCTGAAATGAAGTTAACGTTTGGTAGAACATGAGACAGATTTCTACCTCTCTCTCCCCTTTCCTCCCAGCAGGAGCTGGGAAAGTCAAGGATATGGTAGTTGCTGAAAATAGAGCTTGCTGGTTTACCTCTTCAGTCTTATAGTGTAAGAGCCAAGTATGTTGGTTTTACATATGTCTACCTTGAGCTAGATCTGTATTTAAGAATACTTGACTTAGAAGTTAGTAGCAGTGTTCTGATAAACACAGAACTTTTTCTCCACATATACTTTTAAAGCCCCACCCACAACTTGTTAGGACCATTCTGTTCAGAATACTGAATCCTGTATGGTTTAGAAAACATGACTGTGATTCTGATGCATCTTTGAAATTTAATCTTGAATTAAACTTTTTCCAATGATACAGGACAATAGCTGGACAGATCTGTCATTTACCCTGCTAGGTTTGATTTGCAATCTGGTCAGAATTTTATCTAGCTAAATAAAGCAAAACATAAATTGTGTTTAACTCTTCTTTGTTTATATATAAAATTTGAAGGAGACACTTAACACTGTAAGAGGTATGACTGTTTCGTATTTTGGCAGATGTAGTGTAGTGCAGAGGCCTTGGAGTCATCTGGATTCCTTACCTTCAGAATGGGGATTGATGTCTACCTTGCCTGTTAATTTACTGGGTCACGAAATTGTGAGGTTCTGTGAACTGCAAGTATAATACTTGTCACAGTATTTACTGTGAAAAATTCAAATTAACCCACTATGAGAGATGAAGTAAATACTGCTGCTGACCAACGTGGTTAAAATTAGCAAGCGTACTCAGGGGTTTACACTTTTGAGTTACATTTTTTGAGTTAGATTTGCAGAAAGACTAGTTCTCAAAATCCTTAATCTTAACTCATCTGAAAATTTGCATATACGGAAAGTGAACGTTGTTCAAATTTATTCCAGAGCAGTATCATCTATTCTTTGGCCATGTTGAGCTGGTATGTAGTTTTGGTAGTGATTCTAGGTTACTGTTCAGAATATACCTCTCATCCATGTAACACCTGTTCTCTGTGGATTTAGGGTGAAAGGTTCTAGTAGTAAAAAAAATGACAAATCAGTGTCAAAATGCTTGCCTGTTATCAGACTTAGATTACTAACTAGGGAAATAATGGTATTACACCAAGCCAACTTGGTGAAATGTTATTTAAAAGCTTAGTGTGAGCTTTGGGTATGAAATGGGTTCTGATTAATAGAAAGCTACCAATTACCAAAGCAATCCTGAGAAGGAAGAATAAAGCCAGGAGGCGGGGTGGGGATTATGCTCCCTGACTTCAAGCTCTACTACAAAGCCACGGTAATCAAGACTATTTGGTACTGGCACAAGAACAGACTCATAGACCAATGGAACAGACTAGAGAGCCCAGATGTAAACCCAAGTGTATGTGGTCATTTAATATACGATAAAGGAGCAATGGACGATGGGGAAATGACAGCCTCTTCAACAACTGTTGTGTTGGCAAAACTGAATAGCTACATGCAAGAGAATGAAACTGGATTATTGTCTAAACCCATACACAAAAGTAAAAAGTGAACTCAAGATGGATCAAAGACCTGAATGTAAGTCATGAAACCATAGAACTCTTAGAAGAAAACAGGCAAAAATCTCTTGAGTATTAACACTGAGCAACTTTTTCCAGAACGCATTTCCTCTGGCAAGGGAAACAAAATAAAAAATGAACAAATGGGACTACATCAAGCTAAAAAACTTCTGTACAGCAAAGGGCACCCATCAGCAGAACAAAAAGGGCATCCTACAGTATGGGAGAATATATTTGTAAATGTCATATTGGACAAGGGGTTAACACCCAAAATATATAAAGAACTCACACATCTCAACACCCAAAAAGCAAATAACCCTATTACAAAATGGGCTGAGGATATGAACAGACACTTCTGCAAAGAAATTCAGATGGCCATCAGGCACATGAAAAGATGCTCCACATCACTAATCATCAGGGAAATGCAAATTAAAACCACAATGAGATACCACCTCACACCAGGTAGGATGGCCAACATAGAAAAGACTAGGAACAACAAATGCTGGTGAGGATGTGGAGAAAGGGGAACCCTCCTACACTGCTGGTGGGAATGTAAGCTAGTTTAACCATTGTGGAAATCAATATGGAGGCTTCTCAAAAAACTAAAAATAAAAATACCATTTGACCCAGGAATCCCACTCCTTGGAATTTACCCAAAGAATACAACTTCTCAGATTCAAAAAGACATACGCACCCCTATGTTTATCGCAGCACTATTTATAGTAGCGAAGATATGGAAGCAACCTAAGTGTCCATCAGTAGATGAATGGATAAAGAAGAGGTGGTACATATACACAATGGAATACTATTCAGCCATAACAAAAACAAATCCTACTGTTGGCAACAACATGGATGGACCTAGAGGGTATTATGCTCAGTGAAATAGGCAGAGAAAGACAAATACCAAATGATTTCCCTCATTTGTGGCATTGAAGCAAAACTGAAGGAACAAAATAGCAGACGCAGAGACTCCAAGAAGGACTAGTGGTTACCAAAGGGAAAGGGTGGGGGAGGGAGGGGGATTGTGGGGTATCATAATTGGTGCATCTGGTGTGTGTGTGTCACGGGGAAGACAGTGTAGCTCAGAGAAGACAAATAGGGACTCTGGCATCTTACTACACTGATGGACAGTGACTGCAATGGGGTATGGGGGGGACTCCATAATAAGGGTGAATGTAGTAACCACATTGTTTTTCTTGTGAAACTTGATAAGAGTGTATCAATGATACCTTAATAAAAAAAGGAAAGCTACCAATTAACACTACTTAATCCTTGGTTAGTCAGTCATTTGACGACTTTGTAGGATGTTGGAATGGTTGTGAACACCTTTGTGCTGTAGAAATGTGTCCGACTTAAAAATTTGTGTAAATGGTTTTATGATCATAATAGGTTAAATTAAAATTAAGTGGTAAAACTTTATGGTATTATTACCATGGAAATTTCAAAACATTGCGTGCTTTTTGCCTAGGCAATATCACCTAGGACAGTTATGATTTTGTTTTTATATTTATAGATTTTTCAAAAGGTATTTGTTAGGAAATATTTTTCTATGGAGAATACATTTTTCCCCTCACAACTTTAAAATACATGAAAAGTGTTGCAATTTTGATAAGGATTTAAAGTCTTAGGAAAATAAGTCAACAATTGGAATGTACCATAAAATAACTTACCCTAAATTGTATCATTACAAGGGTTATTTCTGGTCATTTTTTTCACCTGATGTATTCCAAAACAAAATTCTAAGATTTTTGTTTGTTTCAGTGTCTTTAATGAGCTTTTTTCCCTTATTTTTTCCCATACATCATATGTTAGGTCTTCTTCTGCACCTTATCTTTCTGGTAGTACTACAGTTAAACAGTTTGGCTTCTTGAAGGGAGTATCTTAAATTCTAACAGGAGATAAATCGTTTTGATGGAGTACAAGGGATTCCCTCCCACTCTCCAGTTTTGAGACTGATGGGAGAGACACCTGCAGTCAAAATTGTAGAATCTGGATAAAAGGTTATCTTGTGTTTCTACCTAGCAGAAGTTAATTGGTAAGGTTTTAAAGTTCTTTAGAAGGCGAAGCAATTTGTTTTTTTTCCTCTTCCTAGGAAAGGTATGAGTTAATTTTAAAGAGAGAGCTCCTCTGTTTGGGCTGGTAACATGAAGAAGAAAAATTGTAGATACTTGAGTGTTAAGATTATTGTTTTGAAAAGCCTTAGTATTCAGAGTATTGAAAGTTCTAAAGGCATTTGACAAATACATATTGAGTGCTTATTGTGTACCAGGCACTTGGGATTCTTCAGTAAAATAGACAAAAGATCTCTACAGGGAGCATATATTGTAGTGAATGTATAATACTTTTAGAGTTCTTCTGTTAGTATGTGTAATCTTTTTTTTTTTTAGGTTTATTTTGGTATCATTAATCTACAATTACATGAAGGACATTAGTTTACTAGGCTCCCCCCTTCACCAAGTTCCCCCCACATACCCGTTCACAGTCACTGTCCATCAATTACGTGTAATCTTTTTAAGAGTAATTTGAACTAGTCCAAACAACAATGGTGTTTGCTATACTGTAGGGCCCTATACCTTATGTTAGTCCTAGTCCCATATTAAAGACTGTAGAAAGCTACATGGTCTCTCTTCATTGATTGGTAGTGTCAAGTGGTGCTAACAAAATGAAAAGCTGCTTTAAAAAAATATTTTTGTTGACTCTGTGGCGATAAAACCCTATAACAATAATACTGTCTATTTAACGACAACTATGCTAGGTACTTAGCATTCTTGGAATCCTCAGAAACGATCCTACAAAGCAGCTACCACCTGTTTTACAGATTAGGATTAAAATTCTAGGAAAGGTGACAAATAGGTTCATCCCAGGATTCAGTCAGGTATGTCTCTCCTAGGCTGATTAATACTCTGTCCACTTCCATACTTAAATATAAACATTAGTCCATACTGCTTGAAGCTCTACTTTTGTTTCTTAGATGATAATTTATAACTTGAAAGTTGTGTTGAGCAGTCTTTTGGCTTATTTTCTCTCTTATATATGCAGAAAACTGAAGGATACAAAAGTTCAGTATATTTTCCATTGGAAACGTAACTAGAGGTAGTAGAATAGGCACTAGACCAGAAGTCATTAAATTGAGGGGAGATATGTCCAAGTTTTACCTCTTGATTGCTGTCCCTTAGTCTTATCTGTATGAGAGAGTTCTTTCCTGAAAGCTGTTTTATTCAATGAATTTTCAGGCTGAAACTCTTTTAAAAATGTTTGGGCTATGAAATAAATACTGGGAATTATATTGACAACTTGGGGTTCTACCCCAGCCAAAACTCAACCACTTAATAGAAAAATTCCCATTCCCCAAATTTGTATTTGCGTTCCTACTTATGTTAAATTAGTTAGAAGGTTGAAATACATGAAATTGCCAATTTCAGTTATTTTTGATTGATAAAATGATCATTTCATATGGGTCAACCTAATGTTAAGTGGTGGTTAGAAGGCTTGGAAGATGAGACCTCATTATACCCAAAAAGGCGTCAAGCTTTTTTAAGGAAGCACCAGGATTATTGAGGGATGTACATGAATACTTTGTCCCTGAGGTTGGTTTTGCTTTTTGTACTTAACCTAAATTGACTTACCTATTTTTGCTTTCAAGGTCTCTTGTCTGCTTTTGTCTTAGAATAATGGATTCAGATTTGCTCTGTTTGCAATCCTTTTAATGCAGTACTTTCAGGGCTACTGTTTAGTAGTATAAAGTCTCCTGGAACTGTTCAACATAGAGGACCCCAGATACTTTGATCATTTTGGAGAAAAGGTGGTATATAAAATACTCTACTCTACCCCCAAGCAAAATGTATGGAATTTACTCTTCTTTGCTAGTTGTCAGAATAGACTGGAAAAGGTTCCTGCCCTCACTGTTTTCTTTCCAAAAGAAAAATTGGTCTCAGTGCAGTACTTCATAGTTGGTAGAATGCGGTTGTAAGAAAATGATTGCATTTATTAGATTATGCAGTAGTAATTTGCTTCCTTAACTGCAGCCAGTAGATTCCTACTTATTAATGTGGAATTTCTGTGGCTATTCTCTGTTTAAAAGAATTGCTATCCTCCTTTTCCCCAGAGTGAGATTCTTTGTTTCTATTCTTTTAAAATCTAACTAGCCCTTGATTTATTCCTCTGTTTACTAGCGTTTTGGCATCATCATTGAATATGATCAGATGATGATCTATTTAAAATAATCAAGGAATAGAGAAGTTAAACAGTGCTGTGCATAAGAAAAATACATGATATATGTATTTTTAACTCCTTGATATATGAGAGTAAATCTTTATAGAGGGCTGAATTAGATAAAAACTCTAGGAATTTCATGGTACAGCAGTATTATGGCCCTCTACTTTTCCTTTATGTACCTTGTAATTAGGTGACTTTTAAGGCATGTAATTGAGGGCATTGGGGGAATGGCCAGAGGGGGGCCTTCGCTTTTTCCCCTACAGTTACCATTAAATCAATTTTTCTTCTTGCTCGTAATTAATACATACCATTAACATGGTCCTTATGCCTTAAAAAAATTTTTTTTTATTAAGGTATTATTGATATACACTCTTAGGAAGGTTTCACATGAAAAAACAATGTGGTTTCTACATTTACCCATATTCTCAAGTCCCCACCCATACCCCAATGCAGTCACTGTCATTCAGTGCAGCAAAATGCCACAGATCCACTGTGTGCCTTCTCTGTGCTACACTGTTCTCCCGGTGATCCCCCACATCATGCGTACTAAACATGATACCCCTCAATCCCCTTCTCCCTCCCTCCCCACCCACCCTCCCACACCCCTCCGCTTTGGTACTTGGGAGTCTGAGTCTGCTGCTGTTTTGTTCCTTCAGTTTTACTTCATTGTTATACTCCACAAATGAGGGAGATCATTTGGCATTTGTCTTTCTCCGCCTGGCTTATTTCGCTGAGCATAATATCTTCCAGCTCCATCCATGTTGTTGAAAATGGTAGGATTTGTTTCTTATGGCTGAATAGTATTCCATTGTGTATATGTACCACATCTTCTTTATCCATTCATCTCCTGATGAACACTTCGGTTGCTTTCATATCTTGGCTATTGTAAAAGTGCTGTGATAAACATAGGGGTGCATGTATCTTTTTGGATCTGAGAAGTTGTATTCTTTGGGTAAATTCCAAGGAGTAGGATTCCCGGGTCAAATGGTATTTCTATTTTTAGTTTTTTGAGGAGCCTCTATATTGCTTTCCACAATGGTTGAACTAGCTTACATTCCCACCAGCAGTGTAGGAGGGTTCCCATTTCTCCAGATCCTGTTCAGCGTTTGTTGTTCTTTGTCTTTTTGATGCTGCTTATGCCTTCATCTTTTACTGCTGTAGCTTTCTAATGACGTTCTTGACTTTTACCTTTCATCATTTCAAAATGCTACTGCCAATATTTCTTTAGTCACTTTGTCTTTACCTTTTATTCTTTTGTTTGAGACTGTGTTAATACTGTTTGGCAATTTTCTTTTCCTCCACTTCTAAAAGCTAAAAGAATTTTGGAAGCTGTTTAGCAGTCTGTTTTTGCTTTGCATGACTTTTAAGATAATTAGGAGAATGGTTTGTCTTTATTTTACAGGTTATCTGTATAGCTTACCATATATACTTATTTTACTAACCAATATGTGAGTGCTTTCATTTTTATTTGACAGCATTTAGGTTTTTAAGCTTTAAAATCTGAAACTGATTTTTAAAATATTAAAACTTGGGAAGCAGAGAAGGTTTAGTAGGAGGACCATTGTTACCAAAAAAATTGATCTGGGCAACTTGGTATTTTCCAGCTAAAATAAATAACTTTATATTTTCTATATATTTATTTCAACATAAGAGGAATTTACTTATTCATGGCATACTTGAAAAATAAAAAGTGGGAAGAAAATTTGTATTATGTTATTTTCTGTGCAGTTTATTTCGTTATACTCTGTATATCTGATTTTACTTAATATTGTAGAAATTTTTCTTATATCATGAACTGTAAGTAATACATAACATATCCAATAACAAACTATTGCAAGTTTTTGGCTAGAATATTGCTAGCAGCACTGAAATGAAATTTTTGTATCCAAAATAAAATTTTCTATAGTTAGGGTTATTTGGTTAAGAGAGATTCTGAGTAGAGTTTACTGGTGAAAGTAAATGAACCCAATGCTTTTGACTTGTGCACTCCCATTGTTCTTGAAAGTATTTTCTTTCAGTTTATAGTACCACCAGCTTGTCAGTGTGCAATGCATAACTTTCTAACTACAAAACTCATGTATGTAAAATTTCTAAGCTTCAGTTAAAATGTGAAAATACAGATTCAGGTTGTTTTAATATTTTAAAATTACAAAATCTGAAATTAAATGTAAAAAAATCAAATAGTACTGTCTTACATGTAAATACTGAAAGGTACTCCACCCTGCCAGAAGTAACTATATTGTCATTAACTGTGAATATACTTTCAGAAATTTGCTCAAGTGCTACTACATGGATAAACACGAAAACATACCTCATTTTGTTGATTCCAGTATGCTATTGATATAACAAGTGTCATTCTTTTTTTTTTTTTTTAATTGTAATAATATATTTTATTTAATGAAACGTATCTAAAATATCATTTCTAGCAATCAATAGCAATATTAACAAGGTATTTTCTATTCTTTTTAATACCAAGTCTTTGAAATCCAATGTGAATTTTTCTTTTTTTTTCTTTTTTTTTCTTTTTTTTTTTTAGATAATTATTTTTTATTGAAGGGTAGTTGACACACAGTATTACATTACATTAGTTTCAGGTGTACAACACAGTGATTCAACATTTATATACATGATAATTCTAAGTACCAGCTATCACCATACCAAGTTGTTACAATATTTTGACTATATTCCTTATGCTATACATTACATCCCGGTTGCTTATTTATTTTACAATTGGAAGTGTGTACTTTTTCTTGGTTGTTGTTGTTAGGGCATCTCTCATATTTATTGATCAAATGGTTGTTAACAACAATAAAATTCTGTATAGGGGAGTCAATGCTCAATGCACAATCATTAATCCACCCCAAGCCTAATTTTCGTCAGTCTCCAATCTTCTGAAGCATAACGAACAAGTTCTTACATGGAGAACAAATTCTTACATAGTGAATAAGTTACATGGTGAACAGTACAAGGGCAGTCATCACAGAAACTTTCGGTTTTGCTCATGCATTATGAACTATAAACAGTCAGTTCAAATATGAATACACATTTGATTTTTATACTTGATTTATATGTGGATACCACATTTCTCTCTTTATTATTTTTAATAAGATGCTGAAGTGGTAGGTAGATACAACATAAAGGTAGAAAACATAGTTTAGTGTTGTAAGAGAGCAAATGTAGATGATCAGGTGTGTGCCTGTAGACTATGTGTTAATCCAAGCTAGACAAGGGCAATAAAACATCCACATATGCAGAAGATTTCTCTCAGAACAGGGGGGGTGAGGTTCTAAGCCTCACCTCTGTTGATCCCCAATTTCTCACCTGATGACCCCCCTGCGACTGTGCCTGTCTTAGGTTGTTCCTCCCTTGAGGAATCTTACCCGTCTCTGGCTAACCAGTCATCTTCCGGGGCCATACAGGGAAATGTTAAGTTGGTAAGTGAGAGAGAAGCCTTATTGTTTGAAATGGTTAGCTTTTTATTTCTTTGCATATTTATGCCCTGTGGCTTCTATGCCCAGCATTTGTCTTGAGGTATCTTTACCACTTGGAGGAGTTATGATACTCGGTAAATTTGATATGAGGCACGAATTCTATTTAAGAATTTGTTGTAATTAGGAAGGAAGAAGAAAAGCTATAGAAGTAGCAGGCGGGAGAAAACATGGGAAGATTGATTATTTCTTTGACATATCTTCTTGTAGAGTAACTTCAGCATGTATATATTTTAAGCTACTACTTAAATTGCGCACACACATTAACATAATAGGAGTATAGTTACATAACCAAAGCATACCTGTAATTACCAGCCATCTCCAGTGAAACCAAGAAAACCAGTTAGGCACCCTAGGCATTTGTGAAAACTTATCAATGATATGATGGTTATTATCTAACTGAATTTGAATAGTTTGAGAAAAATCAGACAAATTAAAACAACCCATTCCTGGGCACTGTTCACATCCCATATGTTCTTTTAACAGTAAATAGTCTGTAGTTGTAAGATTTTGGAGCGCTACAATTTGCACTTCTCCTAATTCTTGGTTGAGTTCCAACAGTATAGATCCAGTCAAATTTGTTGTTTTACTGTATGCACAGGCCAGCTTAGATATCTCCTTCATTCCCATGGCAAGTCCAGGAGCTGGTGGGATGAGTGCATCTACAGCTGTAGCAGTGCGTGGATCTTTGTTGGGGTTTTTTGATGATCATCTTCTGGCATGAGTCTTCCCGAGAGTGCTGATGTTGGAAGTTCTCTTTCATATCGTTTCTTAGTTCATTTTCGGGGTAGCCAAATTAGGCTTTGATCCTCTGTATAAACACAAACAGACCCTTTGCCTACACTTTTATATGTCCTTTATATCATTGTGTAGAACTCATTAGAGGTCACCACATAGGAACTGCATTTTTTTTTTTTTTAATCATTAATCTACACTTACATGACGAATACTTTGTTTACTAGGCTCTCCCCTATACCAGGTCCCCCCTATATACTCCTTTACAGTCACTGTCCATCAGCGTAGCAACCTGTTGTAGAATCACTACTTGTCTTCTCTGTGTTGTACAGCCCTCCCCTACAAGTGTCATTCTTTTACATAACGTTAATGAAAATGCTGCCAGTTGCACTGTGGCACACAAGGAACTAAGAAAAGTCTGGATTTCAGAGATGTTAATGTGAAAAATGTTTCCTGAAATAAACACACATTTATGCTATATTCTTTAATAGAAATAACATTTATACATATTCAGCAACATGCCTTTTGCTCACAACAAAAACATTTTGAATATAAAAAGGAAAATTAAAAACAAAAATTTGACCATTTTAGCCAGACTAACATAAAAACTTAAGGAATGTCTTGTTGTTCAACTAGGTCACTGTACCTTTAAAAAAGAAAAACTTACCAAGGGATTTTAGTGTGCAGCCAGGGTTGAGAACCTCTGAAATAGATCATTTCTCAGATGCTTGACTGAATTAAAGTCACTGAGGGTGCTTATTAAAATTGTAAGCGTTTGATCTGTACTCCAAATTTAATGCACATCTGTGGGTATACAGCTGGGTTTGACAAGATGGCCATGTAAAGGCTGTCTTAGCTATTTTTTTAGCAGTTAAATAATTGCCAGCGATCTGGAGTTTGAGAATATTGGAAGCTGGGCATTACTGCATAGATTTCTGTGTAGTTTTGTCTATTACTCTTTTAAAAACAGTGGTTATTGACCCAGGAATTCCACTCCTAAGAATTTACCCTAAGAATGCAGGATTCCAGTTTGAAAAAGACATATGCACCCTATGTTTATTGCAGCACTGTTTACAATAGCCAAGAAATGGAAGCAGCCTAAGTGTCCATCAGTAGATGAATGGATAAAGTTGTGGTACATATACACAATGGAATATTATTCAGCCATAAGAAGAAAACAAATTCTACCATTTGCAACAACATGGATGGAGCTGGAGGATATTATGCTCAGTGAAATAGGTCAGGCAGAGAAAGACAAATACCAAATGATTTCCCTCATATTTGGAGTATAAGAACAAAGAAAAAACCGAAGGAAGAAAACAACAGCAGGCACAGAACCCAAGAATGGACTAAGAGTTGCCAAAGGGAAAGGGACTGGGGTGGGGGGTGGGAAGGGAGGAAGGAGGGGAATAAGGGGCATTACGATTAGCACACATAATGTAGGGGGTGGCATGGGGAAGGCAAGTATAGCACAGAGAAGACAAGTAGTGACTCTATAGCATCTTACTACACTGATGGACAGTGACTAATGGGGTATGTTGTGGGGACTTGATAATGGGGGGAATCTAGTAACCACAATTGTATATTAATGATACCAAAATAAACAAAAAAGCCCACAAAAAAAAACAGTGGTTAATGGTTTTGTGGATATATTTGTTCAAGTTCAGTATTAGAGGGTCACTACTGCTTTGCATATGATGAAAAGTTTAACATAACTTTAGGTCTAAATTTGTAAGTGCTAATTAACCTGATTTTAAAAATACTGTTAACTCCTATCTTAGGGTTGTACTGCATACATACTTTTTCTGAACTCTGTAGTGTTCTCCCCTTCATTTACTGTAGCTTACTGAGTTTGTCACTTTTCCTTGTACTTGCCTCTGTATTTTATATTTTGGTCAGCTGATATAATTAGGAATTCCGCTCTCCCCCTTCAAAAGTAAATCCTGTAAATCCATTCTTTGACTTCCAAAAGTCAGTAAGTATTTAGCTTGTCTTGGGAATGAGTTTCCCCTTGTGAATGTTAAAATAATTTAGTGTAATATCTAACATAAAAGGAGTTTACAGTTCAGTTTAAGGAGGACTATAGCTAAAACCAAGAATGACTATTGCCAACTTCTGTGGTACAGGAATTTTAAAGAAGGAATGAGGGCATTATGGGCTGTAGTTGTCAGGGAAAACATGAGTATTAGATGAGATTCTTTGGGATGCACAAGATGTGGATGGTAGGAGGAGAATGATCTGCTGGATGTGTCATCAAAGGTGCAGATCCAGTATTAAGCATATGAAGCCTAAGAATGGGATATCTCAGCTAGAAAGAAGAAATGGAACCAGATTATACACAAGGCTTTATTAGGTTTAGATTCTGGGTTTTGTTTTTTATTTAGCTTTTTGCTGTATTAAGTACATTGTTAATAACACTCCTTTAAGTGCTCACATCCTCATCTTCCTGGATTCCTTTTTTTTAATCTTGGTAAGAGAGGCATGCAAAGGAAAGAATTTAAGTATGTTGTTGAGTTGAGTTATGTGCCAGAGCATTTACTATACAATCTCATTTTAACTCTTAATAGCCCAGTTAGATGTTGATACTTTCCAAGTTGTAGGTGAGAAAACAAGCTCATAAAGGTTAAGTGATGTAGGTCTCATAGCATGTAAACACCTAAACCAGAATGAAAATCTGATCTGAATATCCAGCTGTAAACATGGTGTTTTCCTACCATGCTGTGTTTACCAAAGTGTGTATCTTTTGATCCACCTAGTAGTACAGTTAGTATGTAGATATGACAAGAATAGTGAATATTAGAATATTCTAATAGTGTTATTAGAATAGGACCTCTTTAGAGAGGTTTCTTGACCTGTTTTCTGTTTTAGCATCTTGTTTGCTGCTTTCATAGTACCAACACAAAGTGTACTTAAATGTCAATTTATTAATCCTGTTCACTTTAACCATTTAAACCTTGGCATAAAGAAATATCGCAGGAGTGACTTCCCATGTCTTGCCAAACTCTGTACTTTATTACTCTTCACACTCTTTAAGATACATGTCATAATATTTCGCTGGTTTTAATTAAACATAACTAGTGATTACTACTATAATATATTATGTCTCTAGGTAATTAAAAGTGTTATAAGACTCCTAAAGCTGCAAATCTCAAATTTTTATTCCATCCTTAGATTCTTTCCACATTTATTTTCTTTTGGAACTAAAGTAGCTAAGGAGTTTTTGATAGATTGAATTAAATTTTGAGTAACGTAAAAATCCCAGTTTGGGTTTTAGCATCCCTTAGAGCTCTTAAGTGATTTGGAAGCATGCACAAATTCAAATAGCCCTTTAGGATAATGGCATCACAGACTGAGCAGGCTTAAGCAGCTGAATTATTTATGACAGACCTAAGACTGTCAGATTTGGCAGCATTTAACAACCAATGTAAGTCACTGTAGTCTGAGAATGTTTTGTAACTAACTTAATCTGATGGGCTAATCTGAGTGTAGGTCTGTCAATCATATTCCATTTTCAGTATAGGGATCATACTGAATTACTTTTATGGTTTGCTGATAACACCTGCCCTTGATTGCCCAAATCAAATTTATTTTCCATGGTTTATGGTACAGAATTGATGGCTTCTGATAGAGTATTTGTCACTATGTGAGAGAAAGTGAGTGATACTTTATACAGAAAAAATTTGGCCCCATCTGTGTTTAATATCTAAATATTAACAGTAGTCTTTCCTACCAAATTGTTTACATCTCTTAGAAATCTTCAAGCCCGAATATTGTCATTGAATTGTCTATGAATTGACTGTTTACTGATTGTTCAAATTTTTGTTTAGCTGATAATTTCACTCATTCCATGGAGGTTGTTTAAGTCCATCAGATCATCTGAAAGCAACATAAACCTGGACATCAACATAAGTAACTGACAGAGTATAACTTTTATGGAAATACCATCATCCTTTTCAGAGATAAGAAATATCCCAGCAAAGACTGTTTCCCACCAGTAAATTTAGTCATTTTCTGTGATTATTCCTTTTTAAGTAAACATCAGTAAGGTAAATTCCTTAGTTCAGTACCTTAGATATTTCTTCCCCAACAAACTTGCATATTTAAAAATCAAATGCAATAAAAACAGTTTAACTTAGGACATTTTAAGTTGTTGCCTGATTACCTTTAATAACCATAGACAAAGTTTGTGGTCTGCATTAATTCATTGCCTTTAATTCTTACATGTATATTTGCTCTTTTAAACATTGATTTGATTTGACAGCCTTTAAAAATTTTTAGTGTGTTTTCATTGGCTTGTTCTAAAAAAAGAGAGACTGTAGTGCGCTTTCCTCTCCTCCCCCACTTTTCCCAACTTCTTACACTTAGGTGGCAGGGTCGTGTTAACTGTTCTGGCCAGTGAAATATGAGCAGGAATTATATGTGCAACTGTGTAAAGGAGGTGAAAATACCCTTTCTTGATTTGTCTGTTTCTCCCCTTCTGCGACCAGGGAAGCCTGTACCAAATGGTACAGCTCCAAGATGGTGGACCTTCACTAAAGCATTTGAGTTGAGGAAGAAACCTTTGTTGTGTCAAGCCTCTGAGATTGGGGAGTAATTTGGTTTCCCAGTGCACCTGTCCTATCTTGGAAATACAGAACAATCATAATTCAGGGCTATTGATTCTTTAGATTAAGTTTAAAACATGTTTATAGAATTACCTCCTTTTATTGTGCTTTTTTACTTTATTGAACTTGGCAGATAATTCACTTCTTATAAATTAAAGGTTTGTGGAAACCCTGTCCTAAGCAAGTTTTTTGGTGCTATTTTTCCATTTGCTGTGTGTCACATTTTGGTAATTATTTGGATATTTCAAACTTTTTCATATTACATATGTTACCGTCAGTGATCTTTGATGTTACTATTGTAATAGTTCTGGGGCACAAGAACCATGCCCATATAAAACAATGAACTTAGTCTATAAAAATGTGTGTTCTGATTGCTTTGTGACAGGCCATTCCCCCATCTCTCTCTCTCACTACCTCCAGGTCTCCCAGTTCCCACAGTACTGCAGTTAGGCCAATCAGTAACCCTGCAGTGGCCTCTAAGTGTTCAAGTGAAAGGAAGGATTGTGCTTCTCTCATTTTAAATCAACTAGAAATGATTAAGCTTAGTGATGAAGAAGGCATGGCGAAAGCTGAGATAGAAAGCTAGGCCTCTTGGGCCAGTTAGCCAAGTTGTGAATGCAAAGGAAAAGTTCTTAAAAGTGCTGCTCCAGCAAACACAAGAATAAGAAAGCAAGAGCAGAAAGTTTTAGAAGTCTGCATAGATCAAACCAGCTGCATGATTCCCATAAGCCAAAGTTAATCCAGAGCAAGTTTCTAACGAGCCAAGTTTCTAACTCTTTTAAATTTTATGAAGGCTGAGAGGTTAGGAAACTGCAGAAGAAAAGTTGGAAGCTAACAGAGATGAGTCTTTAAGGAAAGACGCCTTCTCCATAGCAAAAAAGTGCGAAGTGAAGCAGCAAGTGCTGATTTGGAAGCTGCAGCTGGGTTATCAGAAGATTACAATAATTGATGAAGGTGGCTACATTAAACAACAGATTTTAGTGTAGACAAAACATCCTTCTATTGGAAGATGACATACAAGACTTCATAGCTAGAGAGGAGAAATCAGTGCCTATCTTCAGAGCTTCAGAGGAAAGGGTGAGTTTCTTGTTAGGGGCTAATGCAACTGATGACTGAGTTGAAGCCAGTGCTCATAAACCATTCTGAAAATCCTAGGGCCCTTAAGAATTATGCTACATCTACTCTGCTTGTGTTCTTTCTGTAAAGGTAACAACAAAATCTGGATGACAGCACATGTTTACAATGTGGTTTACTGAATATTTTAAGCCCACTGTTAAGACCGACTGCTCAGAAAAAAAATTCCTTTCAAAGTATTATTGCTCATTGATAATAAACCTGGTCACCTAAGAACTCTGATGGCAATGTACAATGAAATATATGTTGTTAGCTTGCTAACACAGACATCCATTCTGCAGTCCCTGGTTCAAGGAGTCATTTTGACTTCAAAGTCTTAATTAAGAAGTAGATTGCATAAAGGCTATAGCTGCCAAATAGTGATTCTTTTGATGGGTCTGGGCAAAGTAAATTGGAAACCTGGAAAGGAATCAGCATTCTAGATGAGATTAACATTCGTGATTCATACATAGGAAAAGGTCAAAATTATCAGCATTAACAGAAGTTTGGAAGAAAAATCCAATCATCATGGATGACCTGGAGGGGTTTAGGATTTAAGTGGAGGAAGCAACTACAGATGTTGTAGAACTAGCAAAAGAGAGAGCTCTAGGATTAAAAATGGAGCCTGAAGTTGTGACTGGATTGTTGCAGTCATGATAAACCTTTAACAGATTAGGAGTTGCTTCTTACAGATGACCAAAGTAAATGGTTTATTGAGAAGGAATGTATTCCTGGTGAATATGCTGTGAAAGATTGTTGAAATGACAACAGAGGATTTAGAATATTGCATAAATTTAGGTAATAAAGCAGTGGCAGGGTTTGAGGGAATTGACTGTTTCTTTGTTAGCAGAGGCAGCTGAGGCTTAATTTTGGAAAAGACACTTGAATTGACTTTAATTGGAGGCATGGGCAAGAGGGAGTATCCCAGGCAGTAGACTCCACGCCAGGTGTGGGCTGAGGATGGGCTGAGCCTCAGGTGGGTCTCCTATTCCTGACACTCCCCTGAACAGCTCCTTTCCGCATAGGCTCTGGTAGCCACAGGAAGGGATAGGCTGGGAGGGAGTGCAGTGGCCATTGACTCGGCTAGGTCATCAGGTGACTCAGACACCAGCTTCCCATTGCAGGACATCACAATCACAGCCTTTGAGGAGCTGATGCAACTGAAGGGGCAGGACTGAAAGGAGCTCAGGCCAAGCTCAGCCCACTTGAGTAGCTGTTGGTGGTCTTGGTATGGATACTCATGTTCTGTATTCCAGAATCCTGCTGGCTCTTCTAGCCCACCCTCCAGCAGCTTGGTCGGCAATCTTGATGTTTGACCCCAATTTTGAAAGAAGTTCTACTTCTTGTCTACTACTACTACTTGTGCATAAAATGCTATCAAGCATCACATGCTACAGAGAAATCATTCGTGAAAGGAAGTGTCAGTCGATGTGGCAGACTTCATTGTTTTAAGAAATTGCCAGTCACCTCAGCCTTCAGCACCCACCACCCTGATTAGTCAGCCGTCATCAACATGGAGGCAAAGACCCTCCAGCAGCAGAAAGACTATACGACTTGGCTGAAAGCTCAGGTGATGGTTAGCATTTTGCAGCTATGAAGTACTTTAAGGTATGTACTTTTTTTTTTAAGGCATAATGCTATTGCACATTTCTATAGTATAGTGTAAAACATTTTTAAATGCACTGGGGAACCAAAAAATGGGTTTGACTTACTGCGTATTTGCTTTATTGCAGTGATCTGGAACCTAATCCCCAATATTGCTGAGGTATGCGTGTACTATTTCTTTTGTACTTTCAATTTTGAGATGCCTAATAGATTACATCCAGGCTTCTCTGTTTTCTAGAATCTTAGGGGATTGTTTCAAAATTATGTGCCGGCTTCTCTAAAGACCAATAATACCATCTCTGGGCTGGTATGTGAAATATATGCATATCATATGAAGGACATTTAGCTTTCATGGCATGCCTCAGAAATGAATGATTCATAGAAAGGCATTACACTTCTCCTGTGCTAATTCTCTGGTGGAGTTCCTTCTTTCCATTCTTTAATTTCTAAGCCTTGAGAACTAAGTATTGAGATTTTAAGGAAGACATTATTCATCACATTAAGTTTTATGGCCAGTCTGAGCTCTTTTATTTCAGGTCTTTTGGTTCTTCCTTTGGTCCTCAATTGGGCTATTCTTTGAATACTGTTGCTGGCACAGGTCTGAGATTGTTTTTTTATCTCCCTCCTCTCCCTCATGCACACATCAGGTTTTCCTTTGCTGCTGTGCTTATCTCTGTCCCTTTTAGCTCAAAAGACACAAAGATTTTTCTACATAGGATGTAAAAGTGGTTCATCTTCATACAGAGGTCCCTGTTCTCAATGTTAACATTTTCTGTGATGATCATACATCAGTGGACCACATGTCAGTCCTACACCCAACAACCACCTCCCTGTCCACCCTTTGTTCCATTTTTGAAAGCCTTAGAAGAATCCTAAGCCCTTAAGTGCACCTTCTCTCTGAGGTTGTCTGCACTCCCCTTTCTTCGAGTGTATATTTTTTGCCTTAAAGACTCTGTGCTCAACTTAACTGCGTTTTGTCTCTGTGCTCTTCCAGTGCTAAGCATCTTTGTCCCTTTGCTATTTCATTCAATTTTCTAGACTTAAGCACAAGTCTTCAATATCTCTGTCCTACTTCAGACAAATAGGGAGGGGCTACTGAGAACTCTGATTTGGGCTTGCAGGTTCCTGTCTCCTGGGTGACCGGACAGGACTGCAGCTGTACAATCATGTTCCTTAATAGCCTGCCTGAAAATCTTTCTTTGCCTTTGGGAAGTTCTTAGAACATAATCGCATTCCATCCAGTGCTCTGCTGCTCCCCACAAGTCCTGGGGTGGTGAGGGCTTAGTTTCCATGCCTAATAGATTCAAGCGGATACTGGACTCCAGGTGACTCTGGCTTCAGGAGTTGGCAAGGGATCTGCCCTGTGCCAAGCAAGGAGTTAAGTGAGCTTCCCTTTTCTCTCTGTTTCCTGCACGGCTGCTGCCATTTCCTGCTACTGTTGCTCTAATGAATTGTTCCTTACGAATGCTGGTCATGCAGAGTCCAGAACCCTCTCCCATTCAGGTTGAGGTTTCTCCTAGTGGGCAGGGCGAGACCTCCCCAGATGCAGCTGCCTGACAACACTTCCTTTAAGGTTTTTAGTTTCTTTTGGTGAATTTTCTATAAGGTAAATAATGGTCATGTAGTAAAGGAAATGTCAGTGTGAGGGAACAATGGCATTTTATGGAAAAGTGCAGGTTTTACACTCTACCTCTAATTTAACTAGGTCTTTCTTTTTTGAAGAAGTGTTCTCATTTAATAGAAATGTTAATTTATCTCAGGTATAAAGACTTCTCTATTTGTCAGTCCAGGTGAATGCATATAAAATATATCCTGGCAGATTGCAAACTAACAACTTCAAACAACCATACTTGATAGTAATTGGTCTAGGGAATTTTACTGACTGAGGTGATTTTTATAATTGCAACAGGATGACTTTTGCAGCTTTACAATTTACAGAGGTACCTTGCTGTTTTCCCTGACGTTTTTCCGTGCTTCTGCATTACCCGTAAGGTAACTTTGCATTCTTTCCCTTTGACATATTCATTTGGGAAACTTACCTTCATGCAAGCCAGAAATAAATTTATTGTCTGAAGTTTCTTTTCAAGTTGGGTCTCTGGAGAAGTTTCTTTTCAACAGACCATTTGAGGATTCCACTATTGTCATCACATCAGTCATCTAAATTAATTTACATTGAGGAGGAGGCTACAGAGTTTTGGCAGAGCTACTTAGTTGGTCTCTTTTATTTTTAAATTCACTTAACACAGTTCACGGTCTTAACCATTTTTAAATGTACAGTTCAGTGGTACTACACATTTTTCTGCAGCCATCACCACCATCCATCCCCACATGTCTTTTCATCCTGTAAAACTGAAACTCTACGCATTAAACAGTACTGCCTCATCTTCCCACTGCCTCTAGCCAAACTGCTGATACACTTTCTATTTTTATGATTTTGTTACTCTTGGTACCTCATGTAAGTGGGATCACACAGTATTTGTGTTCTGACTGGCTGCTTCACTTAACATAATATCCTCAAGTTTCACCCATATTGTAGCATATTGGAGAATTTTCTTTTTAAGGCTGAATAATACTCCGTTGCATTGTATATATACCATTTTGTTTATTCATCCATTGTTGGACACTTGGGTTGCTTCCATGTTTTAGCTATAGTGAATAATGTTCCTGTGAACATGGAGATACAAATCTTCAATACCCTGCTTTCAGTTTTTGTGTATATACCCAGAAGTGGAATTGGTGGATCATACGGTAATTTTATTTGTAATATTTTGAGGAACCATCATATGTTTTACACAGCAGTTAATACCATTTTACATGCCCACACACCAATCGGGCACAGGGTCCAATTTCTCCACATCTTTGCCAACACCTATTATTTTTTTTTTCGTAGTGACCATAATGGTTGTGAGGTGGTAGATCATGTTAATCTTTTAAATAGGTAAGGGAAAGAACTAGGGTTTCAACTGTCTTGCTCTAAATGAGCCTTAGGGACTCTTGATAGGGAATCACATCTGGTTATATAAAGCAGCACTTTTCTAGCCTCTGTTACAGATTGCTTTGATGAGTTCATTCCACCCCCCTTTACACCAACAAGTTAATTTTCTGTATAAAAGATTATAAACCTACACATTCTGCTTGCCTTTTCTTGACAGTCTGTAACAGATGAATCAGTAAAGCTTCTCGACTGCAGAATATCCCCAAATACCCTGACACTTACATTATGGGATGGTGTTGGTTCTCTTTTAGTCATTTTATGTGTAAGATTCAATCATATAATAATATATAATATTAGATCATGTAATACTAGATCAGATCATATAAATACTAGATACTTAATATTATAAGTCCCTGTAGATGCCAGTCTTATTTATTGCAAATACTATTTGAATGTATAGGAACTTTGTGTGATAACACAGGACACCTATACTAAATGCCCCTTTATAATTTAGTGAACAGACCTCAGACTTTCAAGATTCTTTGGTCTCAGACTTCTTAAGGAATTGATGTAACTAAATTTTCTACCAAATAAAATGGGCTGCAGAAAGAAAAAGATTACTGAAATTGTCAAGAAAGGACTATAGAGTCTTTGGTTCTATCAGCCATAAACTCTGGAGTCATTATCTGGGTTGTAATCCATTGAATTTGTGGTTTTGAGCAAGTAATATTCCTTAGTTTCATGTGAAATGGGAATAAGAGTGGTACCTACTTCAAACATCTGTTGAGACTAGATGCATTAATACAGGCAGAGCATTTGGAACAATGCCTGAGACCAAGTGGTTTACTTGTGAATGAGTTTACTGAATATGTAAATACTTCCAACTAGCAAAACCAAAAAGCAAACCTAAAATAAAAGTCAGTGACAAACATTTGACTTTCCTTCTGTCAGGTTAGTACAGTAACAAATAGAGGCAGGCTGTCTAATTGAACTGTCTAAATAGGATATCTAACTAGGCAGTTACCGTACAATGAAGAGGAAATTACCTGGAACCATATAGACTTACTAGTATGTTTAAGATCCTCTTTGTGAGTTGTTGGGATTATGTGTTTAAGAATTTCTTTTTTTAACGGTAGTGATTTTTGGTCAGGTACTCATTGTCTCCAAACTTTGAAAAGTCCCAGATATTTTGTCCAAACTGCCTGTCCATCTGCAAGTAGTGATTGAACCAAGAGCTGCAGTTCTCAGGTTCATAAATCATGCTCACATCTGCTACATAAGATTTGGCAGCCTTCTCCCATCCCCAAAATGCTTAGATCACATTAATAAAATAGTTGCTGCAAAGGTGATTTTATGAAATACTCATTATGGTGAGAAATTTGTGTGGTTACAATTGGGGTTAGTCCTCTCTGCTGATGGAGGTTTTAAGGGTGAGGCCAGTCTAGAGTTCGGGATAAATCAGCTTTCACATACAGTTTTGGGGTACATTATGGTTAGGACCACTATGTTTTTTTAATTTTTTTAAATTTTTGCTATCATTAATCTACAATTACATGAAGAACACTATGTTTACCAGGCTCCACCCCTCACCAAGTCCCTCCCCCACACCCCACTACAGTCACTGTCCATCAGCGTAGCAAGATGCTGTATAATCACCATCTGTCTTCTCTGTGTTGTACAGCCCTCCCCATACCCCCCCACAACACTATACATGCTTTCTTTTTTCCTGCCCTTATCCCTCCCTCCCCACCCATCATCCCCAGTCCCTTTCCGTTTGGTAACTGTTAGTCCATTCTTGGGTTCTGTGATTCTACTGCTGTTTTGTTCCCTCAGTTTTTCTTTGTTCTTATATTCCACATATGAGTGAAATCATTTGGTACTTGTCTTTCTCCACCTGGCTTATTTCACTGAGCATAATACCCTCTAGCTCCATCCATGTTGTTGCAAATGGTAGGATTTGTTTTCTTCTTATGGCTGAATAATATTCCATTGTGTATATGTACCACATCTTCTTTATCCATTCATCTACTGATGGACCACCTAAGTTGCTTCCATTTCTTGGCTGTTGTAAACAGTGCTGCGATAAACATACGAGTGCATCTGTCTTTTTCAAACTGGGCTGCTGCATTCTTAGGGTAAATTCCTAGAAGTGGAATTCCTGGGTCAAATGGTATTTCTATTTTGAGGAACCTCCATACTGCTTTCCACAATGGTTGAACTAATTTACATTCCCACCAGCAGTGTAGGAGGGTTCCCCTTTCTCCACAACCTCTCCAACATTTGTTGTTGTCTGTCTTTTGGATGGTAGCCATCCTTACTGGTGTGAGGTGATATCTCATTGTGGTTTTAATTTGCATTTCTCTGATGACAAGCGATGTGGAGCATCTTTTCATGTGTCTGTTGGCCATCTGAATTTCTTCTTTAGAGAACTGTCTATTCAGCTCCTCTGCCCATTTTTTAATTGGATTGTTTCCTTTTGGTTTGTTGAGGTGTGTGAGCTCTTTATATATTTTGGATGTCAACCCTTTATCAGATCTGTCATTTACAAATATATTCTCCCATACTGTAGGGTACCTTTTTGTTCTACTGATGGTGTCCTTTGCTGTACAGAAGCTTTTCAGCTTGATACAGTCCCTCCTGTTCATTTTTGCTTTTGTTTCCCTTGCCCGGGGAGATATATTCAAGAAGAGGTCACTCATGTTTATGTCTAAGAGATTTTTGCCTATGTTTTTTCCTAAGAGTTTTATGGTTTCATGACTTAACGTTCAAGTATTTGATCCATTTCGAATTTACTTTTGTGTATGGGGTTAGACAGTGATCCAGTTTCATTCTCTTACATGTGGCTGTAGGACCACCATGTTTTTGTTGGTGGTATTAAAAGGATAGGGATGATGCCAGTGTTATCATGAGAGCTTCGTTATAGTTACAGTTTGTACAGGTATTGGTGCAAAGCACTGGTTGCAGAACTTTAGGGGTAGTAAGAAGCTCTTTACTCTTCTGAGTATCCCTTAATCTACTACCTTCAGGAATGGAGAAATTTCTGGAGCTGAAGGGCTAAGAAGAATAGTTGGGGTTTTTAAAAGTAAGTAACTCCTATAACTCACAGTAATAAAAAGGCAGACAAATCATTTAAAAAATGGGCAAAGCATCTGAAGAGATATTTTCCAAAGAACACATATCAGCCAATAAGCACATGAAAAGGTGCCCAACATAACTAGCCATCAAGGAAATACAAGTCAAATCATATGAGATACCAGTTCACACCCACTAGGATGAGTATTTAAAACCAAACCAAAACCAAACACTGACAAAAGTGTTGGTGAGAGTATGGAGAAGTTCAAATCTTCCTGTATTGCTGGTGGGAATGTAAAAGTGGTAAAACTCCTAGTTAATACAGTGTATTCAAGAGACTTACATAATTACATAATGTTCATAGCATATAATTACATAAATGTTCAAATCCTCCTGTATTGCTGGTGGGAATGTAAAAGTGTAAAACTCCTAGTTAATACAGTGTATTCTAGAAAAGTACATAATTACATAAATGTTCATAGCACTCTTCATAATAACTAAAAGTGGAAATTCAGTCCAGAGTCTGTTAACTTATGAATGGATAAATAAAATGCAGTATATCCATATTGTAAGTGAAATACTGCTAGGTGCTGCACTGTGGATGAGCCTTGAAACATACTAGGTGAAAGAAGCTGATCACAGAAGACAGTATACTATATAGTTCTAGATTATGAAATGTCCAGAATAGGTAAATCTTTGGAGATGGAAAGTAGAATGGTGGTTGCTTAGAGCTCAGGGTTGGAGGTATATGGGGAGTGGCTGCTGATGGGTATGGAGCATTTCTCTGTGATGAAAATGTTCTAAAACAGATTTTGGTGATGGTTGCACAATTCTGTGAATATGCTAGAAGTGACTGAATTGTACATTTTAAATGGGTGAATTGTATGTGAAATACGGATCAGGAAAGCAGTTATTTTAATAAAAGCATATAACTGCTGTTTCTGTAGTTAAACCACAGTCTTTGTGCTTTATCTTCTGATTTTCTAAATTGAATCTGGGATGGTAGAATACCGTTGAGTGTTTTATATATATTCCTCCCTCACACTGTAAAAATATTGAATGTTCATTGTTGAAAAAATTTAAAGCATAGGGAAGTGAAGAAAATCTAAGCATCTGGGATAGTATTGAGAGGTAAATGATTGTTAAAATTTTGGTGGTATTAGATAGTTGTGTTTGAGTGTTTCCATGTGTAATGTTGCGCAGAGTCCTGTAATTTAAAAGAATGAATGGTCTTTTCATTGTAGCTAAGTTACTTTATTGCTTTGTCGGGACCAGTTTAGAAAATGAATTAATGGTTAACTTCTGGGATGTTTTTTAAGCTTGAAATACCCTCTTACAAGGTTCACTGCCCTTAAATTTAGCATTTTTTCCACAACTGGTTTAAAATAAAGTTTCAAATTAATCAACCATCTTTATTACCATGCACCTAATACTTACTGTTTCAGAATCACATTTAAAAAATAGCTTTACTGAGGTATAATTTATAAATATGCTATTTCTATGTTATAATTCAGTAACTTCTGATAAATGTATTCAGTTGTGTAACCACCACAGTGGAACAATTCTATAACCCCCCAAATTTGCTATGTGCTCCTTTGCACAGAAGTCCCTCAGTTGTCTTCTATACCTTAGTAACCATTTACCTTCTGTTTTTATAGTTCTGTGTTTTCTGTAACTTGACGTAAGTGGAATCATACGGTCTTTTTTTGTCTGGCTTTTTTCAGTTAGCGTGATGTTTTTGAAATTCAGCCATGTTACTTGTATCATATTGGGTTTTTTTTGTACTTACTCTTCCATTGTATAGTGGACATTGTAGTTGTTTTCACCTTGTGGTTATTACTCATAGAGTCGCTGTGAAAGTTTGTGTGAATATCTTCATGAAGATGCATTTTTTTCTTCCCTTGGGTAATATAATACCTAGGAGTGGAATTGGTGAGTGTTAGGGTGTTTTATGTATAAGAACTAATAGCTTTCTAAAGACCGTACCATCTTACTGTTTCTATTAACTTCCTGAATACTCTGAAAAGATAATTTTTTGAAACAGACATTTTCCTGGGATTATGCACAATTTAACCATTAAGCACTATTTGGTAACGTCACTGTCTGCATCATACCTTCAGAGGTGTGATAAACTTTTAAGAGTGTTACTAATATGTTAAGTGAACTTGTTAAAGTGCATGTTCTTGGGTCTCAACCAAAGGAGGAATCAGTAAAGTTGGAGAATTACATGGTAATATGGCATTTAGTCTTTTCTAAAAGTGTAGTTTTCATTAATATAATTCAGTTAGTGTTGATTGAGCTGTTTTTGGGTTCTTGGATTTCATTCACATGCGTTGTATTACCTATTTTTTCCTATACCTGGTGGGATCTCTCAAGGTTTATCTGGGCCCCTTTCATTGCTCGCCACCTAGTGGTTACAAACAGGAACCATCAAAAGTTTTGCTAGCGAGAGAATTCATAGAAGGTAGGTAGTGTAGTACCTTTCTAAAGGAGGAATGATGGAAAGCGTTCAGACAGCTTTGGTTTGTGTTTGTGATTAACTAAATGCTTGGTATAAGTTTGCTGTATGAATGAACTCCCTTTCTTCCCATGACTTTTTTTGTAAATATAATTTACTTATTTGTGAAATAATTCATTTGTAAGAAAATACATTTTAGAGCCTGTAAATTTTTAATTTGTCTTAAATTGCCAACTCAATTCTTTTTATTTGGAAACGGGTAGGTGTATGTTCCTATTCCCTTATTAATATGAGAGATGCATCCAAACCATACTAAATTATACTAGGTATTAGTAAAGTTCTGATTCTATAAGCTTATGTTCCAGATTCTCTTATTCTAGGCACTTCCTTCCTTTGCATGTTTTAAGTGTTTTACTCATACTAGTTTTGA
Organism: Manis pentadactyla; assembly: GCF_030020395.1. Lineage (NCBI taxonomy): Eukaryota > Metazoa > Chordata > Mammalia > Pholidota > Manidae > Manis > Manis pentadactyla. The sequence goes on from NC_080022.1 coordinate 141,277,424, forward strand.
TAGTTGTAAAGTTAATTTTGTTAGAATTCTTAATTTCTATTTTAGATTAGCTTGAGAGAAAAAGGACCTATTATGAAGGGATGTGTTACAAAAACCAAAACTTAATTTTATAAGGTCTGGTTTTGCTTTTCATTTATAGAAATGGTGGAATCAATGAAGAAAGTAGCAGGGATGGATGTGGAGTTGACAGTGGAAGAAAGAAACCTCCTATCTGTTGCTTATAAAAATGTGATTGGAGCTAGAAGAGCTTCCTGGAGAATAATCAGCAGCATTGAACAGAAAGAAGAAAACAAGGGAGGAGAAGACAAACTAAAAATGATTCGGGAATATCGGCAAATGGTAAGATTGTCATATCCTAGATATCTTTAAAGAAAGATGCTTTAGGGCTTGGACATTTTAGATCATAGCCAAATCATGTATTTTAATGGCTTTGCACCTTTTACTTGGATTAGGAATTAGAAGCTATACAATATTTCAGGACAGAGTTGAACTTTTTTCCCTGGAAGCTGCAAAGGGTGTGGTGGTCACTTGTGACCACCTCACAAGTACAGAACTGATTTATTTTTACTGCAAAGTACTTAATTGAGTGAGTGAAATTACCATTCAGTGCGATTCAACAAATATTTGTGTGCTTTTTGCATACCACACAATTTTCTAGGTGCTGTGGGTGCAAAGATGAGACATGTACAGTCTACTATTGTTGTAGACAGTCTAGTCATTGCTTTTTTTAATACAATAGAAAATACCAGAGGATGTTAGACAATGTTTCAAAAAGTTAGTTTTACATAATATGTGTGTGTGTGTGTGTATACACATGTGATTTTTTTTTTTTTAATGTGGGTTTTAATGGAAACTTTGATAGCCATTGATCTAGTGCAGTGGTTCTCAACCAGAAATGATTCTTTGCATCTCCGTGGACATTGGCAATGCCTGGAGACATTTTTGGTTGTCACAGTTTGGAGGATGCTCTTGGCGTCTAGTGGGTAGAGAGACAGGGATACTGCTAAACACCCTATTACACATAGGACAGTCCCTCACAGAATTATCTATCCCAGATTGTCAGTAGTGCTACTGTTGAGAAACTGATCTGGTGGAAGAGAGAAACATATAAACACACTTAAAAGTACAGTTAGGGAAATGACAGAAGTGGGCACAATGCAGCATGGAGAGAGAGAGAATTTGGTAGGGGGAGGGAAAGGGAAAAACTGCATCTATTGACTACCTCCCAATTATTCTGGGCACTGTGTTCTGCATTGGAGAGGTATTTATAATACAAATAATTGTGCAAGATAATATATTTAATCTTTAATCCTGTACAGGGTAAGATTAGATATTACATCTTATATTTGGGAAATGTGAGGTTCTGAGTGATAAAAGTAACACACCAGGGGTCACATACAATATGGTGAGCTGTGTCAGTGTGACCATTATCTATCCTCAAATATGTTGGAACAGAGAATATGGATTATCAGTGGACAAATTTGGTGTTTCAGAGGGATGAGGAAATGAGAAATCTGAAAGTGCTGAAGAGAGAAAAGTCTGTTAGGTTGTGGAATTTGTTTTAAGTAGGAAAGGAAGGAATTGGAGCAAAGAGCGGGACTGATAAATTGCTGGAAGATAAAAGATTCAAGAGGCTGGAGGTCTTCCTGTGTCCTTAAGTAGGCATGGTAGAAGTAAAGGAAGTTAGTCCATTAGGGAACTACTAGAATCTAAGACTTCTATGATAGATTAGCACAGTTTTAGGGGTATTGACAAGTGAAGGTCATGGATTTCAGAGCGAGTGCTTAAGTGTCCAGTGTACTGAAAGGAAAATCTTGTGATACTAGGAATTGGAGAGGTAGGCTGTAGATACTCAGGGAATGTGGATGAAGAAGGGCCTGTGGAGATCTCTGATGACAGAAATTGAGAAATTAGAACATAGAAGATGAGCTTCCAAGGTGATGAGGGGTTTGAAATAATAGGTGAGTAATCATGGAGTCTGTGGGGAGCTGAGAGAATTCAGAAATCATCATTCTCCTATTAGTAGTTAATACTCAGAAAGTCACAAGGGAAGTAGTTTATTTAGGAAAAAAATAGTTTTATTTAGGATCATGACAAGATTATAGGAGAAAGGAGAGTGGGAGAACTATTTATAATGGAAAGAAGGTTCCAGAGGGCATAAGAAAAACTTGGGAAAGTTCAGCAGGGTCACCATAAATTAATAGAAAATGGAGAGTATGAGTGCTTGTCTTGAATTTTTGGCAAGATAAATTAAGATGAGTGGCAATATTTACTGTGGTATACAAATCTTTAGTGTCATAGCTGCCATAACTGATGTCTACCACTAAAGTGATTGGCTGTTGAGCATAGTAATTGTTAGGAATGTGAGCACTGGTGGCAGAATGCATAAACTTGAAGTTTTATTCAAGTTTTATCCCTTAAAAACTGACCTTAGGTGTGCATCCTTGCCTGGGCTTAAATCCTAGCTCTATCCCTTTTAAGTTTTTAATTTGGTGATCTTTGGTCAAATACTGGAATCTTTGTTTTCTCCTGTAAATGGAGATAGTAGTTGCTACTCATTAAAGAAACTAACATAAGTGCATAGCACTTATTAGCAAGTGGTAATCAGTGTTACTCTCAGTTTTGTATCTGAACTATGAATTTTTTTTTTTAAGCAGTTACTAGCATGTAGAAAAAAATAATTTCTATAGTAACCTGGAGCCAACTTTTGTCTGTGTTTGTATCAGGAGAGGTAAAAGGGGTTTTGGAAAGAAATGTATGTATTCTGTTTAAGGTGGTTATTTTCCTCAAAACCAGAGGCATTGAATGTGTGATAATTCATATAATTTCTTAGACTTACACAGTTTTTGACTTTATTTTTTCAGGTTGAGACTGAGCTAAAGTTAATCTGTTGTGATATTCTGGATGTACTGGACAAACACCTCATTCCAGCAGCTAACACTGGCGAGTCCAAGGTTTTCTATTATAAAATGTAGGTTCTATATTAGAAGGGAAAATGTCAGATTAAATGTTTGCCCTCTTAGAATCATCACTTTTTGTGTATGTTTTCAGTTTCTATCTAAGAAGAGTTGTTAAATGTTGAAATAATAGTTAAGTGGGAGGAGTGATTCTGAGAACTTAAGTTTTGAATACTCATTTGCAAGTTCACTGCTAATGAACAATTAATACTGTTTTTGCATTGAAGTTCGTCAGACTATTAGCTGTAAAAATGTTCTAAGTTTTGCTTTATCTGGTTGGTTTCATTTGCTTGTACTGGGCTCTGCCCAGATACAGCAATGCCATTGCATAGTTCAGTCTTAACATTTTATTTAGAAGTTTTATTTCATGATTAACGAAACTGTTGTGCCATTTTTTGGAACCACTTTTCATATTTAATTCTAGTCTATCAGGGGATGTCTTTTTTTTTTTTTTTTTTTGAGGCTTTTCAGTTAACTTCTCTAGGATTTTGCTTATATATGGCAATAAGAACTCAGAAGAGAAAAAACTAGTCAATATTTTTGAAATAGACTTTTAAATTATTGGAAGTATACCTGCTTTTAACTATATTTTTGTCACATTTTATATGTATTTTTAAGTTTATTTTCATCTAAAGAGCATTATTCCTAATTCTGTTTTTTTGGTTTTGTTTTGTTTAGGAAAGGGGACTACCACAGGTATCTGGCTGAATTTGCCACAGGAAATGACAGGAAGGAGGCTGCAGAGAATAGTCTAGTGGCTTATAAAGCTGCTAGTGATATTGCAATGACAGAACTTCCACCAACGCATCCCATTCGCTTAGGTCTTGCTCTCAATTTTTCTGTATTCTACTATGAAATCCTTAATTCCCCTGACCGTGCTTGCAGGTAAGTTGTGGAAGAGAACAAAATTCTCACTGAAAGTTAGAAAGGTTACAAAGGAGAACTTGTTTTTCTGTCTTGTTTCCTGGGACTGCTTTTGTAGGCTTGGCCATGTAATACAGAATTCTTTCTCGGCTTTTAATGAAACTGCTTTTGAAAGACCTATCTCAGTACACCAGGATGGCACTTAGGAAAATTATGTTGATGAGGTAAAACTCAGTTGGTAGGTTGAAAGGAATCTTTAGCTTGTTTGGAGAGTGGGAGAAAGGGAGTGAGAGTAGTTAAAATAGAATTGTCTTCGTTTTTGTATATTAGCTCTCATCCTTTGTTAGATGTATTTTTAATATAGTTCCTCCCTTAGTGTACATATCATTTTGTATTTTCTGTTTTAATGTAAAGTTTTCCATCTCATAGATGGTTAGGCTATTTTCATGTTTATACTTCAGATTATTCCCACTTTTTGATATGGATACAAATTTAAGAAATACCTTTATATACATAGTAGTTTCTTTTTAAAAATTAAGGTAAAACATAACATGAAATTTATCATTCTAACCATTAAGTGTATAATTTAATGGCATTTAGTCTGTGCACAATACCATGTGACTGTCATCACTGTATTTCTAAAGCCTTTTCATTACCTTGAAACTAACCACAAAGCAATACATCTCCATATTCTCTTCTTCCCCAGCTCCTGATAAATCTCTGCTTTCAGTCTTCATGAATTTGCCTATTTTAAGTATCTCATATAATCGAAATAATGTATTTGTCCTTTGTAACTTCAGTGTGCTTGAGTATATAGGAATCAGATATTCCATGATGGGAGATTGACCTGATGTAAGGTGGATTCATTTGAATGCAAAACCAATATTAAACCATCTAAAAAATTCTGAATTGCTAGTTGAATTTGTCCAGATAAAGGTCTTAAGTGAAGAAGCTATAGCTGTGTGTTTAGCTGAAAATACTGGTTGAATCTTGCATTATAATTTTCCAGTCTGGTTGCCCCACACATAGATAGCTTCAATTTTAGTCATCTTTGTGCCTTTGCTTATGCATTTGCTCTTTTCTTGCCTGTCAAATTTGACTTCCCCATTTGCTTCCTCTTGAGCTTCTGAAGTGTTTTCTCCAGAATTTCATTCTTCTTTTATAATATTTATGTGTCAGTTTTCTATTCCTAGGTGTTTTTGTCTTTTCCCCTCTTTTCTGTTTCCCCACCAGTGTCCAGCATCACTTGGTGTGCAAAGTACTCAGTAAATATGAATTTTATTTCTTTTAAATTGCAGTAAATGGCTTGCTTGTATGCTCATTTTCCTTAAGTTCTGTGTTGTCTTTTATTTTGCTTCCTTGCTTCCATTAACATGAAATTCTATTGAATTAAACTGAGATATTGTCCACATTTTTCTCTTTTTGCCCTAAAGCTTTATTAAGAGTTGTGGACTAGAACTTGACAGTACCTTTATTATGCATATATTTTGGTGGTGGTTTAGGATGGAATTTAGCCTATATATTCTGTATACTGATAGACTTGTTGAGAAAGCATTATTCAAAAGTGGTGATCCAAAAGTTGCTACAATACAAATTAAATAGAAGGTTAATTTTCATCAAATACATCTGCTTTTCCTTTATTCCAGTGTCTAAACCCAGGTATTTGGTGGTGTAATTACATACTATGGGATAACTGAATAAAAGATTGGTGGTGTAATTTGTCATTTCTGATTGTTTTTGACTTCATTTTTGTAATTAATATAAATACTTGCAGGTTGGCAAAAGCAGCTTTTGATGATGCAATTGCAGAACTGGATACGCTGAGTGAAGAAAGCTATAAGGACTCTACACTTATCATGCAGTTGTTACGTGATAATCTGACACTATGGACTTCAGACATGCAGGGTGATGGTAAGAAAACAAGTTACATGTGTCTACTTCAGTTATCTAAGCTACAGTTTAGACTTAACAGCCTATCTTCCATACTACCAAGTTTTAATTACTACCTTTAGGAAATATCAAAGTACAGTCTTCCATTTTGGGCTGTAAGATGATAAAGGAAAAGACCTGTTTGGAAAAGGAGATCATTTTTTAATATTAAAGTTTTAAAAGTGTTACCTCTAAATAACAAATTTGCTAAACTTAGTTTACCTCTGATCTCACAGTTTATTTTGAAATGTGGAGGGAGAGGAAGCAGTTCATTTTATCTTCTTCAGATTTAATTTAGGGGTCTAAGTTTAATTGTGTTTGAATGTCATGATCGCTTGTTTGGCTGAGTGGCTATCCTCAGGTTAAAACTAGATGGTGTCCGTAGATATTTATGAAGCATCTTCTCTGTGTGGAAATTTTTTCACATAGGAACCGATTTGCCCTCTGGATTCTGGAGAACAAATGAAATGTCCTGCCCTTAAGTCCTTATTTAAAAGATCTGGTGGAGTGGAGTCTCTGTTCTAATTTTTTTAGAGTTTTTAGTTGTGAAGAGTTACTAGAGTATTTTAGAAAACTTAATCTTGTGGTGGTGGTTTGGTGCTTGCTTAATCTTTATTCTAAGTGTAAAAGCCCAAATATATCACATAGGTTGATATTAATATAAGATGATTTTATTCTGCCCATTTCCAAAGAATCTTTTATATCCACATTAGATCATTGAAGAGGTTGGAGGACAAAACTAGTGTGATGTGACCATGAAGGTTTTATGGTTGGTAGTAGTGTTTATGGGGAGTGGGAAGGGTGTTGTCATTTTTAGCTGTATATCCTTCAAGAATATATTACCCAGACTGAAGCATATGTTGCACTGCTTGAGGCTCGCACGTTTCTTTTGGTCAGACCAATGTGCTGCACTGTGTTTATGGAGGCATGCTTTCTAAAGGTGCCTCTGAAAATGGGTATCGGCATATATGTTATCAGTTTACTTTCTCTGCAAGGAGAGTCAGATTTTGACTTAATCTATAGTTCTAACATGAGATTAAGGTGAATCAGCTTCTAAAGTTCACTAGTTCTTATGAAGCATTTAGATATTTGACTAAGATTGGCTTGAGCTGTGTGTCACATGTGACATACTTGCACACTTTTCCAACAAAGCCAGATGGAGCCAACAGATTACTTTCTGGCACAGCACTTCAGGCAACTACTACCAGTGCTGTGGGCTCAAAACCAACTTAACATCCCTGAACTAATGACTTCAGGTTCCTTCTAGATAAAAAATTAGATTGTATTCTAACAGTAACTACTAAAAATGGCCAAATAGCTGTGGACTCTTCACAGTTACCCCTGGCTCAGAGAAGACTAATAAATCTCACTGCCTGTTTGTGGGTATAAAAGGAAAGCATGTAGAGAGTTTGGTAAGTGGTATTTGACCTAAGTAGTAAGTAAGCTAAATCCCTCTGACTTCTGGGGATATTTTTTTGAGCCTAAAAATAACAGAAGGTGACCTGCACTGAAATAAATCTTTTTTAAACATTTGATGCCAGCTCTTACAACTATATGTGCTGGGTTACAAAATTAAATAGTATTAAACTGTATTTTCTAGTGCTACTCTCGTTCATTGTCACTGATAACCAACAGTTGATTATTGAAGTTGACTGTTTACATTGCTCCATTTTTTGTGTAGAACCAAAGATACTCTTTTTTTCTTGATTACTGAGCATTTGTGAAATGGGTTGTTTTAAAATAGGGTATCTACTTTCAGCTACTTATGTTTTCGTAGTTGGGAAGGTTCTTTTTACAAAGACGTTTTATTACATTTTAACATAGGTTTCTCTTTAATCCTACACGTTTTTAAAGAAATACAGTAAATCCATTTGGTTCAGTTCCTTATCACCTTGTTAATTGAACAGTTGATTAAATTTGGTTGAGTAACTAATTTTCATTTAAGAGTTTTGCCTTTACAGTAAAAATTCAAGTAGTTAAATTTTGACCATGTAAAATTAACAAATTATATAAATTTATAAATTGTGGGTACTAGGAAATTACTCACCTGTTTTACAAAAGGCATAGTATCCCATGCTTTATAATTTGGCCCTGTGGCCTAGAGTCAGTCAGTGCTGAGTGTACAAGAATGGAATAGGCAGTTCGCCATTACTTGGATTTAGTTTAAGGATTAGTTAGTTAGATGGTTTTCTCCTTTTTAACTAACTGAAAATAGTGTCAAAAATTTGAATTGAGGGTTTCTGAAGGAAGAAATGAATGTGGTTCATAAGCTTTTACTTACACACTTCTTTGTTTTTTAAGTGTAAAATATGTTAATGTCTGTCTGAGTGTGTTGAATGTTATCTTTTAATCACCACTTTTTATCATCAAGTGATTTCAGTCCTTTTGTCTTAACCTGTTGTCAGAGGACTATTTTATACACAGGTCTGGAGGGAAATGTGTGTCTTTGTCCGTTCCCCTTCTCTCCTGAATCTAGAAACAGTAGGCAAAGAAATACATATCCAGGGAAACCTTTTTTCCCTTCTGTATGCCTTTTAAGAGGATATTATTTAATCCTCTTAAAGGTAAAAGGGACAGATTATTTTTTAGAGTAAAATTTATTTAAAGTAAAAAGACCAAAATCTGATTCCCCTAATTCATTAATGTTTTCCTTTGTCCTGCTCTCTTGATTTATTTTTCTTGTAATGTTGCTTTCACATGATTGTTCTCCCTCCCTTTCTCCTTGCAATATAGATTCCTAAAGGAAAATCCAACTCTTCCTTTCCTAAAAACTCTACTTTGTAAGTCATTATCATGGCACAGTGAATTCTGCTTTTAGTTTTGGTTCTTCACTAATCAATCATGCCTGCGTGTCATCATCCTCTTGCTTACAAAACTGCCTGTTCTACATTCCAGGATGCAAAACCTAAGATGTTTATGATCTGCTACCCTTGCCTACTTGGAGTTGGGTGTGACTTGACTTGGCAGTATTTTAATGCCAAAGTTACTTGGGACTTTTGGCAAATCTAATGGTTGCTATGAGTGAATTAGAGTGTGCTCCTTTGTATGTTAATCATATTTTGGCAATGTATTGCTGTTAAAAATGAGGTGAATGTTTCTGTCATTTCCCAAGTTTGAATACATTATTGTTTTTTTGGGAACAATTGGGTGGTCCATCTTTTCTTTCCTCAGCAAGTGGTTATTTTTGTCTTTCTTTGCATGTCTTTTTCTATATATGAGTCAAAAATCTTCATGTAACTTAAGTGCTTTTTTGGAGTTCACACGTCAAATGCTTTTATCACAAAAATGTTTAAATGACTAAAAAACTGTCTTTACTTAACCCTTGTTGCCATGACAGCATTTATCATTTATCATATCAAAGTCAAAAGACTGTTTAAACGTATTCCTCAGGATAAATGCTCTATGTCTGTAGGCAGTGTCATTGTCCGTCCTAATTTAGCAAAAACAGTATGAATGGATGGATTGTCTGAACTGTCATATTATGATTGATGAATAAATTGATATTTTGGTTATTTTGATTGAAACTAGTAGCTGTAGGAATTGTAACTGGTTTGTTAAAGCTTAAAGTACAAAAGAACATACTTTCACTTTTTTTTAAAAGTAAAAGCCTGCATGCTTTATTATGGCTGACTTATTAATGCTTATTAATAGGTAGATAACCCCTGAGTGACTAGGCTGGCTTTCTGTTGCATGTCGTAGTGCAGTTGAAACCCTTAAGGCTAATCATGTTCAAAGGGAGAAGAAAAATGGCATGAGAGAACTGGTCCAAATGCCCTTCTTTAATAACCTCATTGGTCTGGTTTACTTTGAGCATGCTGTTTCACTCTGAATTGGGAAATCTGGGTTTTGGTTTCATGTGGCTGGCCAAGATATAAAATGTAAAAATAAAAGCAGAACTTTCCCTCTAAAACTGTAGAACAACTTTGGAGCATTTTGCCACTCAGTTCTCTTTATTGAAGCATTTCTGATAAGAGCTTATGTGGGTGAATTTGATTTTGCAAAAAATGGTAAAATACTCCTGATTCTTAAAGAGGTGAGGTTATTGAAAAAGAGTATTTTGACCCAAGATACACATGAAAGCTTGAAAACCATTTTAATAATATGGTTATGTTGGCTGTGTACTTTAAGAGCTTATCTTAGCATAAAAATAACTTACTTTTACTGTGCATTAGTTTTTTTATTTTGACTATTGACCATTCAGGACTTTGATCCAGCAGCACTTCCCGGCTTAGGCATTTCAGATGTCAAGGGTGGTAGAAGCCCTTTGCTTGTCTGTGTTTAATACCAGTAATAGCAAATATAGGGAGTCTTTTATGCTTGGAATGATGCCTTTGACTACAACAGCCACTTTAGTTGGTATGAGATAATTAACTCATTATTCTTCACAGGTGAAGAGCAGAACAAAGAAGCGCTGCAGGATGTGGAAGATGAGAATCAGTGAGACAAAAGCCAACAAGAGAAACCATCTCTGACCACCCCACTCCTTCCCATCCCGCCCTCTTGGAAATTCCCCCATTGTCACTGAGAACCACCAAATCTGACTTTTACATGTGGTCTCAGAATTTAGGTTCCTGCCCTGTTGGTTTTTTTTTTTTTTTTTTAAACAGTTTTCAAAAAGTTCTTAAAGGCAAGAGTGAATTTCTGTGGATTTTACTGGTCCCAGCTTTTAGGTTCTTTAAGACACTAACAGGACTGCATAGAGGCTTTTTCAGCATTACTGTATTGTTTCCTGCCAGATGTGGCAAGGTCACCATTAGAAATGGAAATACATTCGAAAGCCGTTAGACTTCTAGGTGATGCAAGCATCTAAGAGAGGTTGTTATCACATTACAGAGGCATTGTGGTATCATTTTTCCTTTCTTAATTGTTTAAATCGAATTTTATACCAATGTTTAAAGTTAATTGGGTGTTAGCTTGAGGTGGTTAAAGGTTGGGGAGTTTGTTGTAATGGTTTTGCTGTAAAAAGTATTTCAAACTCTGCTGGAATGTTGCTGAAAAGCGTGGTGCTGGTAACAGTTCAACAATCCGTGGCTGCTCATTCTTGCCTACTTTTACTCTCCCTCTGAAGCAGGTTAGCATTGAAGGTGATATGGAAAAGCCTGCATGCGTGTTCAATTCTTTGTTTCTTCTCCTTCCCTCTCCCCCTGGGCCCCTCCTTTCCCTCCTTCGCTCGCTCAACCTCTTTTGTTCAGTATGTGTAACTTGAAGCTAATTTGTACTACTGGATATCTGACTGGAGCCACAGATACAGAATCTGTATTGTTCTTACTGAAACACAGCATGGAATTAACATTAAACTTAAATAAAACAAACCTAAATTAAAAATGCCAAATATTATCACGCCTCCATCCTTTATCTTTCTAAAATAAAATATCTAGTCCGAACACATTGATGGTATTGTTTGCCTGAATGTGAAAAGATACCTTTCCTTTTTTCCCCCATAAATTAACATGTGTTTCCTAAGGCTGTTGCATACATTTGAAGGACAATTACCTGTAACCTGGTTGTGAAAAACACTAAGCAATCCAAGTCAAGTCAATTCATTACCAATCCTGTCTTCTAAACTGGGTAGCAGCACAGTGTTGTTTTAATCAAAGTACAAATGCATATTTAGTAAAAGGTTTAATTATGGATCATTTTCTAGCATGGAATTCTGGATTGTACAACCAGATAAGGCTGAATGTCAGAATAATCATTAGGCTGAAGTAAAATTACCCCCTTTTCTCCCCACCCAAACTACCACCAAAAGATCAAGTTCATTTTCAGTAGTACATGTATACTTGGTAAAACAATAGTATAATAGATCCCCTACTAGACTTGCTCAGTGTACAGTAATAGTTACTTCCAGAGATAGTCAGTGTGTATATTTAGTAAATACAGGTCATTCTATACCAGGCATTTAGATAGATCTCAACTTGAACAAGCATCCAACATTGATGTATTTTTTTTTTTTTTACCCAGTTGATATTTTGGACATGCAAGTTGTCTCCAGCCTTGTTTTTAAATGGTGATTGTAATGGCTCTACTTAAATATTTCCATGTATATCTTTGATACATTTCTAGATTTCCTTGTATCAGAAAAACATAACTTCAATTTGTAAATACTGTCCTTTTCCCTCCAAAGGGATTACTCTACTCTAAAACACTATCAATAATGTATGAGAAGATCAGCTTCAACACCACACTTGACTCATTGCTGAGATGGGGCTTAAATTCTTAGTTTACGAAGTATTTAGACTTTGGAAATTAGCAGATTATTGTGTCCTTTTATCTTCCTAAACTTAAATGTATGCTAGTGATTAGAATAAGCAATCATGTCTTTGTGAATTGCTTTTCATTAGGTAGATGGAGATGATTGTATATAAATCATATTCTGTTTTGGAGCCACCTCCAAGAGACTTGCATGTTTTTTCTTCCGGTAGTAAAGTGGTCAAGGGCCTATATTGCTCCATGCCTGCTGCATCAAGGGATTAGTAAAATTCTATCATAGATTTTTGAAGAAACCACTAGTGGGATTCAGGGTTTTTGCAGGCTGCTCCCACACTAAACACTTAATTCATGAATGCTTGGACTTGAGTCCAAGTTAAAACATAAGGAATAATGTCTTCACAGAATAGTCTGGTTTGTGGAGGTGATTCGGTCAAGTTAGGTTGTTAAATGAGTTTGTTTAGTAAAAGTGTTCCTTGGTGTGTAGACTTAATGATGTGTTCAGCAAACTTGGGATACTGTGAGCATTTTCAAAGATGTGATGATCCTGGCATGGAGAGAAAACTGCCACCAAAATAAACCAGTTAAAGCTTTTGGGAAGGAGAGCTGTCGTTGGTACATGTCATTAGGAAGATCCTTATTAAAAAGTGGAAGACGGGCAACCAAGGAAGACTAGAAAGGTGACAGCCCTGTAAGGACAGTGTCACTCATATCTGGTCGGGGAAGGCGGAGCTTTTTACTCCTGGTACTGTTATCTTTGAGGATCAGTTAATTTCCATGGAAACTTGTACCATTACAACTTGAATGTAATTTGTGCTTCACTTACAGTTTTTAGTTACTTGGTTTGAAAAAAGTTTTAAACTCCAAGGTTATCTAAATGTTAGGAGTACTAACATGGTTTTATACCTATGCTTGAGTTCTGGGATGGATGGCCAGGAAAGCAAATCTCCAGTTACTGGAAAATGTGCATGAACTCTAGGTTAGATCATTGTAAGCAGAAGTTGATGGAGTAAATGTAAACATCTAATTTGGCTCCTGCCCAGATAACATTACCTGAGAGGATATGCATAAGCAAAATCCTATGCTGTGCCTTTTATCCTAGGACAGTAAAGAGTGAACATGCTGAAAAATTGGCATAAAGATGAATCTTGATTGGTTTTTGAAAACTAGTTCATGGGAATCCCTGGTAAGATTTTAGGTTGGGTTGTTCAAGGAATTTTGAGTTCTTACAGGAAGTGGTGATACAGGATCCACCACAGATGAGTGAAACGCTGTTACTGTATACCTGTAGTTACTAGGCTTGAAATAATGACAACAGAATTAGCTAACGTGTTATCAGGTACTGTGCTCATTAGTGTCTGCAGTCTGGCACATAGGTACTCAATAATAATAAGGTGAGTTTTCACCTGCATTTTGCGTATTTGGGATAAGGAAGAAGTTGAACGTGCCCAAAGCTGCACAGCTGTAGTAAAGGATTCAAAGTTAAGTTTGTATGTCTAAAAACCCTATGCTTTTAACCACTAAGCCATTCTTACCTCTGTTCTTTGTCAAAACTCTATATTAGTGTTTTACTGAAATAATCATTTTCTGTATCCTAAAGTGATCCTTCAAGAAAATACATTTTAACATTTTGAAATAAGCATCTTTAATAATCTGTGCCTTTCAGAAACTAATAAGCATTTTAACATATACTAAAATGTATTAGAATTGAGGAAATAGAATATAAATGATACATATTGGCTCTTAGGTGGCTGTCTAAACAGGCTGAGTCAGAAAAGCTTACTACCTAGATTAATTTTTTGGCAATTTGTTTTAATCTAGCTTTAGAAATTAACTGGTTTTTACAGTTAGAGCAAAACTTAAAATAGTTCAGTTTGCAGAAGTGGAGCCATAATCCACAGAAATAGCCAGTGATGACTATGGATTGTGAAATTATCCTGTGACTTGAGTTTTCTAGAGATCCAAAGTCTTAATAACTTAAAGTAAAACTAATTTTTTGCCACTTGTGGTAGGAATAATGCTAAAATACTATTTATTCCTGCTTTCTAAGAACTAGGCCCTGTATTTTCTCAGTTAACTGCTTTTGTTTGGTGGTCTTGTACCATTGGTTCACTCCTGGGCTGTGCATGCAAGGTCTGCTGTGTGTAAGAAGGGAGGGCTGAAAATTGTATTTTTTTAAAAGTCCCTTTGTGGACATTTGCTTCCTACAGTTGAAGTTAGAAGTATGCACTTGTACGACCTGGGTAATACGAATCATGTCCAGAGGCTTTCCCCTGTTTCCCCAGTGTCATTTTTCCAGTTCGGCTGAAACTCCTGGCACTCACTTGGCACTTGAGCTTCCATTTAATTTTGCTTGTTTCTGGGTCTTCCGCAAAGACCCTTTCTTTGCCATTTAAAATTCTGGTGCTATGAGGTCAGCATAGGGCTTATGTCTGCAACTAAGACTTCTTTCCCTTACCATTAATGGCACATTTGTAGTGATAACAGGCCACAATAACTGCTGAATTCCCTCAGAATTTGCTTTCAGCAGAATTGTAGGAACAACCTTTAAAAAACATGTTTTCACTCAATCTTGTACATCATTAAGGAGAGGTAATCCAAACAGATGCCAACTTCACTTTGGCAAAGATTGGATTTACTGACTAGTCTGTTGTGAGAATGTAGGGAAACGTTGGTATTTTTAAAGTAAGTTTTATATTCAAGTGTAAGAAAAAGTGTACAGCTTAATTTTCAAAAAGGGAGCCATACCATTTAACCACCACTTCCATCAAGAGCGAGCAGGACCAGCATCCTTGAAGACTCCCTTACGCCCCCCGTCATTAATTACCCCTTTGCCCCTTCAACTAAATCCAGTATCTTGATCATTGCCATCAATTAATTTTTCTGTTTTGAGCATGATATAAATGGAATCATACAGAAATTTTTTCCTCTCAATATTAGGCTTGCAGGATTACCATATGTCGTCTGAATAGTTTTCACAGCTATGTAGTTCTGTTGCATTGATATACCACTCTGTAGTCTGGATGGACATTGGATTATTTTCAACTTCTGGATGTTAACAAATGTTATGGACAGTCTTGTACAGGTCTTTTGGTATATACATATATGCATTAATGTTGCATATATACCTAAATGAAATTACTGGCTCATGGGGAATATTTATGTTCAGCTTTAGCAGATACTGCAAAACAGTTTTACAAAGTAGTTACTCTGTTTTACAGTCTTACCAACAGTGTATCTGAATCCCAGTTGCTCTGCATCTACATTGTTACTTGATGTGGTCACTGCTTTTTAGTTGTAGCAACGTTGTATGTAGGTGTGTGGTGGTACCTCGTTCTAGAGTTAATTTGCATATTCCTGATGACTAGTGAAAACACTTTTTAATGTTTATTGGACATTGAGATACCCTCTTTTAAATACCTACTTTTGCATGTTTGTTGGGTTGTCATTTTATTGATTTGTAGGAAATCTTTATATACTTAGGGATAGAGAATGTCATTGGAATAGTTATTGCAATTAATCTCCCATTCTGTGCCCTGCATTTTAATTATCTTATTGTTACCTTTTGATGAATAGGAGTTCTTAATTGCATTATAGTCCAACTTATCCATATTTTCTTTTAAGATAAGTGCTTTATATGTCTTATTTAAGAAGTGCTTGTCTCCCCCAAGGTCATTAATCTTGTTTTTCCAGAAGAATTGTTTGGATCTAATCTGGAATCCATTTTGTGCATGGTAATAGGCAGATGTTAAACATTTTTCCATATGGATTTTCAGTTGACCCAACACCATTTATTATTCCGTTGATCTATTTTTCCCTAGTGCCAATGCAATACTATAGGTTTGAAATAACTTAATATGTGATAGTGTGAGTCCTCCAGTTTTTTGTTGATCTTCAAGATTGCATTGGTTGGTCTTTGGCTTTTTGCATTTACATACACATTTTAGAATCAGCTGGTCAATTTCAATAATAGAACAGCAACAACAAAAACCTGCTGGAATTTTTATGAGGATGTTATCGAATCCATAAATGTGGGAATTAACATCTTTACACAATTATGTCCAAATTATGTCCATTAACCAATGAACATGTATATCCCTCCATTTATTTAGATCTTTAGTTTTTTTCAATAAGGTAGTTTTCTGTGTAGAGATCTGATATCTTGTGGGACTTATTTCTAGGCATTTGGTTTTTTGAAGCTATTCTAAGTAGTAGTTGAATTTTTTTAATTTCAAGTTGTTGCCCCTTATAGTAATATTGATTATTGTATATTTACCTTGTATTCCATGACTTGCTAAGTTAATTTATTAATTCTAACAGTTTGTTGTAGATTCTGAGGCAGGTTTTTTAGAGGATTATTTGACAATATAAATGAAAGTTTTAAATGCAGCCTTTGCTCATGTGTATATGCTCATGCAAAATATGTTCATTACAGCATTATAATGGCAAATTAGAAATAACCTAAATGCCCATCAATCATGTACATCCTTACTATGTATACTATGTTGCTGTTTAAAAAAAGACAACCATTTCTGCTAATATAGAAAGATGTTTGCATATAATGTTAAATAATTGAGAAAAGTAAGATACATAATCTGCAGTCTTAGATGTGTAAAAACAGGAAAAATATCCTGAATATGTCTTTGTCAACTTTAGAAAAGTTTCTGAAAGATGTACTAACATTTTTTTCATTAGAAGAAAATTTTATTGAGATATAATTGACATATAAACTGCATGTATGTAAACTATACAGTTTGACAAGTTTTGGCATACATATACACCTGTAAAACCATCATAATCAAGGTAGTTAATACAACCTCCACCCTCAAAACTGTCCTTGTACTTAGTAATTTCTTCCTTTCTGTTTCTCCCTCCCTCTGTCCCTAAGCAACCTCTAATCTGCTTTCTGTTATATTAATTTGCTGTTTCTAGAATATTATATAAATGGAATTATACAGTATGTACTCTTTTTGGGGGGGGGGGGATTGGCATCTTTCACTCATAATAGCTTTGAGATTAATCCATGTTTTGTGTGAGAGTAGTTTTTCCTTTTATTACTGAGTATTCCATTGTTACGATATACCACAATTTGTTTATTCACCTATTGATGGACATTTGGGTTGTTTCCAGTTTTTGTATGTTACAAATAAAGCTGCTGTGAATGTCTGTGTATAAGTCTTTACGTGGGCATGTATTTCCTTTTTTCTGGTATGCTTAAATAGGAGTGGAATGGTTGGATAGTATGATAGGTGTGTATTTAGCTTTTTAAGAAACTCCAAAACTGTTTTACAAAGTGATTGTAGCAGTGTCGAAAAGCTGGTGTTTCCACATCCTCTCCAGCATTGTTACGGTGAGTCTTTTATATTTTCCCATTCTTAGAGGTCTATAATGACATTCATTGTGTTTTTAATTAATTTTAATACTGATGATGTGCATATTTTTATGTGCTTATTTCCCCATCTGTGTATCTTTAGTGACGTGTCCATTGTAATAGCAGTATTGAGTCTTCTGAGCCGTGAACAAGGTAGATCTCTAATAGTTTTGTAGCCCTTTTTAATTTCAGCAATATTTTGTACTGTTCAGTGTACATGACTTCCAGTTCTTTTGTCAGATTTATTCCTAAATACTAATTTTTGATATTTTTGTAAATGCTTGGTTTTTAAAACTCAAGTTTTTTGATTGTTCATTGTTAGTATGTAGAAATAAAATTGGTATTGTGTATTGATCTTGTATCCTGAAACCTTGCTAAACTCACTATTAGTTTTAGAAGTGTGTGTTTCCTAGATCTCATCAGGTTTTCTTAATGTACAATCATATTGTCTGAATATAAAGGTATAACATTTTTATGGGCATCTGGAGGCTTTTTTATTTTTTAGTACAATGTTGAAAAGAGGTGGCAAGAGTAGACATTTGCATTGTTCCTCATCCTGTGGAGAAAGTATTCTTTCACCATTAAGTATGATGTTAGCTGTAAGGTTTTCATAGTTGTCCTTTTCAGGTGGGGAGGCCACTTCCATTCCTTGTGTGCTGAGAGTTTCTGTCAGGAATGTAAGGATTTGTCAAATGCCTTTTATGCATCTAATAAGATAAAATCTATGTAGGTTTTCTTTTTTAGTTAGTAATAAGTTATATTGATTACTTTTTGAATATTAAACATCCCTGGGATAAACTCCCGTTTGTTATATATTATCCTTTAAAAATATTTTTAATTTGCTAAAATGTTAAAAAAATTTTTTTGCATTTACGTTCGTGAGCCCATGCCTGAAAGTTTGAGGTGATGAAATGTTAATCAAAAGTTTTTCTTCTGTGACACCAAGAACAAATTAGAACAGTTGACATTCACAATAGATTTTCAAGAAGGAGGAATGCAAGGACTCTAGAAATGGCAAATTTGAAGGTAAATATAAGAGACTTATTTCTTAATTTCTTTAAAAATCAAGTGTTTAAAGCAAAAGAAACTACATGATAATATATGCAGGTATATCATACATAAGTATATGTATTGTAGCATAAGAGGTAGTAAATGGATCCATTTGACTGCAAATTTCTTATATTTTACTTGACATCATACAATGGTAATGATAAGTAAGACCTTGAGAGGTTAAGGATATATGGAAAGACCTAGAGTAAGCACTACCTAAACATAATGCAAAGAGGTATAGCTAAAAATCTAGAGGTAAACTTAAATAGAATTCTAAAAAATATTTAGTCCACAAGAGGGCAGGAGGGGACGAGCATTTGTGCTGCCAAACTTTCTTTCATGGAGAGGTTGAAAGCTCAATAAGATTTAATTTTGACAGTTGGTAACTTATGTTTTGTTGCTTGTTTTCTGATGGCTGGAAACTTCTCAGCAGTGTCGACATTTCAAAATGAATCCTCTGAGGAATTCATAAAATTCTTCTGCAGGTTATATTCCGTGTTGTGCTTTGAAACGTTAAAGTCAGTGTTAAAAATATGTCCAAATTATTTCCTTATTTAAAAAGCTTTGTTGATTGAACTGACATTCAGCTGCTACCCACTGCTGGTGAGACAGAACTTGCAGTTTGATTTCAGCAAAGTAACTGATAGTCTTCAGAGGAACATAACGGAATCCAGAGACTCATCATTTACAATAACCAGGATACAATCTAAAACTGCTCAGCATATGAAGAAATGGAAAAATGTGACCCATACTCGAGGGATGAAAAAGTGGTAATTGTCTCTGAGATGACCCAGATATGTAAATTAGCAAATAAAGAGTTTTATTGTTGTTTTCCCAACATAGCAGATTGTTTTCCCAACATAGCAGACAAAGATTTTAAAGTTGCAATTACAACTGTGTAAAGGATGGAAGGAAAAGACGTGTGTGACAAATGAAATGAGGAAGTTTCAGAGAAATTGAAACTATAGTAACAACCAAGTAGATATTTTGGAACTGAATTAAAATTTACTGGATGAGCTTAATAGGATAATAAAATGATAGAAGGATCAGTGAACTTGAAGTTAGCTCAATAGAAATTAAAGGAGAAAGAAAAAGATATTTCAAAAGAGTACAGGGGGAGGAGCCAAGATGGCAGCTTGAGTAGAGCAGCGAAAATCTCCCAAAACCATATATATTTTTGAAAATACAACAAATACAACTATCCCTCAAAGAGAGACCAGAAGATACAGGACAACATCCAGGCTACATCCACACCTGTGAGAACCCAGTGCCTCGCAAACAGGGTAAGATACAAGCCGCGGCCCGGTGGGACCCAAGCGCCCCTCACCCCAGCTCCTGGTGGGAGGAGAAGAGCTGGAGCGGGGAGGGAGAGGGAGCCCAGGACTGCTAAACACCCAGCCCTAGCCATCCGCACTGGGAGTGTAGATACACAGTGCGTGGGGTGCAGGATACTAGGGGAAACGGGACAGTAAAACCTGCGAGTGGGTCCCCCCAGCCGGCTCCCCTGGGACAAAGAAAAGCGAGTGCTTTTTGAAAGTCTTAAAGGGACAGGGACGCTACAGCTGGACGGAAGCATCCCAGGACACTTAGCCCAGCAGCTGGGAATCCCGGGGAACTCCGGGTGCCCTAACCCCCTGGGCGGCAGCACAGTTTGGAGGACCCTCACAACAACAAACAGCCTCCCGCCTGTTTCCCCTCCTATATGGCTTTGCCATAGTGGAAAAGCAGCCTGAGGCTGGCCATGCCCACAGCAGCAGGGCAGAGCTGCTTTCACAGCAGCTGGGCAAGAATTAGAAACCCTGTCTGCGTGCAGCTGCCTAGCACAAGCCACTAGGGGTCGTCGTTCTCCCAGGAGAGGAAGGCCACAAACCAGCAAGAAAGGATGTTCTCCCAGCCGACCCACACGCCAGCTCCCCCCAACTACCTCTATCGCCATGAAAAGGCAGAAGAATTTGATACAGACCAGACTAACCCAGACATCTCCCGTGAGAGGGAATCTGGGGCGATAGACCTAACCAATCTCCCTGAAAAAGAATTCAAAATAGAGGTCATAACCATGCTGACAGGTCTTCAGAGAAATATGCAAGAGCTAAGGGATGAACTCCGGAGGGAGATTACAGAAATAAAATCTCTGGAAGGACTTAAGAGCAGACTGGATGAGGTGCAAGAGGCCGCTAATGGAAAAGAAATCAGAGAACAGGAATGCCAAGAAGCTGATGCAGAGACAGAGAAAAGGATCTCCAGGAATGAAAGAATATTAAGAGAACTGTGTGACCAATCCAAACATAACAATATTTGCTTTATAGGGGTACCAGAAGAAGCAGAGAGAGAAAAAGGGATAAACAGTGTCTTTGAAGAAATAATTGCTGAAAACTTCCCCAAACTGGGGGAGGAAATAGTTGCTCAGACCAGGGAAGCACACAGAACTCCCAACAGAAGGGACCCAAAGAGGACAACACCAAGAAACATAATAATTAAAATGGCAAAGATCAAGGACAAGGACAGAGTTTTAAAGGCAGCTAGAGAGAGGAAAAAGGTCACCTATAAAGGAAAACCCATGAGGCTATCATTAGACTTATCAACAGAAACCTTATAGGCCAGAAGAGAATGGCATGATATATTTAATGCAATGAAACAGAAGGGCCTTGAACCAAGGATACTGTATCCAGCACGATTATCATTTAAATATGAAGGAGGGATTAAACAATTCCCAGACAAGCAAAAGTTGAGGGAATTTGCCTCCCACAAACCACCTCTACAGGGTATCTTAGAGGGACTGCTCTAGAAGGGAGCACTCCTAAGACTACACAGATGTCACCAGAGAAAATAAAATCACAGCAAAGAAAGCAGACCAACCAGATACTAACTAAAGGCAAAAAATAAAATCAACTACGCACAAAAGCAGTTAAAGGAAAGATAAAAGAGCACAGAATAAAAAACCCAACATATAAAGAATGGAGGAGGAGGAATAAGAAGGGAGAGAAATAAAGAATCACCAGACAGTATCTATAATAGCCCAATAAGCAAGTTAAGTTAGGCAGTAAGACACTAAAGAAGCTAACCTTGAACCTTTGGTAACCATGAATCTAAAGCCTGCAATGGCAATAAGTACATATCTTTCAATAATCACCCTAAATGTAAATGGACTGAATGCACCAATCAAAAGACACAGAGTAATAGAATGGATAAAAAAGCAAGACCCATCTATATGCTGCTTCCAAGAGACCCACCTCAAACCCAAAGACGTGCACAGACTAAAAGTCAAGGGATGGAAAAAGATATTCCATGCAAACAACAAGGAGAAAAAAGCAGGTGTTGCAGTATTAGTATCAGACAAAATAGGCTTCAAAACAAAGAAAGTAACAAGATAAAGAAGGACATTACATAATGATAAAGGGCTCAGTCCAACAAGAGGATATAACCATTATTATAAATATATGTGCACCCCACACAGGAGCACCACATATGTGAAACATACTAACAGAACTAAAGGAGGAAATAGAAAGCAATGCATTCATTTTAGGAGACTTCAACACACCACTCACTCCAAAGGACAGATCCACCAGACATAAAATAAGTAAGGACACAGAGGCACTGAACAACACACTAGAACAGATGGACCTAATAGACATCTATAGAACTCTACATCCAAAAGCAACAGGATACACATTCTTCTCAAGTGCACATGGAACATTCTCCAGAATAGACCACATACTAGGCCACAAAAAGAGCCTCAGTAAATTAAAAAAGATAGAAAGTCTATCAACCAACTTTTCAGACAACAAAGGCATAAAACTAGAACTAAATTGTACAAAGAAAGCAAAAAGACCCACAAACACATGGAGGCTTAACAACATGCTCCTAAATAATCAATGGATCAATGACCAAATTAAAATAGAGATCAAGGAATATATGGAAACAAATGACAACAACAACACAAAACCCCAAATTCTGTGGGACGCAGCAAAAGCAGTCTTAAGAGGAAAGTATATAGCAATCCAGACATATTTAAAGAAGGAAGAACAATCCCAAATGAATAGTCTAATGTCACAATTATCGAAATTGGAAAAAGAACAAATGAGGCCTAAGGTCAGCAGAAGGAGGGACATAATAAAGATCAGAGAAGAAATAAATAAAATTGAAGAACAAAACAATAGGAAAAATCAATGAAACCAAGAGATGGTTCTCCAAGAAAATAAACAAAATAGATAAGCCTCTAGCCACTTATTAAGAGAAAAAGAGAATCAACACACATCAACAGAATCAGAAACGAGAAAGGAAATCACGACGGACCCCACAGAAATACAAATAATTATTAGAGAATACTATGAAAACCTATATGTTAACAAGCTGGAAAACCTAGAAGAAATGGACAACTTCTTAGAAAAATACAACCTTCCAAGACTGACCCAGAAAGAAACAGAAAATCTAAACAGACCAATTACCAGCAAAGAAATTGAAGCGGTAATAAAAAAACTACCCAGGAACAAAACCCCCTAGCCAGATGGATTTACCTTGGAATTTTATCAGACATACAGTGAAGACATATACCCATTCTCCTTAAAGTTCTCCAAAAAATAGAAGAGGAGGGGATACTCCCAAACTCATTCTATGAAGCCAACATCACCCTAATACCAAAACCAGGCAAAGACCCCACCAAAAAAGAAAATTACAGACCAATGTCCCTGATGAACGTGGATGCAAAAATACTCAACAAAATATTAGCAAACCGAATTCAAAAATACATCAAAAGGATACACCATGACCAAGTGGGATTCATCCCAGGGATGCAAGGATGGTACAACATTCGAAAATCCATCAACATCATCCACCACATCAACAAAAAGAAGGACAAAAACGACATGATCATCCCCATAGATGCTGAAAAAGCATTCGACAAAATTCAACATCCATTCATGATAAAAACTCTCAACAAAATGGGTTCAGAGGGCAAGTACCTCAACATAATAAAGGCCATATATGATAAACCCACAGCCAACATCATACTGAACAGCGAGAAGCTGAAAGCTTTTCCTCTGAGATCGGGAACAAGACGGATGCCCACTCTCCCCACTGTTAATTCAACATAGTACTGGAGGTCCTAGCCATGGCAATTAGACAAAACAAAGAAATACAAGGAATCCAGATTGGTAAAGAAGAAGTTAAACTGTCACTATTTGCAGATGACATGATGTTGTACATAAAAAACCCTAAAGACTCCACTCCAAAACTACTAGAACACAGAGAAGACAGGTGGTGTTTATACAGCATCTTGTTAGGACAGTGATTGTAGTGGGGTGGGGGGGGACTTAATGAGGGGGGAGCCTGGTAAACATATTGTTCTTCATGCAATTGTAGATTAATGATAGTAAAAATAAAAATAAAGGGACAGAGCCAAAGAGCAGTGCAATAGTGCCCTAGGGCAGAAACTATTCAAAAGCAAAACTATGGAGAATATTTGTAAACAACTCATCTGATAAGGGGTTAACATCCAAAATAAAAGAACTCATACACCTCAACACCCAAAAAACAAATAACCCAATTAAGAAATGGGCAGAGGAGCTGAACAGACACTTCTACAATGAAGAAATACAAATGGCCAACAGATACATGAAAAGATGCTCCACATCGCTAAGCATCAGGGAAATGCAAATTAAAACCACAATGAGATATCACCTCACACCAGTTATAATGGCCACTATCCAAAAATCAAGAAATAACAAATGCTAGCGAGGTTGCAGAGGAAGGGGAACCCTCCTACACTGGTGGTTGGAGTGCAAATCGGTGCAACTGCTGTGGAAAGCACTATAGAGGTTCCTCAAAAAACTAAACATAGAAATACAACTTGACCTAGTAATTCCACTCCTAGGAATTTACCCAAAGAAAACAAAATCCCTAATTCAAAAAGATATATCTATCCCTATGTTTATCGCTGTACTATTAACAATAGTCAAAATATGGTAGCAACCTAAGTGTCCATATTGATAAATGGATAAAGAAGAATGGTACATATACACAATGGAATATTATCCAACCATAAAAAGAAAAGAAACCCTGCCATTTGCAATAACATGGATGGGGCTAGAGGGTATTATGGTCAGTGAAGTAAGCCAGGCAGAGAAAGACAAATACCAAATGATTTCACTCATTGTGGAGTATAACAACAAAGCAAAACAGAAGAAACAAAACAGCATTAGACTCAGACACTGAGAAGCAACTAGTGTTTACCCAGGGAGTGGGGAGTGGGCAGGAGGAGGGGCAGGACTGTTGAACCACTGCAATGTACATTTGATTTTTTTTTAATTGTAAGTAAATAAATGAATAAAGCAAAACTATTAGACAGCCAAGAACAAAACACTAAGAAAACAAGGAAATGACCTAAATTCCATTATGGCCCATCTGAAGCCTAGAAAGTCATGCAGCCCTTTCCACTTTTAATTATGAACATGGTAAGGTGTCTTGCAAATGTCTGATAGAAAGTAAAGGGAAAGTAAAGGGAACACAGAATGGTTAAAATTGAGTGTAGGGGACAAACCTTTTCATTTCCAACGTTTTCACTGGGATAAAATATGTTATAATTTTAGCCATTTTTAAGTTTACAACTCAGTGGCATTAAGTACATTCACAATCTAGTGTAACCATCACCATATCTACT
Organism: Manis pentadactyla; assembly: GCF_030020395.1. Classification (NCBI taxonomy): domain Eukaryota; kingdom Metazoa; phylum Chordata; class Mammalia; order Pholidota; family Manidae; genus Manis; species Manis pentadactyla. The sequence goes on from NC_080022.1 coordinate 141,302,457, forward strand.
TCGAGAACTTTTTCATCATTCCAAACAAACTATACATTATAACTTCATTTCCCCAGTCGCTGGTAGCTTCTATTTTACTTTGTCTTTACAAATTTGCCAATTCTAGGTACCTTATATAATTGGAATCATAATATTTGCCCTTTTGACAAGCTTGTCTCACTTATTAGCATAATATTTTCAGGTTTCCTCCATGTCATAGCATGTACCAGCACTTTGTTCCTTTTGTGTCGGAATAATATTCCATTGTATGGTTATATAGCATTTTATCCATTGATCTGATGATGAACACTTGGGTTGTTTCCATCTTTTGGCTAATGTGAATAATGCTGCTAGGAACATTAGTGTACAAATATCTGAGTCCCTGCTTTCAGTTATTTTGGCTATATGCCTAGGAGAGGATTGCTGGGACATATGGTTAATCTGTTAACTTTTCATGGAATCACCAAACTGTTTTCCACAGTGGCTGCAGCATTATACATTCCTACCAGCAGTGCACAAGTGTTCCATTTTCTCTGCATCCTCACCAAAGCTTATTGTTTTTATAATAGCCATCCTGTTATATCACATCCTGGCTGTGAAGTGGTATTTCATTGTAATTTGCATTTGCATTTCCTTAATGATTGGTGATGTTGAGGATCTGTTCATATACTTATTTTCCATTTGTATATCTTTTTTGGACAAGTGTCTAGTCAAGCCCTTTGCCCATCTTTGAATTGAGGAGATTGTTATTGTAGTTATTTATATATTCTGGATATTAGTCCCTTATCAGATAGATGATTTACAAATATTTTCATCCAGATCATATGCATTGTTATATTATTCTTTTGATAAGTGTCCTTTGATGCATAAAAGTTCTTCATTTTGATGAAGACCATTTTTTGTTGCTTGTGCTTTTGCTGTCATATCTAAGAAGTCATTGCCAAATCCAATGTCATGAAGGTTTTCCTGTTTTCTTCTAACAGTTCTAATTTCAGCTCTTAAGTTTAGTTTTCATTCATTTTGAGTTAATTTTTTTTATATGCTGCATAGTAAAGATCCAATGTCATTTTTTTTACATCTTATGTAATTTTAATTGAAATATACTGATATACAATATTATATTGGTTCCAGGTGTACAACATCATGATTCAACAACTATATACATTACTAAATGGTCACCATAGGCATAGTCGCTATCAACATAACAGAAATATCACAATATTATTGACTGTGTTTCCTATGCTGCATTTTCATCCCAATGACTAATATTGGATATTTGTACTTTTTAAGCTAATTCACCTATTTCTCCTATCCCCCTAGCCCTTGTCCTACATCAACCTCCAGTCTGTTTGTGAGTCTATTTCTGGGGGATTTTTTGTTCATTTGTTTTGTTTTTTAGATTCCATATATAAGTAAAATCATGATAGTTCTTTCTCTGACTTACTCAGCATAATACCATCTCAGTCCATCCATGTCTTTGCAGATGGCACGATTTCACTTTTTGTAGCTAATATTGCATTATTTATATATACCACATATTATTTATCCATTCATCTATCAGTGGACACTTAGGTTGCTTCCATATCTTGGCTGTTGTAAATAATGCTGCGATAAACATAGCAGTACCTATGTCTTTTTAAATTAATTATTTTATTTTCAGGTAAGTTCCTACAAGTGGAATTGCTAGGTTATATGGAATTTCCATTTTTAGTTTTTAAGAAACCTCTATACTGCTTTCCATAGTGGCTGCACCAATTTACAATCCTACCAGTAATGTATGAGGGTCCCCTTTTCTCTACATTCTTGATAACCCTTGATATTTGTCTTGTTGATATTGGCCGTTCTGACTGGTATGAAGTAATAATCTTATTGTGGCTTTGATCAGCATTTCCCTAATGATTAGTGATGTCAATCATTTTATCATGGCCATCTATATATCTTCTTTGGAAAAATGTCATTCAAGTCCTCTCTTTATTATTTAATTGGGTCATTTTTTTTTTTTTTAGTGTTGAGTTGTATGAGTTATTTTGTGTGTGTGTGTGTGTGTGTGTATTTTGTACTTTTTTAAATTAAGTTTTCATTTATCTACAATCTTATGAAGGTTTCACATGAGCAACATTGTGGTTACCACATTCACCCATATTATCAAGTCCCCCCCTACATACCCCATTGCAGTCACTGTCCATCAGCATAGTAAAATGTTTTCTCTGTGCTGCACTGCCTTCCCTGTAACCCCCCACATTATGTGTGCTGATCATAGTACCCCTTAAAATCCCCTTCTCCCTCCCTCCCCACCCACTCTCCCCACCCCTTTCCCTTTGGTAACTGCTAGTCCCTTGGAGTCTGTGAGTCTGCTGCTTGTTCCTTCAGTTTTGCTTTATTTTATACTTCACAAATGAGTGAAATCATTTGGTACTTGTCTTTCTCCACCTGGCTTATTTCACTGAGCATAATACCCTCTAGCTCCATCCATGTTGTTGCAAATGGCAGGATTTCTTTTCTTTTTATGGCTGAATAATATTCAATTGTGTATAAGTACCACTTCTTCTTTATCCATTCATCTATTGATGGACACTTAGGTTGCTGCCACATCTTGGCTATTGTAAATAGTGCTGCAATAAAAAATAGGGGTGCATGTTTCTTTTGAATCTGGGATCTTGTTTTATTCGGGTAAATTCCTAAGAGTGGAATTACTGTATCAAATAGTATTTCTATTTTTAGTTTTCTGAGGAACCTCCATATTGCTTTCCACAATGGTTAAACTAGTTTACATTCCCACCAGCAGTGTAGGAGGGTTCCCCATTCTCTGCATCCTCGTCAGCATTTGTTGTTCCTTGTCTTTTCCATGTTGGCCACCCTAACTGATGTGAGGTGGTATCTCACTGTGGTTTTAATTTGCATTTCCCTGATGATTAGCGATGTGGAACATCTTTTCATGTGCCTGTTGACCATCTGAATTTCTTCTTTGGATAAGTGTTTGTTCAGATCTTCTGCCCACTATTTAATCAGGTTATTTGCTTTTTTGTTGAGGCATGTGAGTTCTTTATATGTTTTGGATGTTAACCCCTTATGAGATATGTCACTTACAAATATATTCTCCCATACTGTAGGATGCCTTTTTGTTCTACTGATGGTGTCCTCTGCTATACAGAAACTTTTTAGTTTGATGTAGTCCTGTTTGTTCATTTTTGCTTTTGTTTCCCTTGCCTGAGGAGATATGTTCAGGAAAAAGTTGCTTATGTTTATATTCAAGAGAGTTTTGCCTATGTTTTCTTCTAAGAGTTTTATGGTTTCATGACTTAACATTCAGGTCTTTGATCTATTTGGAGTTTACTTTTGTATATGGAGTTAGACAGTAATCCAGTTTCATTCTCTTACATGTAGCTGTCCAGTTTTGCCAATACCAGTTGTTGAAGAGGCTCTCATTTCCCCATTGTATATCCATGGCCCCATTATCATATATTAATTGATCATATATGCTTGGGTTTATATCTGGGCTCTCTAGTCTGTTCCATTGATCTATGGGTCTGTTCTTGTGCCAGTACCAAATTGTCTCGATTACTGTGGCTTTGTAGTAGAGCTTGAAGTGGGGGAGGATAATCATCCAAGCTTTATTCTTTCTCAGGATTGCTTTGTTCAAGGTCTTTTGTGGTTCCATATGAATTTTAGAACTATTTGCTCTAGTTCATTGAAGAATGCTGCTGGTATTTTGATAGGGATTGCATTGAATCTGTAGATTGCTTTAGGCAGGATGGCCATTTTGACAATATTAATTCTTCCTATCCATGAGCATGGAATGTATTTCCATTTATTGGTGTCTTCTCTGTTTTCTCTCATGAGTGTCTTGTAGTTTTCAGGGAATAGGTCTTTTACCTCTTTGGTTAGGTTTATTCCTAGGTATTTTATTCTTTTTGATGCAATTGTAAATGGAATTGTTTTCCTGATTACACTTTCTGCTAGTTTGTCATTAGTATATAGCAATGTAATAGATTTCTGTGTATTGATTTTGTATAATTCAAATTTGCTGCATTCAGTTATTCTAGTATTTTTGGGGTGGATTCTTTAGGGTTTTTTATGTACTATATCATGTCACCTGCAAACAGTGACAGTTTGACTTCTTCTTTACCAATCTGGATGCCTTTTATTTTTTAGTGTTCTCTGATTGCCGTGACTAGGACCTCCAGTACTATGCTGAATAAAAGTGGGAAGAGTGGGCATCCTTGTCTTGTTACCTATCTTGGAGGAAAAGATTTCAGCTTTTCTCTGCTAAGTATGATGTTGGCTGTGGGTTTGTCATATTTGTCCTTTATTATGTTTAGGTACTTGCCCTCTATACCCGTTTTGTTGAGAGTTTTTATCATGAATGGATGTTGAATTTTGTCAAATGTTTTTCAGCATCTATTGAGATGATCATGTGATTTTTGTCCTTTTTGTTGATGTGGTGTATGATGTTGATGGATTTTCGAATATTGTTCCATCCTTGCATCCCTGGAATAAATCCCACTTGATCATGATGGATGATCTTTTTATGTATTTTCAAATTCTGTTTGCTAATATTTTGTTGAGGATTTTTGCATCTATGTTTGGGGATAATGATCTGTAATTTTCTTTTTTTGTGGGGTCTTTGCCTGGTTTTGCTATTAGAGTGATGCTGGCTTCATAGAATGAATCTGGAAGTATTCTATCCTATTCTACTTTTTGGAGAACTTTAAGGAGAATGGGTATTAGGTCTTCTCTAAATGTTTGATAAAATTCAGCAGTGAAGCCATCTCCTCTGGGAGTTTTATTCTTTCTTTTTTTTTTTTTTTTTTAAATAATTATTTTTTATTGAAGGGTAGTTGACACACAGTATTACATTACATTAGTTTCAAGTGTACAACACAGTGGTAGAACATTTATATACATAATTCTAGGTTCCAGCTATCACCCTACCAAGCTGTTACAATATCTTGACTATATTCCTTATGCTATACATTACATCCCGGTTACTTATTTATTTTACCATTGGAAGTCTGTCCTTTTTTTTTTTTTTTTTTTTTTTTTGTGAGGGCATCTCTCATATTTATTGATCAAATGGTTGTTAACGACAATAAAATTCTGTATAGGGGAGTCAGTGCTCAATGCACAATCATTAATACACCCCAAGCCTAATTTTCGTCAGTCTCCAATCTTCTGAGGCATAACAAACAAGTTCTTACATGGAGAACAAATTCTTACATAATGAATAAGTTACATAGTGAACAGTACAAGGGCAGTCATCACAGAAACTTTCGGTTTTGCTCATGCATTATGAACTATAAACAGTCAGTTCAAATATGAATACTCATTTGGTTTTTATACTTGATTTATATGTGGATACCACATTTCTCTCTTTATTATTATTTTTAATAAAATGCTGAAGTGGTAGGTAGATACAAGATAAAGGTAGAAAACATAGTTTAGTGTTGTAAGAGAGCAAATGTAGATGATCAGGTGTGTGCCTGTAGACTATGTGTTAATCCAAGCTAGACCAGGGCAATAAAACATCCACATATGCAGATGATTTCTCTCAGAACAGGGGGGGTGAGGTTCTAAGCCTCACCTCTGTTGATCCCCAATTTCTCACCTGATGGCCCCCCTGCGACTGTGCCTGTCTTAGGTTGTTCCTCCCTTGAGGAATCTTACCCGTCTCTGGCTAACCAGTCATCTTCCGGGGCGATACAGGGAAATGTGAAGTTGGTAAGTGAGAGGGAAGCCTTATTGTTTGAAAAGGTTAGCTTTTTACTTCTTTGCATATTTATGCCCTGTGGCTTCTATGCCCAACATTTGTCTTGAGGTATTTTTACCACTTGGAAGAATTATGATACTCGGTAAATTTGATATGAGGCACGAATTCTATTTAAGGGTTGTAATTAGGAAGGAAGAAGAAAAGCTATAGAAGTAGCAGGCGGAAGAAAACATGGGAAGATTGATTATTTCTTTGACAAATCTTCTTGTAGAGTAACTTCAGCATGTATAGGTTTTAAGCTACTACTTAAATTGCGCACACACATTAACATAATAGGAGTATAGTTACATAACCAAAGCATATCTGTAATTACCAGCCATCTGCAGTGAAACCAAGAAAACCAGTTAGGCACCTTAGGCATTTGTGAAAACTTATCTATGATATGGTGGATATTGTCCAACTGAACTTGAACAGTCTGACAGAAATCAGACAAATTAAAACAACCCATTCCTGGGGACTGTTCACATGCCATATGTTCCTTTAACAGTAAATAGTCTGTAGTTGTAAGAGTTTGGAGTGCTACAATGTGCACTTCTCCTAATTCTTGGTTGAGTTCCAACAGTATAGATCCAGTCAAATTTGTTGTTTTACTGTATGCACAGGCCAGCTTAGATATCTCCTTCCTCATTCCCATGGCAGGTCCAGGAACTGGTGGGATGAGTGCATCTACAGCTGTAGCAGTGCGTGGATCTTTGTTGGGGTTTTTTGATGATCATCTTCTGGCATGAGTCTTCCAGAGGGTGCAGATGTTGGAAGTTCTTTTTCATATCGTATCTTAGTTCATTTTCGGGGTAGCCCAATTAGGCTTTGATCTTCTGTATAAACACAAACAGACCCTTTGCCTACACTTTTATATGCCTTTATACCCTTGTGTAGAACTCGTTGGAGGTTACCATACAGGAACTGCCCTTTTTTTTTTTTTTTGCTTTGTTTTTGGTATCACTAATCTACACTTACATGATGAATATTATGTTTACTAGGCTCTCCCCTATACCAGGTCTCCCCTATAAACCCCTTTACAGTCACTGTCCATCAGCATAGCAAAATGTTGTAGAATCACTACTTGCCTTCTCTGTGTTGTACAGCCCTCCCTTTTCTCCTACCCCCCCATGCATACTAATCTTAATACCCCCCTACTTCTCCCCCACCCCTTATCCCTCCCTACCCACCCATCCTCCCCAGTCCCTTTCCCTTTGGTACCTGTTAGTCCATTGTTGAGTTCTGTGATTCTGGTGCTGTTTTGTTCCTTCAGTTTTTCCTTTGTTCTTATATTCCACAGATAAGTGAAATCATTTGGTATTTCTCTTTCTCCACTTGGCTTGTTTCACTGAGCATAATACCCTCCAGCTCCATCCATGTTGCTGCAAATGATTGGATTTGCCCTTTTCTTATGGCTGAGTAGTATTCCATTGTGTATATGTACCGCATCTTCTATATCCATTCATCTATTGATGGACATTTAGGTTGCTTCCAATTCTTGGCTATTGTAAATAGTGCTGCAATAAACATAGGGGTGCATCTGTCTTTCTCAAACTTGATTGCTGCGTTCTTAGGGTAAATTCCTAGGAGTGCAATTCCTGGGTCAAATGGTAAGTCTGTTTTGAGCATTTTGATGTACCTCCATACTGCTTTCCACAATGGTTGAACTAACTTACATTCCCACCAGCAGTGTAGGAGGGTTCCCCTTTCTCCACAGCCTCGCCAACATTTGTTGTTGTTTGTCTTTTGGATGGCAGCCATCCTTACTGGTGTGAGGTGATACCTCATTGTAGTTTTAATTTGCATTTCTCTGATAATTAGCAATGTGGAGCATCTTTTCATGTGTCTGTTGGCCATCTGTATTTCTTTTTTGGAGAACTGTCTGTTCAGTTCCTCTGCCCATTTTTTAATTGGGTTATTTGTTTTTTGTTTGTTGAGGCGTGTGAGCTCCTTATATATTCTGGACGTCTAGCCTTTATCGGATGTGTCATTTTCAAATAAATTCTCCCATACTGTAGGGATCCTTCTTGTTCTATTGATGGTGTCTTTTGCTGTACAGAAGCTTTTCAGCTTAATATAGTCCCACTTACTCATTTTTGCTGTTGTTTTCCTTGCCCGGGGAGATATGTTCAAGAAGAGGTCACTCATGTTTATGTCTAAGAGGTTTTTGCCTATGTTTTCTTCCAAGAGTTTAATGGTTTCATGGCTTACATTCAGGTCTTTGATCCATTTTGAGTTTACTTTTGTATATGGGGTTAGACAATGGTCCAGTTTCATTCTCCTACATGTAGCTGTCCAGTTTTGCCAGCACCACCTGTTGAAGAGACTGTCATTTCGCCATTGTATGTCCATGGCTCCTTTATCAAATATTAATTGACCATATATGTCTGGGTTAATGTCTGGATTCTCTAGTCTGTTCCATTGGTCTGTGGCTCTGCTCTTGTGCCAGTACCAAATTGTCTTGATTACTATGGCTTTATAGTAGAGCTTGAAGTTGGGGAGTGAGATCCCCCCTACTTTATTCTTCTTTCTCAGGATGGCTTTGGCTATTCAGGGTCTTTGGTGTTTCCATATGAATTTTTGAATTATTTGTTCCAGTTCATTGAAGAATGTTGCTGGTAGTTTCATAGGGATTGCATCAAATCTGTATATTGCTTTGGGCAGGATGGCCATTTTAACGATATTAATTCTTCCTAGCCACGAGCATGGGATGAGTTTCCATCTGTTAGTGTCCCCTTTACTTTCTCTTAAGAGTGACTTGTAGTTTTCAGAGTATAAGTCTTTCACTTCTTTGGTTAGGTTTATTCCTAGGTATTTTATTTTTTTTGATGCAATTGTGAATGGAGTTGTTTTCCTGATTTCTCTTTCTGTTGGTTCATTGTTAGTATATAGGAAAGCCACAGATTTCTGTGTGTTGATTTTGTATCCTGCAACTTTGCTGTATTCCGATATCAGTTCTAGTAGTTTTGGGGTGGAGACTTTAGGGTTTTCTATGTACAGTATCATGTCATCTGCAAATAGTGACAGTTTAACTTCTTCTTTACCAATCTGGATTCCTTGTATTTCTTTATTTTGTCTGATTGCCATGGCTAGGACCTCCAGCACCATGTTAAACAACAGTGGCGAGAGTGGGCATCCCTGTCTAGTTCCCGATCTCAGCGGAAATGCTTTCAGCTTCTCGCTGTTCAATATAATGTTGGCTGTGGGTTTATCATAGATGGCCTTTATTATGTTGAGGTACTTGCCCTCTATTCCCATTTTGCTGAGAGTTTTTAACATGAATGGATGTTGAACTTTGTCAAATGCTTTTTCAGCATCTATGGAGATGATCATGTGGTTTTTGTCTTTCTTTTTGTTGATGTGGTGGATGATGTTGATGGACTTTCGAATGTTGTACCATCCTTGCATCCCTGGGATGAATCCCACTTGGTCATGGTGTATGATCCTTTTGATGTATTTTTGAATTCGGTTTGCTAGTATTTTGTTGAGTATTTTTGCATCTACGTTCATCAGGGATATTGGTCTGTAGTTTTCTTTTTTGGTGGGGTCTTTGCCTGGTTTTGGTATTAGGGTGATGTTAGCTTCATAGAATGAGTTTGGGAGTATCCCCTCCTCCTCTATTTTTTGGAAAACTTTAAGGAGAATGGGTATTATGTCTTCCCCGTATGTCTGATAAAATTCCGAGGTAAATCCATCTGGCCCGGGGGTTTTGTTCTTTGGTAGTTTTTGGATTACCGCTTCAATTTCGTTGCTGGTAATTGGTCTGTTTAGATTTTCTGTTTCTTCCTGGGTCAATCTTGGAAGGTTATATTTTTCTAGGAAATTGTCCATTTCTCCTAGGTTTCCCAGCTTGTTAGCATATAGGTTTTCATAGTAGTCTCCAATAATTCTTTGCATTTCCGTGGGGTCCGTCGTGATTTTTCCTTTCTCGTTTCTGATACTGTTGATTTGTGTTTACTCTCTTTTCTTCTTAATAAGTCTGGCTAGAGGCTTATCTATTTTGTTTATTTTCTCGAAGAACCAGCTCTTGGTTTCATTGATTTTTGCTATTGTTTTATTCTTCTCAATTTTATTTATTTCTTCTCTGATCTTTATTATGTCCCTCCTTCTGCTGACCTTAGGCCTCATCTGTTCTTCTTTTTCCAATTTCGATAATTGTGACATTAGACCATTCATTTGGGATTGTTCTTCTTTTTTTAAATATGCTTGGATTGCTATATACTTTCCTCTTAAGACTGCTTTTGCTGTGTCCCACAGAAGTTGGGGCTTGGTGTTGTTGTTGTCATTTGTTTCCATATATTGCTGGATCTCCATTTTGATTTGGTCATTGATCCATTGATTATTTAGAAGCGTGTTGTTAAGCCTCCATGTGTTTGTGAGCCTCTTTGCTTTCTTTGTACAGTTTATTTCTAGTTTTAGGCCTTTGTGGTCTGAAAAGTTGGTTGGTAGGATTTCAATCTTTTGGAATTTTCTGAGGCTCTTTTTGTGGCCTAGTATGTGGTCTATTCTGGAGAATGTTCCATGTGCACTTGAGAAGAATGTATATCCCGCTGCTTTTGGATGTAGAGTTCTATAGATGTCTATTAGGTCCATCTGCTCTAGTGTGTTGTTCAGTGCTTCCGTGTCCTTACTTATTTTCTGCCCAGTGGATCTATCCTTTGGGGTGAGTGGTGTGTTGAAGTCTCCTAGAATGAATGCATTGCAGTCTATATCCCCCTTTAGTTCTGTTAGTATTTGTTTCACATATGTTGTTGCTCTTGTATTGGGTGCATATATATTTAGAATGGTTATATCCTCTTGTTTGACTGAGCCCTTTATCATTATGTAGTGTCCTTCTTTATCTCTTGTTACTTTCTTTGTTTTGAAGTCTATTTTGTCTGATATTAGTACTGCAACCCCTGCTTTCTTCTCACTGTTGTTTGCTTGAAATATGTTTTTCCATCCCTTGACTTTTAGTCTGTACATGTCTTTGGGTTTGAGGTGAGTTTCTTGTAAGCAGCATATAGATGGGTCTTGCTTTTTTATCCATTCTGTTACTCTGTGTCTTTTGATTGGTGCATTCAACCCATTAACATTTAGGGTGACTATTGAAAGATATGTACTTATTGCCATTGCAGGCTTTAAATTCGTGGTTACCAAAGGTTCAAGGTTAGCCTCTTTAGTATCTTACTGCCTAACTTAGCTCGCTTATTGAGCTGTTATATACACTATCTGGAGATTCTTTTCTTCTCTCCCTTCTTGTTCCTCCTCCTCGATTCTTCATATGTTGGATGTTTTGTGCTGTGCTCTTTCTAGGAGTGCTCCCATCTAGAGCAGTCCCTGTAAGATGTTCTGTAGAGGTGGTTTGTGGAAAGCAAATTCCCTCAGCTTTTGTTTGTCTGGGAATTGTTTAATCCCACCGTCATATTTGAATGATAGTCGTGCTGGATACAGTATCCTTGGTTCAAGGCCCTTTTGTTTCATTGTATTAAATATATCATGCCATTCTCTTCTGGCCTGTAGGGTTTCTGTTGAGAAATCCGACGTTAGCCTGATGGGTTTCCCTTTATAGGTGACCTTTTTCTCTCTAGCTGCCTTTAACACTCTTTCCTTGTCCTTGATCTTTGCCATTTTAATTATTATGTGTCTTGGTGTTGCCCTTCTTGGATCCTTTCTGTTGGGGGTTCTGTGTATTTCCTTGGTCTGTTCGATTACTTCCTCCCCCAGTGTGGGGAAGTTTTCAGCAATTATTTCTTCTAAGGTACTTTCCATCTCTTTTCCTCTCTCTTCTTCTTCTGGGACCCCTATAATACGGATATTGTTCCTTTTGGATTGGTCACACAGTTCTCTTAATATTGTTTCATTCCTGGAGATCCTTTTGTCTCTCTCTATGTCAGCTTCTATGCGTTCCTGTTCTCTGATTTCAATTCCATCAATGGCCTCTTGCATTCTATCCATTCTGCTTATAAACCCTTCCAGAGTTTGTTTCATTTCTGCGATCTCCTTTCTGGCATCTGTGATCTCCTTCCGGACTTCATCCCATTTCTCTTGCGTATTTCTCTGCATCTCTGTCAGCATGTTTATGATTCTTATTTTGAATTCTTTTTCAGGGAGACTGGTTAGGTCTGTCTCCTTCTCTGGTGTTGTCTCTGTGATCTTTGTCTGCCTGTAGCTTTGCCTTTTCATGGTGATAGGAATAGTCTGCAGAACTGGGACGAGTGACGGCTGGAAGGACTTCCTTTCTTGTTGGTTTGTGGCCCTCCTCTCCTGGGAGAACAGCGACCTCTAGTGGCTTGTGCTGCGCAGCTGCGCGCAGACAGGGCTTCTGCTTCCTGCCCGGCTGCTATGGAGTTAATCTCCGCTGTTGCTGTGGGCGTGGCCTGGCTCGGGCAGCTACTCCAAAATGGTGGAGTCGCGTTGGAGCAGGAGCTGCTGGGAGGCTATTTATCTCCGTAAGGGGCCTCCCTGCTCCCTGCAGCCCAGGGGTTAGGGTGCCCAGAGATCCCGGATTCCCTACCTCTGGATTAAGTGACCCGCTCTGCCCCTTTAAGACTTCCAAAAAGCACCCGCCAAAACAAAACCACGCCCACCAAAAAAAAAAGAAAAAAAATTTTTTTAATTTAAAAAAAAAAAAAAAGTTTTTAATTAAAATAAAAGGTGGTCGTTCGTTTTTCTTTATTCTCCGGTGCCAGCCTCAGGCCTCTGCTCACCGGTCAGTCTTTCTGCCCTGTTTCCCTAGTATTGGGGTCCCTATCCCTTTAAGACTTCCAAAAAGCGCTTGCCAAAACAAAACAGCAAAAAAGCAAAAAAAAATGGTCGCGCGCTTTTCTTATGTCCTCTGTCGCCCAGCCTCCAGTGCCTGCTCACTGTTCTTGCTGCCCTGTTTTCCCAGTATCGAGCGCCCTGCACTCTGGCCCGGATGGCTGGAGCTGGGTGTTCGGCAGCCCTGGGCTCCGTCTCCCTCCCGCTCTGCCTGCTCTTCTCCTGCCGGGAGCTGGGGGTAGGGGCGCTCGGCTCCCTCCGGGCCGGGGCTTGTATCTTACCCCCTTCGCGAGGCGCTGGGTTCTCTCAGGTGCGGATGTGGTCTGGATGTTGTCCTGTGTCCTCTGGTCTTTATTCTAGGAAGGGTTGTCTTTGTTATATTTTCATAGATATATGTTGTTTTGGGAGGAGATTTCCGCTGCTCTACTCACGCCGCCATCTTCCGCCCCTCCAGTTTTATTCTTTGATTACCAATTCAATTTCATTGCTGGTAGTTGTTCAGATTTTGTTACTTCCTAGGTCATCTTGGAAGGTTGTATTTTTCTAGAAAGTTGTCCATCTCTTCCAGATTATCCAATTGGTTAGCATGTAATTTTTCATAATATTCTCTAATAATTCTTTGTATTTCTGTGGTGTTCATAGAGATTTTTCCTTTCTCATTTCTGATTCTGTTTATGTATGTAGACTCTCTTTTTTTCTTGATAAGTCTGGCTAGGGTTTTATCTATTTTGTTTATTTTCTTGAAGAACCAGCTCCTGGTTTCATTAATTTTATTGTTTTATTCTTTTCAATTTTATTTATTTCTTCTCCAATCTTAATTATGTCTCTCCTTCTACTGACTTTGGGCCTCATTTGTTCTTCTTTTTCTAGTTTCATTAATTGTGAGATTAGACTGTTCATTTGGAACTGTTCTTTCTTGAGATAAGCCTATATTGCTATATACTTTCCTCTTAGAACTGCCTTCACTGCACACCACAGAAGTTGGGGTGTTGAGCTGCTGTTTTCATTTGCCTCCATATATTGCTTGATCTCTGTTTTTATTTGGTCATTGATCCATTGATTATTTAGGAGCATGTTATTAAACTCCACGTGTTTGCAGGCCTTTTGCTTTCTTTGTACAATTTATTTCTAGTTTCATACCTTTGTGATCTGAGAAGTTAGTTGGTACAATTTCAATCCTTCTGAATTTACTGAGGCCCTTTTTGTGGCATAGTATGTGATCTACTCTGAAAAATGTTCCACATGCACTTGAGAATAATGTGTATCCTGCTGCTTTTGGGTGTAGCGTTCTGTAGATGTTTATTAGGTCTGTCTGTTCTAATGTTGTTCAGTGCCTCTGTCTCCTGACTTATTTTCTGTCTTGTTGACCTGTCCTTTGGAGTAAGCGGTGTGTTGACATCTCCTAATATGAATGCATTGCATTTTATTTCCCCCTTTAAATGTTAGTATTTGTTGTACATATTTGGGTGCATAGATATTTATAATGGTTATATGCTCTTGTTGGACTGACCTCTTTATCATTATACAATGTCCTTGTCTCATTACTTTCTTTGTTTTGATGTCTATTTTATCTGATATAAGTACTGCAAATCCTGCTTTTTTCTCCCTATTGTTTGCATGAAATAACTTTTTCCATCCCTTCACTTTTAGTCTGTGTATATCTTTGGGTTTGAAATGAGTCTCTTGTAGGCAACATATAGATGGGTCTTTTTTATATACATTCTGTAACTCTATGTCTTTTGATCGGTGCATTGAGTCACTTTACATTTAGGGTGATTATTGATAAATATGTATAATGGCTTTAAATTCATGGTTACCAAAGTTTCCATGGCAGCTTTTTTACTATCTGACAGTCTAACTTAACTCACTTATTACATTATTACAAACACAATCTAAAGGTTTTCTTTTCTTCCCTTCTTTTTCTTCCTCCTCCATTCTTTGAATATTAGGTGTCATATTCTGTACTTTTTGTGTATTCCTTGACTGACTTTTTGGGTAACTGATTTAATTTTGCATTTGCTTAGTAATTAATTGGTCTACTTACTTTACCATGGTTTTATTTTCTCTGGTGACAGCTATTTAGCCTTAGGAGCACTTCAATATAGAGCAGTCCCTTTAAAATACACTGTAGAGACAGTTTGTGGGAGATAAATTTCCTCAACTTTTGCTTCTCTGGAAATTGTTTAATCCCTGCTTGAAATTTAAATGATAATCTTACCAGGTAGAGTATTCTTGGTTCGAGGCCCTTCTGTTTCATTGCATTAAATATATCATGCCATTCTCTTCTGGCCTGGAAGGTTTCTGTTGAGAAGTCTGACTATAGCCTGATGGGTTTTCCTTTTTAGGTGATCTTTTTCCTCTCTATGGCTGCTTTTAATACTCTGTCCTTGTCCTTCATCTTTGCCATTTTAATTACTAGATGTCTTGGTGTTGTCTTCCTTGGGTCCCTGTGCTGGGAGATCTCTGCACCTCCATGCCCTGAGAGACTATTTCCTTCCCCAAATTGGGGAAGTTTTCAGCAATTATTTCCTCAAAGAATCTTTCTATCTCTTTTTCTCTTCTTCCTCTAGTACCCCTATAATGTGAATGTTGTTCCATTTGGATTCGTCACAGAGTTGTCTTATTATTCTTTCATTCCTAGAGATCCTTTTTTCTCTGCCTTCTTTGTATTCTTGTTCTCTAATTTCTATTCCATTTACCATGTCCTCTACCTCTTCTAATCTGCTTTTAAATCCCTCCATTTTATGTTTCATTTCAGATACTGTATTTTTCAACATTTCTCTTTCTTGAAGTTATACCTGAGATCTTGAATATTTTTCTGTAGCTCCATGAGCATGTTTATTTTTATTTTGAAATCTGTACCAAGATTATTGGTGATTTTGGTTTCATTGAGTGCTATTTCTGGTGTTTGAAGGGTTTGGGGTTGAACAAAGTTCTTTTGCCTTTTCATATTCCCACTGAGTAATATGGAATAACTTTTGTGTAGGCAGCACCCTCTAGTGCCCAGAAGCTCTACTCTCTGGAGCTGTCCAGCACCTGGACCAATGGCGGGGGTTGCAGGCAAATGGTGCCGGTGCCTGCCGGGAGGAAAGAGTTCATTCCTGCTTCCTGGCTTCAGTTCCCACCTCCACTGCCAGGGCCAGTGTGCCAAGTGCATGGGGACAGCATCTACATTTCACCCATAGGTGGTGCTGCCCTCCGGCTGGCCCAGCACAATGGCAGAGGCAGCAGGTTTGCAAGCCAGCACCAGTTGGGAGGAATGTGCGGCTGGCTGTGTATGACAGTGCGGGGGCCTCGGGGCTGTGTTGCCAGCCAGGGGGGGTGGAGCGCATGAAGCTCCTGAATGTTCCCAACTTGCTTGGCTGAGTGTGCCAGGAGATTTTTTCCACCTGTCCTTTCTCCTGAACAGCAAGCTCTATGTACTTCTTGCCCCTTTAGCAGCCCTCTCACTGTTGGGAAGTCTTTCAAAGCACCAGCCTTTCTTTTGTCCCAGAGCGGCTGGTTGTGGGTACCTGTTCTCCACAAGCAGCTGGAATATCAAGTCTAAGTATTCCAACTTTCTTTGTTTTCCAACCCCTCCAATCTTCAGAGCATTATGTAATGTGGGTTCATGCTCCCAAAGTAGATCTCCAGGGGTGTGATTCAGCAGTCCTGTGGTTCTACACCCTCCCCACTCCATCACGGTTTTCCATGATGGTCTTCTCTTTCCCCCAGATGTAAGCTGTCTGTTGCAGTCTTCTTGCTGGTCACTCTTTAAGGATTAGTTGTATTTGCTGTATTTCCTGTTATATGTGGTTTTGGGTATTTCTCAGTTCTCACACCTCCATCTTTATCGCCTCTCCATATCCCGATGTCATTCTTTTGCATGTGGATATCATTACCTCACCATTTCTTCAAGCCCATTGATCCTTTCAATTCTGACAGCAAAAATGTTCTTAAACTCCACTAGTGTTTCAGTAATATTTATGCTACCTTTGTTGTATTACAGCTGTTATTAACCCTATAATACAATGTTCAATTTTTGTCTTAAGCAGTTTTATGCTTTTAAACGAACTAAAAGGGTAATTTCACTTCTATATCACTGTTTTATTCTTCACTCCTTTCTAAATATCTACATGTCTATCTTGGTATCATTTCCTCCTAGCCTGAAGACTGTCTTCAGCATTCCCCATTGTGAAATCTGCTCACAACTAATTCTTACTTTTATCTGAAAATATCTTTCACTTTGATTCTTGAAGGATGTTTTCACCAGATAGAGAATTCTGATTTGGCGGTTTTTTTCTTTGAACATTTTGATGTTGTTATCCATTATCTTCTGTTGTTTCTAAAGAAAAGTCAAACAACTTGAATTGTTATTCCCTCATATATTTGTCAACTTGTTGCTATGTACATATTCTGCTTTCAATATTTTTGTTTGATTTTAAGCAGTTTCATTATAATGTGCCAATGTGTTTTTTCTTGGTACTTTGCTTAGTTTTCACTGGGCTTTTTGAAATATCACTTTGTCTTCTACAATATGTGACAGTCTGTCATACTTCACAAATGTCTTTCCGTCCCATTTTTTCTCTTCTTTCATTCTGGAACTACATTTACACATATACTTGTACCCTAAGGCTATATGCATTTTTAAATTTGTTTTTGTTTTTTATTTTGTTATCATCTACAATTACATGAAGAACATTATGTTTACTAGGCTCCCCCCTTCACCAAGTCCCCCCCCACAAACCCCATTAGTCACTGTCCATCAGCATAGTAAGATGTTGTAGAATCACTACTTGTCTTCTCTGTGATTCACAGCCCTCACCATGCCCCCCCCACATTATACATGCTTATCGTTAATACCCCCTTTCTTCTTCCCCACCCTTATCCCTCCCTTCCCTTCCATTCTCCACAGTCCATTTCCCTTTGGTAACTGTTAGTCCATTCTTGGGTTCTGTGGTACTGCTGCTATTTTGTTCCTTCAGTTTTTCTTTGTTCTTATATTCCACATACGAGTGAAATCATTTGGTATTTGTCTTTCTCCACCTGGCTTATTTCAGTGAGCATAATACCCTCTAGCTCCATCCATGTTGTTGCAAATGGTAGGATTTGTTTTCTTATGGCTGAATAATATTCCATTGTTTATATGTACCACATCTTCTTCATTCATCTACTGATGGACACTTAGGTTGCTTCCATTTCTTGGCTATTGTAAATAGTGCTGCGATAAACATAGGGGTGCATCTGTCTTTTTTAAATTGGGCTGCTGTATTCTTAGGGTAAATTCCTACAAGTGGAATTCCTGGGTCAAATGGTATTTCTATTTTGAGCATTTTGAGGAACCTCCATACTGCCTTCCACAATGGTTGAACTAATTTACATTCCCACCAGCAGTGTAGGAGGGTTCCCCTTTCTCCACAACCTTGCCAAGATTTGTTGTTGTCTTTCAGATGGTGGCGTTCCTTACTGGTGTGAGGTGATATCTCATTGTGGTTTTAATTTGCATTTCCCTGATGCTTAGCGATGTGAAGCATCTTTTCATGTATCTGTTGGCCATCTGAATTTCTTCTTTGGAGAACTGTCTATTCAGCTCCTCTGCCAATTTTTTAATTGGATTGTTTGCTTTTTGTTTGTTGAGGTGTGTGAGCTCTATATATATTTTGGATGTCAACCCTTTATCGGATATCGGATCTGTCATTTATGAGTATATTCTCCCATACTGTAAGGTACCTTTTTGTTCTATTGATGGTGTCCTTTGCTGTACAGAAGGTTTTCAGCTTGATATATTCCCACTTGTTCACTTTGCTTTTGTTTCCCTTGCCTGGGGAGATATGTTCATGAAGAAGTCGCTCATGTTTATGTCCAAGAGATTTTTGCCTGTTTTTTTCTAGGAGTTTTATGGTTTCATGACTTACATTCAGGTCTTTGATCCATTCCAAATGTACTTTTGTGTATGGGGTTAGACAGTGATCAGTTTCATTCTCTTACATGTAGCTATACAGTTTTGCCAGCACCATCTGTTGAAGAGACTGTCCTTTCCCCATTGTATGTCTATGGCTCCTTTATCATATATTAATTGACCATATATGTTTGGGTTAATGTCTGGAGTCTCTATTCTGTTCCACTGGTCTGTGGCTCTGTTCTTGTGCCAGTACCAAATTGTCTTGATTACTGTGGCTTTGTAGTAGAGCTTGAAGTTGGGGAGCAAGATCCCCCCCAACTTTATTCTTCCTTCTCAGGATTGCATTGGCTATTCGGGGTCTTTGGTGTTTCCATATGAATTTTTGAACTATTTGTTCCAGTTCATTGAAGAATGTTGTTGGTAATTTGATAGAGATTGCATTGAATCTGTATATTGCTTTGGGCAGGATGGCCATTTTGACGATATTAATTCTTCCTGGCCAAGAGCATGGGATGAGTTTCCTTTGTTAGTGTCCTCTTTAATTTCTCTTAAGAGTGTCTTGTAGTTTTCAGGGTATAGGTCTTTCACTTCCTTGGTTAGGTTTATTCCTAGGTATTTTATTCTTTTTGATGCAATTGTGAATGGAATTGTTTTCCTGATTTCTCTTTCTGCTAGTTCATCATTAGCATATAGGAAAGCCACAGATTTCTGTGTGTTAATTTTGTATCCTCCAACTTTGCGAATTCTGATATTAGTTCTAGTAGTTTTGGAGTGGAGTCTTTAGGGTTTTTTATGTACAACATCATGTCATCTGCAAATAGTGACAGTTTAACTTCTTCTTTACCAATCTGGATTCCTTGTATTTCTTTGTTTTGTCTAATTGCCATGGCTAGGACCTCCAGTACTATGATGAATAACAGTGGGGAGAGTGGGCATCCCCGTCTTGTTCCCGATCTCAGGAAAAGCTTTCAGCTTCTCGCTGTTCAGTATGATGTTAGCTGTGGGTTTATCATATATGGCCTTTATTATGTTGAGGTACTTGCCCTCTGTACCCATTTTGTTGAGAGTTTTTATCATGAATGGATGTTGAATTTTGTCGAATGCTTTTTCAGCATCTATGGAGATGATCATGTGGTTTTTGCCCTTCTTTTTGTTGATGTGGTGGATGATGTTGATGGATTTTCGAATGTTGTACCATCCTTGCATCCCTGGGATGAATCCCACTTGGTCATGATGTATGATCCTTTTGATGTATTTTTGAATTCAGTTTGCAAATATTTTGTTGAGTATTTTTGCATCTACGTTCATCAGGAACATTGGTCTGTAATTTTCTTTTTTGGTGGGGTCTTTGCCTGGTTTTGGTATTAGGGTGATGTTGGCTTCATAGAATGAGTTTGGGAGTATTCCCTCCTCCTCTATTTTTTGGAAAACTTTTTAAGGAGAATCGGTATTATGTCTTCTCTGTATGTCTGATAAAATTCTGAGATAAATCCACCTGGCCCGGGGGTTTTGTTCTTGGGTAGTTATTTTTATTACCACTTCAATTTCATTGCTGGTAATTGGTCTGTTTAGATTTTCTGTTTCTTTCTGGGTCAATCTTGGAAGGTTGTATTTTTCTAAGAAGTTGTCCATTTCTTCTAGGTTTTCCAGCTTGTTAACATACAGGTTTTCATAGTATTCTCTAATAATTCTATGTATTTCTGTGGGGTCCATCGTGATTTTTCCTTTCTCGTTTCTGATTCTGTTGATGTGTGTTGATTCTCTTTTTCTCTTAATAAGTCTCACTAGAGGCTTATCTATTTTGTTTATTCTCTCGAAGAATCATCTCTTGGTTTCATTGATTTTTTCTATTGTTTTATTCTTCTCAATTTTATTTATTTCTTCTCTGATCTTTATTATGTCCCTCCTTCTTCTGACCTTAGGCCTCATTTGTTCTTCTTTTTCCAATTTTGATAATTGTGACATTAGACTATTCATTTGGGATTGTTCTTCCTTCTTTAAATATGGCTGGGTTGCTATATACTCTCCTCTTACGACTGCTTTTGCTGCATCCCACCGAAGTTGGGGCTTTGTGTTGTTGTTGTCATTTGTTTCCATATATTGCTGGATCTGCATTTTGATTTGGTCGTTGATCCATTGATTATTTAGGAGCATGTTGTTAAGCCTCCATGTGTTTGTGGCCTTTTTGCTTTCTTTGTACAATTTATTTCCAGTTGTAAACCTTTGTGGTCTGAAAAGTTGGTTGGTAGGATTTCAATCTTTTGGAATTTACTGAGGCTCTTTTTGTGGCCTAGTATGTGGTCTATTCTGGAGAATGTTCCATATGCACTTGAGAAGAATGTGTATCCTGTTGCTTTTGGATGTAGAGTTCTATAGATGTCTATTAGGTCCATCTGTTCTAGTGTGTTGTTCAGTGCCTCTGTGTCCTTACTTATTTTCTGTCTGGTGGATCTGTCCTTTGGAGTGAGTGGTGTTTTGAAGCCTCCCAAAATGAATGCATTGCATTCTATTTCCTCCTTTAATTCTGTTAGTATTTGTTTCACATATGTTGTTGCTCCTGTATTGGGTGCATATACATTTATAATGGTTATATCCTCTTGTTGGACTGAGCCCTTTATCATTATGTAATGTCCTTCTTTATCTCTTGTTACTTTCTTTGTTTTGAAGTCTATTTTGTCTGATACTTGTACTGCAACACCTGCTTTTTTCTCCCTGTTGTTTGCATGGAATATCTTTTTCCATCCCTTGACGTTTAGTCTGTGCATGTCTTTGGGTTTGAGGTGAGTCTCTTGTAAGCAGCATATAGATGGGTCTTGCTTTTTTATCCATTCTGTTACTCTGTGTCTTTTGATTGGTGCATTCAGTCCATTTACATTTAGGGTGATTATTGAAAGATATGTACTTATTGCCATTGCAGGCTTTAAGTTTGTGGTTACCAAAGGTTCAAGGTTAGCTTCTTTACTATCTTACCATCTAACTTAACTCGCTTATTGAGCTATTATAAACACTGTCTGATGTTTCTTTATTTCTCTCCCTTCTTATTCCTCCTCCTCCATTCTTCATATGTTGGGTGTTTTGTTCTGTGCCCTTTTTAGGAGTGCTCCCATCTAGAGCAATCCCTCTAAGATACCCTGTAGAGGTGGTTTGTGGGAGGCAAATTCCCTCAACTTTTGCTTGTCTGGGAATTGTTTAATCCCTCCTTCATATTTAAATGATAATCGTGCTGGATACAGTATTCTTGGTTCAAGGCCCTTCTGTTTCATTGCATTAAATATATCATGCCATTCTCTTCTGGCCTGTAAGGTTTCTGTTGATAAGTCTGATGATAGCCTGATGGGTTTTCATTGGTAGGCGACCTTTTTTTTCTCTCTGGGTGCCTTTAATACTCTGTCTTTGTCTTTGGTCTTTGCCATTTTAATTATGTGTTTTGGTGTTGCCCTCCTTGGGTCCCTTCTGTTGGGAGTTCTGTGTGCTTCCGTGGTCTGAGAGGCCATTTCCTCCCCCAGTTTGGGGAATTTTTCAGTAATTATTTCTTCAAAGACATTTTCTATCCCTTTTTCTCTCTCTTCTTCTTCTGGTACTCCTATAATGTGAATATTGTTCCATTTCGATTGGTCACACAGTTCTCTTAATAGTCTTTCATTCCTGGAGATTCTTTTATTTCTCTCTGCATCAGCTTCTCTGCTTTCCTGTTCTCTGATTTCTAGTCCATTAATGGTCTCTTGCATCTCGTCCATTCTGCTTTGAAGTCCCTCCAGAGATTGTTTTATTTCTATATTCTCCCTCCTTAGCTCTTGCATATTTCTCTGCAAGTCCATCAGCATGGTTATGACTTTTATTTTTAATTCTTTTTCAGGAAGATTGGTTAAATCTATCTCCCCCAATTCCTTCTCAGGGGAGGATGTGGAGGATGTCTGGGTTAGTCTAGTCTGGATCAAATTTTTCTGCTTTTTCATGTCATTAAATGCAGTGGTATGCTGTTGGCTTGTTTGTCACCTGGGCAGCTGCTCCTGGAGCAGAAACCTTTCCACTTGCTCCTGGCCTTTCTTTCCTGGGACAATGGCGACCCCTAGCGGCTAGTATTGGGCAGTTGCACATAGACTGGGTCTCTGTTTCTTGCCCGGCAGCTATGGAGGAAGCTCCCTTGCTGTGGGCGTAGCCAGCCTCAGGTCGCTGCTTTGCTATGGCGGGGCTGCGCTGGAGGGGGAATGGGAGGGGTGCTGTTTATCACCGTGAGGGGTCTCAGAGCTACGCTGCCGCCCAGGGGGTTAGGGCGCCTGGAGTTCCCCGGGATTCCCAGCTGCTGGGCTAAGTGTCCCCGGATGCTTCCGTCCAGCTGTGGTGTCCCTGTCCCTTTAAGACTTTCAAAAAGCACTCGCTTTTCTTTGTCCCAGGGGTGCCGGCTGCAGGGACCTGCTTGCAGGTCTTACTGTCCTGTTTCCCTAGTTTCCAGCACCCCACGCACTGTGTATCTGCACTCTGGGAGCGGATGTCTAGGGCTCGCTGTTTAGCAGTCCTGGGCTCCCTCTCCCTCCCCGCTCCAACTCCTCTCCTCCCGCTGGGTGCTGGGGTGAGGGGCGCTCGGGTCCCGCCTGGCCGGGGCTTGTATCTTACCCCCTTCACAAGGTGCTGGGTTCTGGCATGTGTGGATGTAGTCTGGCTGTTGTCCTGTATCTCCTGTTCTCTCTTTTAGGGATAGCTGTATTTGTTGTATTTTCAAAAATATATATGATTTTGGGAGGAGATTCCCACTGTCCTACTCATGCTGCCATCTTGGCTCCACCTCCCCTCTACTCTGTCCCTTCTTTTCCATGGCTGGCACTTCTTTCTCTTTCCCTACTGGTTAGGGACTTCTTGTGAAAGACGTGTTTAACCCTGTGTGTGCCTTGCCCACAGCCATGGTTTTACCATGTGACCTCACTCCCTGTGCCTTCAGCCCAATGAGGTGAGTCATAGTCTGGACCAAGCTATTTCTCCTCCGAGAAGCTAAACTAAGAGTCAGAAAATGTGCCTCAGTAGCTGTGCAGAGCCAAGCTGGAAGGCCACCCAGACTTGGGGCTGAGACCACTGTTTCATATCATTCATGTACTGATGAATCAGTTGAGAAAGGGTGTGCCAAGAGAGGCAGGAGGATGGAGGAGGGCGCAGAGCAGCGAAGAAGAGAACCCAGGAGGCTCTGAGAGATCTTGGTTTTTGTTTTCTAATTCGCATAATGTAGTTTATATTTGCTCACAGCTAGTTCCTGGGAGGCCACAATTGCTCCCTAATTCTACATCTTCTCCAGGTAAGAGATCTTGCCTGGCTATGGCCAGGGAACAAACAGAGGGAAATGAAGGCTTATGACAGAATGGAGTCTATTGGGCAGTGATGAGCACTGCATTTGGTCAAGACTACAGCAAGGATCCTGATGGTGAGTCTGGGAATCCTTTCTCAGCAGAGCAGTACCTTGGTGGTTCTGGGAACCTGGTGATGAGTGTGGCTGAAACTGCAAGGGACCTGGGAGTCTGCTGTTAGGCATGATGACACCATCTGCTTCTTATAGCAGCATAGCATGGAGATAAAGAGTATGGATTCTGGAGCCACAAGGCTTGGGTCAAATCCCAGCTCTTACCCCTAATTTTCCTTGAGCATGCTCATCTGTTCCTTAGTTTTTCCATCTGTAAAATGGGGACTGGAACAGTATCCCATAATTAGGATTAAGTGAGTACAAAATCTAGAGCAGTTTGCATGCCTTACTGAGATCTGTATATGGGTTATTGCTAATATTGTAATTCTGGCACCTTCTCTCTGGTTCCTGTTATTTTCTTAGGATCCTTAAAGACTCCCTTCCTGCTGAAATAGCACAGTAACTAATCACTTGTCCCTAAGTGGTCCTTCTCTTCTTAACTCTTGTCCTCAGGGCTTGTGGGGCGGACGTGGGGCTGCTGCTTCATTGTGGTGCCATGTCTAGGCAGAGAGCAGAGTCTCTGAAGGAGGCTGTCCACAGAACCCAGCACTCTGCTCATGCTGGAATTCCCTGGAGAGTCATGGGCTGCTCGAGTGTCCTTGCAAGCACAGAGCGCCTCAGCCAGGCCTCAGTGTCCACAGGACTTAGTGCCACTCCCGGGAAACCATGTGTGCCCACATCCTTACCATCTGTCCTTGCTTCACAGAACCCAGGCCTTTCATAGCCTCAGAGCTGAACTCTGAGCAGACTTCTGTCAGTTCCACCATTAGTGTGGCACCTCATCTCTTTGCCTTCTCAGACTGGATGTTCTATACAGTTTCCCTGGCCGGGAGGTGATCTATTTAACAGTCCCCAAAAGAGTCTACCATACTACCTGCTCATGTCCCGTTAAATCCGAGCCATCAGGATTATTACTACAACCCTGGATTCCCTGCACAATGATTCTGCTTCCCTGTTTCTACTGCTGCTGGCCCCAGATGCGCTAACATGCTCCTCCTGGTATGATGTGATTCTAGATCCCTCTGTGGCCCCTGCCTGGAGCACCCTCCTTAGGGACTGGACACTGCAGAAAGCCATGTCTTCGGCCTCTTCCCCTGGGGCTGTGATCCTGCACTGGAGAAGGGACTGGCCTTCCCGACTCCCTCATGCCTTCATGGCTCCTCCGGGCCCATTCCTGCAGTGCCTTCCCTTCCTTTCCTCCTCAGTCCCCCTCAACCTTCCTTTTCTCTTTCTCCTTCCATTCTTCCTTTTCCACTTCTTTCCTGTCCTCCTCTCATTCTCTACTTTCCCCTACTCAGGATTAGACTGTGGTACCTGGCACCCTTTCTCATCTGTACCCCAGGAGTCTTCTGAAGCTAACAGGAGTCTCATGCACACTCATCTGGACTTGGACCCAACATCACAATGATCAGATGCTCCAGATACATGCATTTGGCTTCTTTCAAACAATGTCCATGTTGGCA
This sequence comes from Manis pentadactyla, assembly GCF_030020395.1. Lineage (NCBI taxonomy): Eukaryota > Metazoa > Chordata > Mammalia > Pholidota > Manidae > Manis > Manis pentadactyla. Next base: position 141,327,713 of record NC_080022.1, read on the forward strand.
GTTTTTATCCATTCACACCGAGGCTTACTTTATGCTCAATCCTGATTAAGCTCTGGGGTTACTGGGGTGACAGATGTGGCCCCTACTCTCAGAAACGTTAGCGAGGGGAGAAAGGAATAAGCAAACCTGAAAGATGATTTTGGTGGTAAGTGCCATGAAGAAAAGAAAAGGCGATATGGGGGAAAGTGACTGAGGTGTCAGGGCAGGCCTCACAAAGGGGTGACACTTGATTTCAGACCTAGATAATGTTTGCACCCAAGCATCAGGAAGGATTCTTTGTTGAAAATAATAGGATCTGACTCTGGTTAATGTAAGCAGAAAAGGAATGCACTGCAAGGGTATCAGGTAGACCAGAGGTTTGGTGGGAGGCCGACATAGGGGTGGTTGCTCGGGGAGCCTGGCAGCCAGAACCTTGAATAAAGTCATACCGCAGCAGGTTCTGGGTAGAACCCAGCTGCCACTGTCATGGATACTGGACAGCATATTGGGGCCTTGAATTCTGGATCTATTGGTGTACCAACAGAGAGACCTCCAAATTGAGCCTGATAACTTGGTCCAGATTACAGGTTGCTTACTACAAGGTGGCAAGTTAGAACTGATGTCAGCTCCTGATACACAAAGTGAAAACCATAGTCTTCACAAAGTCCTACATGACCAGGTCCTCTGTTTCCTATGCCCTCATCTACCACTCTTCTCTTGTTCCAACCTGCTTTGGCCACACTGGCCTCCTTGCTATTCTGTCATACCCCCACCACCAGGGACACTGGCAACTGCCTCCACCTGGAGCATTCTTCCCCAGATATCCCTGTAGCTTCCTCCCTTACCACCTCCCAGTCTCAGCTCAGAGTTCTTTCTCTGGACCTCCCACCTGACCTCCCTGTGTAAGCACAACGTCCCCAGCCCTCTTGATTATTTTATGCTCATGTTGTTTTTCTTCTCATCTTTTAACATATTATTATATTTACTGTTTATTTATTTAATTTTTTAAAGGTATGATTGATATACACTCTTATGAAGGTTTCACATGAAAAAACAATGTGGTTACAACATTTACCCATATTATCAAGTCCCCACCCATACCCCAATGCAGTCACTGCCCATCAGTGTAGTAAGATGCCACAGATTCACTATTTCCCTTCTCTGTGCTACACTGTTTTCCCCGTGATCCCCCACATGATGTGTACTAACATAATACCCCTCAATCCCTTTCTCCTTCCCTCCCCACCTGCCTTCCCACACCCCTCCACTTTGGTAACCACTAGTTCCTTCTTGGAGTCTCTGAGTCTGCTGCTATTTTGTTCCTTCAGTTTTGCTTTGTTGTTATAATCCACAAATGAGGGAAATCATTTGGCACTTGCTTTCTCCACCTGGCTTATTTCACTGAGCATAATATCCATCAGCTCCATCCATGTTGTTGCAAATGGCAGGATGTTTCTTTCTTATGGCTGAATAGTATTCCATTGTGTATATATACCACATCTTCTTTATCCATTCATCTACTGACGGACACTTAGGTTGCATCCATATCTTGGCTATTGTAAAAAGTGCTGCAATAAACATAGGGGTGCATATATCTTTTTGAATCTGAGAAGTTGTATTCTTTGGGTAAATTCCAAGGAATGGGATTCCAGGGTCAAATGGTATTTTTATTTTTAGTTTTCTGAGGAACCTCCATATTGCTTTCCACAATGGTTGAACTAGCTTACATTCCCACCAGCAGTGTAGGAGGGTTCCCCTTTCTCCTCATCCTCACCAGCATTTGTTCTTAGTCTTTTCAATGCTGGCCATCCTTACTGGTGTAAGGTGATATCTCATTGTGGTTTTAATTTGCATTTCCCTGATGATTAGTGACGTGGAGCATGTTTTCATGTGTCTGTTGGCCATCTGAATTTCGTCATTGGAGAACTGTCTCTTCATATCCTCTGCCCATTTTTTAATCAGGTTATTTGCTTTTTGGGTGTTGAGGCGTGTAAGTTCTTTATATATTTTAGATATTAACCCCTTGTTGGATATGTCATTTACAAATATATTCTCCCATACTTTAGGATGCCTTTTTGTTCTGTTGATGGTGTCCTTTGCCGTACAGAGACTTTTTAGTTTGATGTAGTCCCATGAGTTCATTTTTGCTTTTGTTTCCCTTGCTTGAGGAGATGTGTTCAGGAAGAAGTTGCTCATGCTTATATTCAGGAGATTTTTGCCTATGTTGTCTTCTAAGAGTTTTATGGTTTCATAACTTACATTCAGGTCTTTGATCCATTTTGAGTTTACTTTCGTGTATGGGGTTAAACAATAATCCAGTTTCATTCTCTTGCATGTAGCTGTCCAGTTTTGCCAACACCAGCTGTTGAAGAGGCTGTCATTTCCCCATTGTATGTCCATGGATCCTTTATCATATATTAATTGACCATATGTGGTTGGGTTTATATCAGGGCTCTCTAGTCTGTTCCATTGGTCTGTAGGTCTGTTCTTTTGCCAGTACCAAATTGTCTTGATTACTTGTGATTTGAGTTTTATACCACTTTATTTCCTTCACTTCTTTAATGGTCCATGACCCCTTGGCAACCACCAGTCTTTTTCTCTGCTAATGAGTCTATTTCTGTTTTTTTTTAAGATTACACATATAAGTGAAATAATTTGTCTATTTTTTTATTAAGGTATCATTGATATACACTCTATGAAGGTTTCACAAGAAAAACAATGTGGTTATTATATTCACCCTTATTATTGAGTCCCTCCCATGCCCCATTGCAGTCTCTGTCCATCAGTGTAGTAAGATGCCACAGAGTTCCTGCTTGTCTTCTCTGAGCTACACGGTCTTCCCCATGACCTCACACACACCATGTGCACCAATCATGATACTCCACAATTCCCTTCTCCCTCCCTACCCACCCACCCTCTCCCACCCCTCCCCTTTGGTAACCACTAGTCCCTTCTTGGAGTCTCTGAGACTGCTGCAATTTTGTTCCTTCAGTTTTACTTCATTGTTATACTCCACAAATGAGGGAAATCATTTGGTATTTGTCTTTCTCAGCCTGATTTATTTCACTGAGCGTATTACCCTCTATCTCCATTCATGTTGTTGCAAATGGTAGGGCTTGTTTCTTATGGCTGAATAGTATTCCATTGTGTCTATGTACCACATCTTCTTTATCCATTAATCTCCTAATGGACACTTAGGTTGCTTCCAATTCTTGGCTATTGTAAATAGTTCTGCAATAAACATAGGGGTGCATATGTCTTTTCAAATCTGAGAAGTTGTTTTCTTTGGGTAAATTCCTAAGAGTGGAATTCCCAGGTCAAATGGCATTTCTATTTTTAGGTTTTTGAAGAACCTACATACTGCTTTCCACAATGGTTGAACTAGTTTACATTCCCACCAGCAGTGTAGGAGGGTTCCCCTTTCTCCACATCCTCACCAGCATTTGTTGTTCCTAGTCTTTTCTATGTTGGCCATCCTACCTGGTGTGAGGTGATATCTCATTGTGGTTTTAATTTGCATTTCCCTGGTAATTAGCAATGTGGAGCATCTTTTCATGTGCCTGTTGGCCATCTGAACTTCTCTGGAGAAGTGTCTGTTCATATCATCGGCCCATTTTTTAATCAGGTTATTTGCTTTTTGGGTGTTGAGGCATATGAGTTCTTTATATATTTTGGATGTTAACCCCTTGTCGGATATGTCATTGACATATATATTCTCCCTATTGTAGGATGCCTTTTTGTTCTGCTGATGGTGTCCTTTGCTGTACAGAAGCTTTTTAGCATGATGTAGTCCCATTTGTTCATTTTTTAATTTTGTTTGCCTTGCCTGAGGAGATGTGTTCAGGAAATATCTTTCTCTATTTCACTTAGCATAATATCCTCTAGGTCCCCCTGTGTTGTCAAAAAGTATTTCTACTTTTAGTTTTTTGAGAAAACTCCATACTGCTTCCTATATTGGCTGTGCTAGTTTCTATAGCCACCAACAGTGCATGAGGGTTCCCTTTTCTCCACATCCTTGCCAACACTTGCTATTCCTAGTCTTGGTGATATTAACTAGTCTGACTGGTGTGAGATGATATCTCATGGTGGTTTTGATTTGCATTTCCCTGGCAATTAGTGATTTTGAGCATCTTTTCATGTGCCTGTTGGTCATATGAACTTCTTTGGAGAAGTGTCTGTTCAGATTTGTGTGTGTGTGTGAGTGTGATGAGTTTTATGAGTTCTTCTTTTTTTTGAGTATCAATCCATTATCAAATATATCATTTGCAAATATCTTCTCCCATTCAGTAGTTTGCCTTTCCATCTTGTTGATGGTTTTGTTCACCATGTAGAAGCTTTTTGGTTTGAGCTAGTCCCAGCTGTTTGTTTTTGCTTTTGTTTCCCTTGCTAGGGTGACATATACAAAAGAAAATTACTAATACCTATGCCCAGGAGTTTACTTCCTATGTTTTCTTTTAGGAGTTTCATGGTTTGGGATCTTCTATTTAGGTCTTTAATCCATTTTGAGTTTATTTTTCTGTATGGTGTATAACTGATCCAGTTTCATTCTTTTGCATGTAGTTGTCCAGTTCTCCCATCACCATTTATTGAAGAGACTGTCATTACCCCGTTATATGTTCTTGCTGTCTTTGTCACATATTAATTGACCATGCAAGTGTGGGTCTGCTTCTGGGCTCTCTAGTCTGTGCCATTGATCTATGTGTATTTTTGTGCCAGTACCATGCCGTTTTGATTACTGTAGCTTTGTAGTATAGTTTGAAATCAGGGAGAATGTGACCTCCAGTTTTGATCTTCTTTCCCAAGATTGCTTTGGATACTTGGGGTCTTTTGTGGTTCCATATAAGTTTTAGGATTATTTGCTCTAGTTCTGTGCAAACTGCCATTGGTTTCTTGATAGGGGTTGCATTGAATATGCAGATTGTTTTGGGAAGTGTGGCCATTTTAAAAATATTAATTCTTCCTAGCCATGAGCATAGGGTATCTTTCCACTTATCTGTGTCATCTTCAGTTTCTTTCATCAGTGTCTTATAGTTTTCAGTGTACAGGTCTTTCACCCCCTTGGTAAAATTCATTCCTAGATTTTTTTTTTGATGCAATTATAAATCTAAATTGTACTTTACTCCTGATTTCTCTCTCATGGTTCATTACCTGTATATAGAAACACAACAGATTTCTGTATATTGAATTCATATCCTGAGACTTTACTGAGTTCATTTATTAGTTTCAATAGTTTTTTGGTGGGGTCTTTATGGTTTTCTATATATAGTATCATGTCATCTGAAAATAGTGACAATTTTACTTCTTCCTTACCTATTTGAATGTATTTTGTTTCTTTTTCTTGTCCGATTGCTGTGGGTAGGACTTCCAGTACTATGCTGAATAAAAGTGGTGAGAGTGGGCATCCTTGTCCTGTTCCTGATCTTAGAGGAAAAGCTTTCTTTTCAGGTTTTCACCATTGAGTGTGATATTAGCTGTGGGTTTGTCATATTTGGCCTTTATTATGTTGAGATAGGTTCCCTCTTTGCCCAGTTTGTTCAGAGTTTGTAGCATGAATGGATGTTGAATTTTGTCACATGCTTTTTCTGCATCTGTTGAGATGATTATATGGTTTTTATCCTTCCTTTTGATAATGTGATGTATTGCATTGATTGATTTGTGGATATTGAGCCATCCTCACATCCCTGGAATAAATTCTACTTGGTTATGATGAATGATCCTTGTAATGTATTTTTAAATTTGATTTGCTAATACGTTGTTGCAGATTTTCGGACAATATTGTCTAATTTTCTTTTTTGTAGTGTCTTTGGTTTTGGTTTTAGGGTGATGCTGGCCTCTTAAAATGAATTTGGAAGGTTTCCTTTCTTTCCCATTGTTTGGAATAATTTGACAAAGAGAGGTATTGACTATCTTTTAAATATTTGATAAAATTTGCCTGTGAAGCCATCTGGGCCTGTATTCTTGTGTATTAATTTTTTGATTACTGATTCCACTTTGTTACTAGTAATTGGTCTGTTCAGGTTTTCTGTTTCTTCTGGGTTAGTCTTGGAAGACTGAATTTTTCTAGGAATTTATCCATTTCTTCTAGGTTGTCCAGTTTGTTGGCATATGGTTTTCATATCAATCTCTTATAACTGCTGTTAATTTCTGATTTTATTTGAATCCTCTCTTTTTCTTGATGATTCTAGCTAAAGGTTTATCAATTTTATCTTTTCAAGGAACCAGCCCTTAGTTTCATTGATCTTTTGTATTTTTAGTCTCTAGTTCTATTTCCACTCTGATCTTTATTATTTCCTTCCTTCTACTAACCTAGGCTTTGTCCTTTTTGTAGTTGGTTTAGTTATAAATTTAGAATGTCTATTTGAGATTTTCCTTGTTTCTTGTGGTAGGCTTGTATTACTATTAACTTCCTTTTAGAGCTGCTTTTGCTGCATCCCAGAGATTTTGAGCTGTTGTGTTTCTATTTTCATTATTCTCCAAGAATTGATTTCCTCTTTTCATTCTTTGTTTACCCAGTGGTTGTTTAGTAGCATGCTATTTGCTCTACATATTTGTGTTTTCCCAGTTTTTTTCTTGTAATAGATTTCTAATCTCACCCTTTGCTGGAAGGATGGGTGAGTTGGGAGTAGGCAGGGTAAATCTGCATGAGCACCATTCTAGTGTGGCCTTGGTGGGACTGGTGGATCTCTGGCCAGTATATTTGGTAGTGGGTAGAGGCCAGGAGGCTGCCTCAGTTACTTTTAGAGCTGGTGTGAAGAGGAGTTGGGGGAGGGGGACTTAATGGTGCTTACCAGCATCTCCAATACTGGAAAGAGTTCTTTCAGTTCCCCCACCATTTGGCAGGTGCTTTAGTTCTGAAATTTAATGTCCTTTACTTAATAGTGAAGTTGCCCTTTAAACTGTTTTTTTTCCTTTGGGCAGATTAATTGGTCCCTCAGTCTCCCTACCGCAGTGCCGTATTAGGAGTGGGGTCCCCACCATTACTGTGTCTCTGCCTCTCCTGCCGTTTTATGTGGTCTTTGTATCCCGTTGTGCAGTTGTTCACAGGCCTTTTCCTCAGGAATTGCTGTGTGTAGGTGTAGGTTTGTTGTGTACGTGGGAGGTGCTTTCAGGCTCTTCCTGAGCTGCCTCTTGGACCTCTCCCTTGTTTATTGACTGATGACTCTGCTTCAGGTACATAGACAAGTGCCTGGTGGTAAAGTTAATACTGTACAGCTGTTTGCTGACTGGATAATAGCATGGCATGCCGATCCTGGTGCAAAAAGTCTTGGGAGGCATGAGTTGAATCCTGGTTCTGTCACTTACCAGTTGTGTGGTCCTGAACGAATATTTTAACCTTTCTGAGCCTTCGTTTCCCTATCTGTAACATGAGAACCTAACTCCAGTGGGTTCCTGGTGAAGAGTAAATGAAACAATGTGCCGAAGAAGCCCCACTTGTCATTCTCGTTCTTTCCTGCTTGCCCTCCTATTAAAATGAGTCTTCCAAGTCAGTATGATTGCAATGAACATTTCCATTTACTTTGGATTATATGTCATTATAAATATTAACAAATAAGACTTAAAAAGGACACCTTTGGGTAGGTCAGACGAAAGTACAAAAATTGTGTGTGGGGCTGCAATTTAAGGATGGTTTCTGCAGCCATCACATGGTAGCAAAACGGTGTTTTAAGCAGTGCACGAGAGTCTGCGTCAATGACAGCCAGTCCATGCATCGGGAGGTTCTCTTGGTTTGAGAACATAGGGCAGGACATGCGTGGGCTGGGAGGTGCAGCTCCTCGCTCTCACCACTAGAGGTCAGGAAGTTACCGCTTCGGGGTTGGAAGACAGGCCCATAGAGGATCGGCTAGTGGTGGCGGTGGGTGGGGAGGAGACCAGAGAGGGAAACGGGTGGGGGGTGAAGGTGGATGCCGTTCTTTTCAGTGATCCCCCGCAATACTGACACCTTACTGTGGAATGACATTTTTTGGGGGGCATCAAATTTCCCATCATTTTTGGGCTGATGGATCAGAGGAAATAAGCCAGCTTAGGGGTCAAAGGTAGAGCTCATACTGCAACTTCTCAAAGAACTTTTTAACAGGTACAATCTTTAAGGAGTCCAGAACAGTGCCAATGTCCTGGTGAAAGCTCCATCACTCCTTGTGGGGGCCCCCTGCCCAAGAGCTCCATCCTCCACTTGGGCTGGCTGCCCAGAAACCCCACTGCCCAGTCTGTCCCTGTAGTCAGCTGTGACTCACCTTTCATGACCAAGTCTGTATTTGCACAGCCTGAGGCAGAAGAGGGCCCTGGACTGGGAGCCAGGAGTCCTGGGTTCTTGTGCCAGTGGGCCTTCTACAGGTCCACTGGGCCTCCGTTTCTCCTTGTGTCTAACAGGTGTATGAGATGAGACTCATAGTCCCCTCTAGGCTTTGTCACTAAGGAGTTCCATGTCTTCACAGAGCGACTGTGAGGCTCCTATTCGAGGCCCTCCTAAAGGCAAATCTAAGAATATCCCCAGTGCTCATGAAGACATGAGGCCACTCAAAAACAGACCATCTCCTGTCCTGCCCTAGGCCCCTGGGGGTTCCCCTATTCCAGCTGCTTTAGCCCCCTTGCAGAATGAGGCCTGGCCCACAGACTCATTGGCTGGTGGGGGCAGCTGGGTTCCAGGCCAGGGCTGCAGGGCCTCTGGGGAAGCCCGAAGTGGCAAGAATGATTTCCAAGCCATCTAGAATGAGGCAGCAGGATCCCTCATCTCCATCATGCACCAGAGCTCATTGAGTCTTCCCCTGAATCTCTGCTGAGCCCACAGCAGCACAGGAGGGCGGGCACTGGGGAGTCCTGTTCCCCAGCCAGCCAGAGGATGTGGCAGTCGGAGGACCTGGGCTCGAGGCCTGGCGTGCCCTTTCCAAGTTGCGTGACTTTGGCGAACTACTTGGCCTCTGTGAATCTCTTAGCTTATCTGCCAGATGAAGATGACACACCACAGCACTGGATCATGAAGACACCATTAGGACAGGGCATGTGAAACCCTGAACATACTCAGAGCCTTCTTCAAGACGGGGAAACCAAGGCTCCATGAGTAGCAAATGTTGCCAGGTACTGTGTGGGGGTTGGAGCCTTGCTTTCCCTGCAAACTGGGAAAGGGCTGATGGGCACTTGGTGGGATTTAAATGATCACCCCAGGCCTCAGTTGGTGATGTGCTTTGTGTCTGCAGCAGAAGGTCCAACCTTCATGCCCCTGTGAACCTTGCTGCTAGTGTGGTTTGGGGCAGGCAACAGGCAGGAGCAAGCCCCAGGCAGGCAGCAGGCGGGAACTGTCGTGTGTAAGCCCAGTGCCTCACTTCCCCTGGAGTGTAGTGTCAAGAGGTCAGGGCTGGGGTAGGGGCCATGAAGCCTGGGCCACTCCAGCTGTGGTAGGAATGTAAGGCCTTGGGCAGGTCACTTTCCCTCTCTGGGACCTCTGTTTCCCATCAGTGCACCGATGGGTTGGACACAAGGAATTTCTTGGGTCTGCATTTGTTCATCCAGCATTTCTGCAGGTCCTTGATAGGTAGGAAAAGTCTGGGGCTTTAGACATGGGCCCCCAGATTCCAATGCCCTCAACGTCTCCCTGGAAACCCTGCCTCAGGGTACAGACAGGCCCGCCAGGCAGGGTGTCTCTCTCTCTCAGTTCCTGGAGGGAAGAGCCAGCCCCACAGGCCTTCCCAGAAACAAGGCCTGGGCTGCCTCCCTGTGCTAGGAGGGACACTTAGTGGCCATGGTGTGAGGGCAACCACACGGGACCACCATTACCCAGTCTCGGACCCAGAAGGGCCCAGGTAGTGGGTACATGAGTGAAGGGAAGAGGAAAAGGAGGGCTTTTTTTCCTGTGGGGGAAAAAAAGGACTGTTTTCTTGACTATAGCTGACCTGATGCTTAAGCTGGGAACAATGAGAGGCAGGATCCGTCTTCCAGGCTCCTCAGAAGAGAAAGACATCAGAGGTGGGAGGGCGGTCTGGGGACTGAAGCTGACGCTGGACCAGCCTCAGTTTTCAGCATGTGGTGAGCCTGCCACTTCCCCCAGGGCCCAGGCCAGATGGGCAGCCCAGCGTGGGGGTAGGGCCAGGGCTATCCTAACAAACTGCCCCAGAGACAGACCTGCCTCCTACACAGCCTCCCTGGCCCACTCGCTGTTCTCTCTCCACCCAGGCCTTTGTTCAGGGCATCCGTACTGCCCGCACTGCCCTTCCCCTTTGTCTAGAAGCTCCACTCACTCTTTAGGGCCTTGCTAAACCATCACCTCCCTCCGGAAGCCCTCCCAGAAGAGTCAACAGAATCCACACCATTCACAGGTGGGTCAGGCTGGCCACTCCGTGTTGTAGTGTTTTGTCTCTGGTCCCCTGACTAGCCAGGGAGCTTCCTGAGGGCAGGCCCTGGTCTCACTCATCCCCAGGGCCTTGTAGCGCCATCGGGTAAAGCACTTGTCAATTGCTGCTCACTGGGCGCCCCCAGGGATTTCACCAGACTCCTGGCTCTCAGGTCAGCTTTTCTCACCTGCACAGAAACGCCAGAGATGCACAGATGCGGTCAGACCTCCCTTCAGCAGCAAGCTCTCTGCAGAGTTCTGGCCCTGCCCGTACTCTCCCTGCTGTGCCCCTCTCCCTAACGTCCCTCTGGGGAGTCACTGGCTCTGCCGAGGCACCCCTGTATTCCTGATCACTCAGCCTGGGGGCCCCTGTGACTTGCTGCTGACCTCTAATAGGGTCCTTGCCCCCAGACAGCCCCACCTTTGTTCCCAGTGTGGGTGCTGAGGCCCAGGTCCTCTCCTCCTGCCTCTGGCCCCATGGGGCCCTGGGGGTGGAAAGCAGGCTGAGCCCCGGGCCCGTGTGTCCCTCAGAGTGGTGGGGCTGGGGCCCTCCCCGGCCTCTAAGCGGGGGCTGTCAAGGCTCTGTGTCTGAGCAGCTGTCCTGGATCCCCCCCAAGGGACTGAGGCCCTTGGCGGCTGCTGAGGAAGCCCAGGGCCCAGGCCAGGTGACAGGCAGGGCAGGAATGGTGGCGGGCGGGGGGCTGGTCAGTCGCTGAGCACCGCCCCTGGGAGCTCGTTGGTGAGGGTATGCCAGCGCTCGATCCGCTTGTCCTTGTTCTTCAGGCAGTCAAACCAGTGCTTCAGGCGCTCGCCCTTGGCATTGATGCCCAGAACCACACCACCTGCAGGAGAGGAGCCAGGGCCGCAGTGATCGCGGGATCCCCGGGGGCCGGGGGCTGGAGGTCCCGCAGCCCCTTCCTCGGGAGCCCAGGTTTCATGCTCCAAGGGCAACTCTCCTCCCTGCCCACCACACCTCTGAGGGTGGACAGTGGTCTGACCCCCAGGCCACACTCTTGGTCACCGCAGGCGAGGGCCCCGGGGAGCCTGCCCTTCCTCTGTCCAGTATCAGAACAGTGCTGCCAGGTGCACAGCCTGGCAGCATGTGTTGGTGGTGAGGGATGGGGGCAAAAAGGGGAAGAAAGGGCGGGGGCAGCTCCACTGTGCATAGCCACCAGCTGAACAGGCATTTGGGGTCACAAGGCTCAGAGTGCAGCCAAGGCACGGATCAGCATCACCTCTCACCCGTGCTCCACCACAGGCTGCTGTGTGGCCCTTGCCAGCCACTGTCCCTCTCTGGGCCCGTCTCTTCCTCTGTCACATGGGGTCAGGCTGGATAATGTGTCAGGCTCCTCATGTCTGGACGCAGGTGGTCTATGGCCCCAGCTTTCCTCAGAGGCCAGGGAGGGGCTGTGACTCGATTCAGGGCAGCCACCCTTTGCTGAACCCAGGATGGCATGTGGTTAAACAGCATTCTCACTGTGTACTCTTACCAATGAAATCGTTGGATTTTCCAATGTCATAATCCCAAACAGTGACCTCCAGGGTCTTCTTGGCCAGGTCCCCGTGCTTAATCTCATAACAGAACTCCTGGGGCCAGAAGGAGAGTCAGGGTCAGTGCCACGCAGCCTTGGCCGCTGGCCAGGAGGGCTCTGAGGTGTGGCGGGGAGGGGCAGAAGGGCAGTTGGGGCACGTGGTGTGTTCTCACTCATCTCACCTCTGCCCGGGGGCCTGGGGGGCTCCACAGCCCCCCACTCCTCTGTCACTGAAGCTGTTCTCTCAGACTCCCTGAGGGCCTCCTTGTTACCAAACCAACACACACTTGGTGGCCTTCGTTTGCTTTACCTCTTGTGTCTGGCTCTGACGCTCCCTTCTTTGTGGAATCCTCTCTCCCACAGGTGTCCAGGACGCTCTGACATCGGGTATCCCCTCACTCTCTGGAAGCATCTCCTAGGGGTCCTCTGCCTGCCCGAGTCGGGTAGACTCTGCTGGAGAACCCTCTCCCCAATCTCGAGCCTCAGAGCTGCATGCACCCCCTGGGCTGAGGCCCTGGGTATTTGCCTGCACTCAACCGTCCTGTGGCCCTGGGGCATCTCAAATTCTCACATCCCACTGAGTGTCCTCCCTTTCCCTCCCCCTGCTGGGTCCCCACTTCCACGTCCACAATCCCATCAATTCAATCCTCTGAAGAGTTTTCCAGGCCTCTTCCCGCCCTTCCTGCCTGCTCCACCTCAGCCTGTTCGGCTTAGCCTTGCCTCTCCCCCACACCCCATGGCTGGGGGCTCTCCTGTTGGCCCCACCCCACACCCCACAGGGCCCCCTGCCCCAGAGGAGGGAGAGTAGCTTCCCTACAGCGTGATCACCAGCCCCCAGTACCTCATTGAACTCCGGGTTCAGGGTCTTCTTCTTAACTGCTGTCTTGTGTTTGGATTTCTTGTCCACATCTGGCTTCAGGTATCTGGAATTATAACCAACAGATGGCAGAGGGAGGGGAGAAGCTACGGGTAAGGTGGAGCCAGCAGAGCTTTTTGTCCTTAGAGAGCGAGTTCCAGACCCGCTTCATCCTCATCATCAGATTCCCCAGCACTACTCTCTGGCAAAGGGGAGTGGTCAGCTGCAGCGGGAAAGGAAGGTGGCTCCTTCGTCTCTTCATATGCCCGTTCCTGAAGGTAACCACAGAGCCCCCTCTATCTCCCCAGGAAAGATGACTTTCCTTGTTTCTGGAAGTCTGATTTTACAAAGTTCACATTTCCCACTAGAAAAACATTTTTAGCAGAGTTGGTCCCTTGTTAGAGCTTTTTTTTTTCCAATAGCAAATTTATAGAGAGATAACTCACATACCATAAAATTCATCTTAAGTGTAAAATGCAGCAGTTTTTAGCACAGTCTGAGCTGTGTAACCATCACCTCCACCTCGAGCTTTGAAGAAGAAAAGAGTTCTGTCGGGCATTAACAAAGATGCCTCCTCTAGGGAAGGGGGAGCCTGGCCTGCCAGCCAGCTATTCCTTACACAGCAGCTCCTTATACTTCGATGCAGAACAGCCCTCTTCATCTGAGGCTCAGAGAGGTGGAAGGATTTGCCCAAGGTCACAGAGCGACTCAGCACAGGGCATGATGTCTCACACCGTCCCTGCATAACACAAATGACATTTGTTCTGCCCCTGCTGAGGGCGCCCTGGGGGCGAGGGCTACATTTCTCTCTCCTGGTACTGGGTAGGTCAATAAACATCTGTCGAATTAATAAATGCATTCCTAGACATGGAATTACCTGCCCAAAGGCACACATACATCAACTTTCTCCTTCATTTTGCCAAGCTGCTCTCTGGAATGGGTGTGTGGTGGTCTACACATGGGGCCCTCAACAAAGCTGCGTACCACTGCCTTACAAACACATCCTTGATGCTTTGAAGGCAGAAAGTGGTATCTCACTGTTGCTTTACTTTGCATTTATTATTTTTTGTTTTGATTTTTATTGCATAAATACTGGTTCATTGTAGAAACACTAGAAAATATGTATTGACAGAAGTTGGGGGTGGCAGAGAGAAATGAAGACATAGGTCCACACAAAAACCAGTTCTTTAACAGCTTTATACAATTATCAAAAATTGGAAACAACCCACATATACTTCAACGTGAAGTGAACTGATCAACAACTTGTGGTTTCTCCAGCCAATGGATGACTACTAGAGACTAAACTACCAGCACACACAACCATGTAGATGTACCTCCAAGCATTATGCTATGTGAAAGAAGTTAGACTCAAAAGGTGACATACTGTGTGGTTGCCTTTATAAGAAAACCTAGAAAAGGCAAACTATTGGGACAGAAAAATCAGTGGTTGCCTGGGACAGGGGGAATTTTCTGGGGTGACAGGAGTATTCTACATCTTAAAAGAGTTCACTACTACTCAACCAGTCCTACCTAAATAAAGGGACTTATTTAAGAGGAAAAGGAAAGGCTACTACTAGAGGCAAGAAAAGTATGAAGGGGAAATTTTTCACTGGTAAAAGCAGCATATACTAAAGATAGTAGATCAACCACTTAAATGCAAGTGGGAAACTAAAAAGACAAAAGCAGTAAAACCAAGCATGTCTAGCACATTAAGGGAATCACTAAAAAGTTGTAAAAAGACATCATACTCATAGAATGTGGAGGAGGGGAAATAAAAAACGTAGTGCTGTTAGAATTTGAGCTTCAGCAACCACCAACTTGACATGGGCTGTTATATACATAGAATGTTATATATGAAATTTGTGGGAAACAAAAACTCTATAATACATAAAAATAAAGAGAAAAGAATCCAACTGTAATGCTAAAGAAAGTCATAATACACAAGGGAAGACAAAATCAAAGAATGACAACTAGAAAATATTTGACAAAATGGCAATAAGTACATACCTATTAATAATTACTTTAAATGTAAATAGACTAAATGCTCTAATCAAAAGACATAGAGTGACTGGAAAAAAAGTCAGGATCCATCTATATGCTGCCTACAAGAGACTCACTTCAGACCTAAAGATCCACACAGACTGAAACTGAAGTGATGGAAAAAGATATTCCATGCAAATGGAAATGGGAAAAGGCTGGGGTAGCAGTATATCAGACAAAATAGGCTTTAAAACAGACTGCAGCAAGAGACAAGGACATCACAAAATTATAATATGATTAAATCTAACAAGATGATAAGACAATTGTAAACATGCACCCAATAGAGGAGCAAGCTAACTATATAAAGCAAACAGCAGACATAAAAGAGGAATTGACATTAATACAATAACAGTAGGAGACTTTACACCCCACTTACATCAATGGATAGATGATCCACACAAAAACCAGTAAGGAAACAGTAGCTTTGAACAGTATGAAATTTATAATAGTATGAGATTAGAAATTTATTACAAGAAAAAAACTGGAGAAAACACAAATGTGAAGGGTAAACAGCATGCTACTAAACAATCATTGGGTAAACAAAGAATAATAAGAGGAAATCAAACAATTCTTGGAGAATAATGAAAATTGAAACACTTAGAAATTTATTACAAGAAAAAAACTGGAGAAAACACAAATGTGAAGGGTAAACAGCATGCTACTAAACAATCATTGGGTAAACAAAGAATAATAAGAGGAAATCAAACAATTCTTGGAGAATAATGAAAATTGAAACACAACAGTTCAAAATCTCTGGGATGCAGCAAAAGCAACTCTAAAAGGAAGTGAATAGCAATACAAGTCTACCACAGGAAACAAGGAAAATTTCAAATAGACATTCTAACCTTATAACTAAACAAAGTAGAGGAAGGACAAAACCCAAGTTAGTAGAAGAAAGGAAATAATAAAGATCAGAGTAGAAATAAATGAACTAGAGACTAAAATTACAATACAAAAGATCAATGAAATTAAGGACTGGTTTCCTTGAAAAGGTAAAATTGATAAACCTTTAGCTAGATTCATCAAGATAAAGAAAAGATTCAAATAAACAAAACTAGAAATGAACAGGATAAGTTACAAATAACACCAAGAAATACAAACAATTATAAGAGATTACTATGAAAAACCATATTCCAACAAACTGAGCAACCTAGAAGACATGGATAAATTCCTAGAAACATGCAGTCTTTCAAGACTGAACCAGGAAGAAATAGAAAACCTGAACAGACCAATTACTAATAATGAAATGGAACTGGTAATCAAAAAACTTCCAACACACAAGAATACAGACCCAGATGGCTACACAGGCGAATTCTACCAAATACCAAATATTTAAAGGATAGTCAACACCTACCTTTGTCAAACTATTCCAAACAATGGGAAAGGAAGGAAAGCTTCCAAATTCATTTTAAGAGGTCAACATTGGATTCTGGGAAAAAGATGGCAGTATAAGAAGCAAGGCAGAAACCTCCTCCCAAAATCGCATAAAACACAAAAATACAGCAAATACAACTAAACCTGAAAATGACCCGAAGATTGCAGAACAGACTGCCTACAACTGGAAGAAGAAAAGACATCACAGAAAAGGGTAAAGTGGCAAAGCAGTGATCCAACGGGACCCAAGCCCTGCCCCCACCCTGGCCCACAGGTGGAGGAAGAGGAGCAGAGCCGGGAGGGAGCAGAAGCCCAGGACCACTGAACACCTGGCCCTGGAGATCTGCTCCAGGAACACGAACCCATTACATGGTGCTCTGGAGATTAGTAGGGTTGGAAAGCAAAGAAGGGTGGAACACTTGGAGAGGCTGAGATTCCAGCCACTTGTGGAGAACAGGTACACACTGCCTGCCCTGCTGAGACAAAAGAAAAGTGGGAAGATTGAAGGACTTCCCAGCAGTGAGAGGGATGCTAGAGGGGCAAAGATTACACAGAGCTTTCCGCTCAGGAGAAAGGTCAGGTGGACACCACCACCTTCTGGGCCCACTCAGCCCAGTAGGTTGGGAACTCTCAGGAGCTTCAGACACTCCACCCCCTGGCTACCTATGCATCCCTAAGCCTCCCCACTGTGGTGTGCAGCCTGTCTCTCCTGCCTTCAGGCAGGTGCTGGTCCCACTCCAGGCAGGTGCAGGCTGGCCCTGCCCACAGCACTTCCAGCGGCCCAGCACTGATGTTCCTCCCTGTGTGCATGGCCCACTTGACCTGGCAGCAGAGGAAGGTGTTACAGCTGGGAAGGCAGGAAACCCTCCCAGCCGAGCTCTTTCCTCCTGGCAGGCACCAGTCCTGCTTGCCTGAGGCCCCCGCCATTGAGGCAGGCCAGAGGGAGAGGGGCTTTGCCCATGGCAGCTCCAGTACTGCAGCCCTGGATATTGTCAAAATGGCCATCCTGCCTAAAGCAATCTACGGATTCAATGCAATCCCTATCAAAATACCAACAGCATTCTTCAAAAAACTGGAACAAATAGTTCTAAAATTCATATGGAACCACAAAAGACCCTGAACACCCAAAGCAATCCTGAGAAAGAACAAAGCTGGAGGGATTACACTCCCCAACTTCAAGCTCTACTATGAAGCCACAGAAATCCAAACAATTTGGTACTGGCACAAGAGGAGACCCACAGATCAATGGAACGGAACAGACAACCCAGAAATAAACCCACACATATATGGCCAATTAATATACAATAAAGGAGCCATGAATACACAATGGGGAAAAGACAGCCTTTTCAACAACTGGTTCTAGGAAAACTGGACAACTATATGTAAGAGAATGAAACCAGAGTATTGTCTAACTCCATACACAGAAGTGAACTCAAAATGGATCAAAGACCTGAATGTAATTCATGAAACCATAAAACTCTTAGAAGATAACACAGGCAAAAATCTCTTCAATTTGAGCATGGTCAATTTCCTGAACACATATCCTTGGGCAAGGGAAACAAAATAGAAAATGAACAAGTGGGACAACACAAACTACAAAGTTTCTTTTTGTATGGCAAAGGACACCATCAGCAGAACAAAAAGGCATCCTACCAGTATATAGAAGAATTATTCGTAAACAATTTATCTGGTAATGTATATAATTCACATGCCTCAACACCCAAAAAAATAATAATAACCCGATTAAAAAATGGGCAGAGGAGCTGAACAGACACTTCTCCAAAGAAGAAATACAAATAGCCAACAAACACATGAAAAGATGCTCCACATCACTAATTATCAGGGAAATCAAAGTGAAACCACAACGACATACCACCTCACACCAGTTATGATTGCCAATATCCAAAAGACAAGAAACAACAATGCTGACAAGGATGCAGAGAAAGAGGAACCCTCCTTCACTGTTGGTGGGAATGTAAATGGGTTCAACCATTGTGGAAAGCAGTATGGACGTTCTCCCAAAATACTAAAAATAGAAATATCATTTGACCCAGTAATTCCACTCCTAGGAATTTACCCTAAGAAAATAAAATCCCTGATTCGAAAAGACATATGCACCCCAATGTTTATTGCAGCACTATTTACAATAGCCAAGAATTGGAAGCAACCTAAGTGTCCATCAGTAGATGAATGGATAAAGAAGATGTGGTACATATACACAATGGAATATTTTTGAGCCATAAGAAGAAAACTAATCCTTCCATTTGCAACAAAATGGATGGATCTAGAGGGTATTATGCTCAGTGACATAAGCCAGGTGTAGAAAAACAAATACCGAATGATCTTACTCATTCGTGGAGTATAAAAACAAATCAAAACAGAAAGAACAAAAAATAGCAGAAGACTCGTAGATGCCAAGAAGGGACTAGTAGTTACCAAAGGGGAGGAGTTGGGGAGGTTGGGTGGGGAGGGAGAAGGGAATTAAGGGGCACTATAATTCACAGTTACAATATAGGTAAGTCATGGGGAAGGCAGTACAGTATGAAGAAGGCAATTCATGACTCTATAACATCTTACTAGCGTTGATAGTGACAGTAAGGGTGGGGGTGAGGACTTGATAATATGGCGAATGTTGAAACCACTGTGTTATTTATGTGAAAACATCATAAGATTGTATATCAATGATACTTTAATAATAATAAAAAGAGACCAGCATCATCCTGATACCAAAACCATCTTGATAGACAATGACACTATGAAAAAGAAAACCACAGGCCAATATCCCTAATGAACACAGATGCAAAAATACGTAACAACATATTAGTAAATCGAATTTTTTTTTTTTAGCAAATTGAATTTAAAAATACATTACAAGGATCATTCATCATAACCAAGTAGAATTTATTCTAGGGATGTGAGGATGGCTCAATATCCACAAATCAATCAATGAGATACATCACATTATCAAAAGGAAGGATAAAAACCATATAATCATCTCAACAGATGCAGAAAAAGCATGTGACAAAATTCAACATCCATTCATGCTATAAACTCTGAACAAACTGGGCATAGAGGGAACCTATCTCAACATAATAAAGGCCATATCTGACAATCCCACAGCTAATATCACACTCAATGGTGAAAACCTGAAAAGAAAGCTTTTCCTCTAAGATCAGGAACAGGACAAGGATGCCCACTCTCACCACTTTTATTCAGCATAGTACTGGAAGTCCTATTCACAGCAATCGGACAAGAAAAAGAAACAAAATGCATTCAAAAGGGTAGGAAAGAAGTAAAATTGTCACTATTTTCAGATGGCATGATACTATATACAGAAAACCATAAAGACTCCACCAAAAAACTTCTGAACTAATAAATAAACTCTGTAAAGTCTCAGGGTACAAAATCAATATACAGAAATATGTTGTGTTTCTATATACAAGTAATGAACCAGGAGAAAGAGAAATCAAGAATATAACACAATTTATATTTGTAATTGCATCAAAAAGAATAAAATACCTAGGAATGAATTTTACCAAGGGGGGTGAAAGACCTGTACACTGAAAACTATAAGACACTGATGAAAGAAACTGAAGATGACACAGATAAGTGGAAAGATATCCTATGCTCGTAGATAGGAAGAATTAATATTATTAAAATGGCCACACTTTCCAAAACAATTTGCACATTCAATGCAATCCCTATCAAGAAACCAATGGCAGTTTGCACAGAACTAGAGCAAATAATCCTAAAACTTGTATGGAACCACAACAGACCTCAAGTAGCCAAAGCAATCTTGAGAAGATCAAAACTGGAGGTCACATTCTCCCTGATTTCAAACTATACTACAAAGCTGCAGTAATCAAAACAGCATGGTACTGGCACAAAAATACACATAGATCAATGGCACAGACTAGAGAGCCCAGAAGCAGACCCACACTTGCATGGTCAATTAATATGTGACAAAGGCAGCAAGAACATATAACGGGGTAATGACAGTCTCTTCAATAAATGGTGTTGGGAGAATTGGACAACTACATGCAAAAGAATGAAACTGGATCAGTTATACACCATACAGAAAAATAAACTCAAAATGGATTAAAGATCTAAATAGAAGATCCCAAACCATGAAACTCCTAAAAGAAAACATAGGAAGTAAACTCCTGGGCATAGGTATTAGTAATTTTCTTTTGTATATGTCACCCTAGCAAGGGAAACAAAAGCAAAAACAAACAGCTGGGACTAGCTCAAACTAAAAAGCTTCTGCATGGTGAAGGTAATTATTGACAAAATAGAAAAGCAAACTACTAAATGGGAGAAGATATTTGCAAAAGACATATCTGATAATGGATTGGTACTCAAAATATATGAAGAACTCATAAAAGTCAACACCAAAAACTCCCAAAAATCTGAATAGACATTTTTCCAAATAAGACATATACAGATGGCCAACAGGCACATGAAAAGATGCTCAAAATCACTAATTGTCAGGGAATGCAAATCAAGCCACCATGAGATATCACCTGACACAAGTCAGAGTAGCAAATATCAACAAGCCAAGAAATAAGTGCTGGCAAGGTTGTAGAGAAAAGGGAACCCTTGTGCACTGTTGGTGGGCATGGAAATTGGTGCAGCCAGTATAGAAAACAGTATGGAATTTTCTCAAAAAATTAAAAAGAGAACCATCAAGACAGCCAGCAATTTCACTTGTAGAAATGTATCCAAGGAAAACTCACTATAAAAAAGATATATGCACCCCTATGTTCACTGCAGCATTTTTTACGGTAGACAAGATGTGGAAGCAACCTAAATGTTCATCAGTAGATGAATGGATAAAGAACAGGTGGTATATATACACAATGGAATATTATTCAGCTTTAAAAAGAAAAGAAATCCTGTCATTTGCAACAACATAGATGGATCTAGAGGGTATTATGCTCAGTGAAATATGCTGGGTGGAGAAAGACAAATACCAAATGATTTCACTCGTTTGTGGAATATAAAAACAAAGCAAAACAGAAGAAACAAAATAGCAGCAGGCTCACACACACTGAGAAGGGACTAGTGGTTACCAAAGGGGAAGGTTTAGGGAGGGTGGGGGCTGTAGGGAGAAGGCGATTAAGGAGCACAATAATTCACAACCACAATATAGGCTGGTCACGGGGAAGGCAGTACAGCACGGAGAATATAGTTAATGATTCTGTAACATCTTAGTACGTTGACGGACAGTGACTGCACTGGAGGGGGTGAGGGCTTGATAATATGGGTGAATGTTGAACCAGTGTCGTATATGTGAAATCTTCATAAGATTGTATATCAATGATACTTTAATAATTTAAAAAACTAAAATTAATGAAAAATATTCAATCATTACCCCCTCCTCCCAAAAAAAAGAATGAATCTTGCCTTTTGTGACATGGATGGGCCTAGAGGGTATTATGTTAAGTGAAATAAGTCAAACAGAGAAAGGCAAATACCATATGGTTTCATTTATATGTGGAACCAGAAATTAAAACACACAAATCGCCTAAACAGACTCATAAACAGAACATACTTGGTGGGTGCCGTGGGGGGAGGGGAGTAATGGGATAGTCAGAATAGGTGAAGGAGATAAAGACGACAAACTTCCAATTAAAAAAAAATGAGTTATACACCATACAGAAAAATAAACTCAAAATGGATTAAAGACCTAAATAGAAGATCCCAAACCATGAAACTCCTAAAAGAAAACATAGGAAGTAAACTCCTGGGCATAGGTATTAGTAATTTTAGGCTGCAGGCATCAGAGGAAGGAGTGAGCCTGCTGGACAAGCTCAGGCCTCACCAAAGGAGGCAAAGAGACCAACAGGTTCTGGTCTGACAACATTCCAGAGCCTGATCGGATAACCCTCCCAACTAGAGCCCTTCCCCCAAGCTAAAGGATTAGTGGTAACTTTCCAGTACCTGGCTAAAGGCCAATGAGAGACCCCCACGTACCCTAGACGAGCCAATCCTCCGCCAATGTACACCTTTGCTCTCCCTCCCCCTGCCTTCTTTAAAAACTTGCTGCCTGCCCTGCTGGGTGTGACTTCTCCAGCCTGTAATACCTAGGCCGTGGAACATCGCCCGGGGGTGCATTCAAATAAACTACCTGGCCCTTTGTTGCCTCTCTTCGCCTGCTTACTTCGGTCGGTATTGGAATTTATCTTACAATGGCGATGAAAAGTACAGCATAGGGAATCTAGTCAATACTATAATATCTTTGTGTGGTGACAGGTGGTAACTATACACTTATCCTGGTGAACATTTCATAATGTATATAATTGCTGATAATGTATATATAATGTATATATAATCTACACCTGAAACCAGTAGAATATTGTATATCAAGTATATTTCAATAACAAAGTATTCAATATCTTGACTGTGGTGGTGGTAACAAGGTTGTACACATCAAACTTCAAAAGGGGAGAAACTTGCTGTGTGTAACTTCTCTCTCAATAGACCTGACTTTTAATAGAAGTTGGGGGGTTTCTTTAAACCCCACCCAGAGAGAGTGAATTTCTTCAGTTCTTTACAAGCTTGCTGACATTTGCTATTGATTGGTGTTTTGATCCTGCCACTTTACTTTGCCTGGTTTGCTCTGGATGTGAGGCGGTGAGATGGGGTAGCCCAGCACTGGGAGCATCTGCCCCCTGCCCCTGGAAGCCCCTTGAAGGAAAGCTGTTCTGGGATCCCTACATCCTCAGTGGAACATGGCCAGGGACCCCTCGCCCTAGTCCCTAAAGAGCCCCAGCCTCGGGGCCTCCAGCTGGGATAGCTGCCCTAGGCATTGTCCTCTGCCCTGCCTCGAGGTCAGGCCTTTGTGCATTTCCTCTGCCTGGAGCACCCCCTGCCCCACCTCACCACTCCAGGCGAGCTCCGGCCCAAGTGCCGCCTGCGTAGGCAAGGGGCCCAGAGCCCCGCAGGGGGGTGTCCCCTCCTGTGCTGTCAGGACCCCTCCCTGCCCTTGTCTTTGGGCCTGCACAGCGACTACTGCTGGTCCAAGGCTCCTAGGAGAGACAAGAGGGCCACAGAAGGGAGGGGTTGCCCAGGGTGGCACAGCAAGTTGCTTCCAGCTTCCCCAGCCCCCAGAGGTGTAAGGCGCATGGGGTCATCGGGAGGGTTCAGCAAGGTCTGCCTGGCCCGGCACACAGTAACTCCTCAGTGAGTTAGTGATGATTATTACCATCAAAGCTACCCCTGAGCTTTCCCATCATACCCTGAAGAGTCTGGGGAAACTGAGGCAGCTGTCACCAGGGGTGAGGCTTATAAAAACAAGGGTGCTGAAAAAGGCCTTGGCCCATCTGCTCTGCCCCTCAGCAGCTGCCTCCCGGTGAGGACACGCAGCCTCAGGGCACCTTGCCCAGAATCTAACCGGTATCTTTACTTCCCCTGCTTTTAGCAGCAGCCCCCATGTCTCACCCAGTGCATTTTAATTAGATATTGGGTTTTTAGGCCACTCTGGGCCCTCAGGGGAAGCATGGCTGATACAGGGAGCCACTCACAGATTCGCCTGTCTTTGAAAGGACATGTTGGCTGTGGCTGGGGGTGGGACATGGCTACAGTGGGCCACAGCTCCCGCACCTCTAGCAGGGAAAAGCCCCAGGCGCGGTGGGCAGGCCCTGCCAGGGCTGCCTCTGCCTGGCTGTGAGAGTTGGCTGGACCATCTGTTCTACCAGGTGAGACTCTACTTTATGGATGACACAGCGCAGGACCCTGGAATTCCTGTCTATCTGGCAGGTGGGCACTGAGCCTGATTTAAAAATTTCACTCCATTTTGGCTTTAGATTGGATTTCCTTCCAAAAGAGAAACGTATCAAAGTAGATGGAGGCACCTTTTGATCCCCTCTCCAGGCCTTTCCCCTTCCTCTCTCCCCAAGAGACCACCACTGCCGGGAAATTCTCTGCAGGGTTTAAGAAAAGTATCACACTGTGTGCACCATTCTGCCGTTTGCTTCTGGGCTCAGCATGTTTTCGATAGCTGTCCATGTTCATGCAGCTAGTCCTAATTTATTCATTTCAACTGCATATTATTCCACTGTATGCGCACACTACCTTTTCTACTCTAGTCCTCTGCTGAGGAACGCATGGGTGCTCCCAGCTTATTGCTGTGACAGGCAACACTGCAGTCAACAGCTTCCATCCGGGCATGGGTTTCTAGGATTCAGACCTGGGACGGAAATAATGCGGCCATTGGGCACACATTTTGCTAGTTTACTGGATATTGCTGAGTTTCCCTCCAATGGTTATAAGGAGTCCCCTCGTGGTCTGCTGAGTGGTTAGAGCATTTCCTCTCACAGTGCTCTCTAATCCACTGGAAATATTTTTTTGCTGCTGGTCAAGTTTGAGGCCCAACTCATTGTTTTTTATACAGAAAACCTGTAGTCCCTGCTCTATGCATGGGGAGGGGACCTGCCTTCCCCCGTGATCGTGTTAGCTTCCTAGTATTCCCTGGCACCGGGCTGGCAGCCTGGTGGCACTGGATTTAAAAAAAAAAAAAACAGCCATACTGAGCATAATTCACATGCTGTACAAGCACCTTTAAAGTGTCCAACTCAATGGTTTTTAGGATAGTTGCAGAACTATGCAACCATCACCACAATCAATTTTAGAACATTATCACCCCAGAAGGAAACCCAGTACCCACGCACAGCCCCTCCTCTTCACCCCTCAAGGCTTCCCCTCGCCCCTGGCAACCACTAATCTACTTCCTGTCTCTAAGGATTTGCCTGCTCTGGGCATTTCATATGAATGGAATCCTACAACACGTGGCCTTCGTGTCTGGCTCCGTTCACTCACTGTGTTTTCAAAGTTCACCTGTGCTGAAGCCTGTGTCAGGACTTTGCTCCTTTTCACAGCTGGGCATGTCGTGCGGGCATGCCACATTTTGTTTATCTGTCCACTTAAGTGCTTGATCTTGTCCACGGACCTCCAGTACCTTGGGTGAGGAGGGAAAGGAGGCCGGCCGGGGCCACACACTCACGTTTTCACGTAGGGGTCGGAGTAGCCATTGGCGTCCATGGCAGCCAGGTGTGCACACCGCACGATGCCGACCAGCAGGCCCTGCTTCTGCGAGCTGTACTTGAGGGAGATAAGGATACGGCCCCGCTCCTCCAGGGACTTGTCTTCTGTCTTGTCCACCTGCCGGGTGGGCGGTCACTTGGCTGTCCTCACCTGCTCCCATCCCCCCTCAGCCATGGGCCTCTGAGGCTGGCCATGCACCCAGGCCAGATAGCGCCCAGGGCCTCGCTCTGGCCCCAGCCACCCTCAAGGTGCTTCCAGGAGGCTCTCAGGGCACAAGAGTGGCCCTCTTGGGGAGCAGACAGAGCTTGGACACAACCCCAGGGGGAGCAGGAGGTGGGTGGGGGATGCCCAGGCCCCTCAGGTGCCCCAGCAGCTACCCAGTGGCTGCCTCTGGAATCAGACCTTGCTGTCTGCCTCCCCACCCCAGCCAGCCCACTGCTCCCCCATTCCTCACCCTCCTGAGACTACCTATTTCTACCTGCCAGCTGCTGCTCATCTGAACCCCTTCTCCTTCACCCTCTGTCTGCCCAGGCACACCAAGCTGGAGCCTTAGGAACCTCAGGGTCCTTCCTTAGGCCTCTCTGACAGGCTCCTCTCATGTGAAGACCCAGCTGCAACCCTTTGCCCATGGCTGTCCTTGTCGCTGTAGTGGCACCTCACGGGGCCCTTTGTAGGCAGGGTCACACCCACAACTCTCTGGAGACGGGACTCCTGTGAGGTGAAGCGGGGGCCACCTTCCCCTGAGTCCCATGCCCAGAGCCCACACAACTGGCCACAGCAGTCACCCCCTGAGCTCAAATGCAGCCTCAGTATCTTAATACAGTGCCCAGGCAGCCGTTACCAGTGGACCAGACCAGACATGTGAGATTTAACTATGTAGCCAAGGGCTGTGGGTGATGGCCTCACTAAACTGTGGCTCTTGTGCTAGTTTGAGTGATGTGTAAAAGTGAATGTAAGTGAGTAGGGATGTTTTCAGCTGTTTTCCAGAGGTGGAATATTATACTTTGGGTCATCTCATTCGAAGATCATGCAACTGGATGTGACTCAATATTTACTGAGAATAATGTTCACAGACTATGTAAAATCTAAAATGTACCATCAAAATGTGGGACGACCACTTTGGCACTGAAGAGAAGTCGCACTTCTGTGGCTGCAGTGGGTCCCTGCAGCTGGACCAGCGAGCTCCGAGCAGATTCCAGGGCGCCCGGCACCACCCTGGTCGTGCCCCTTGCACAGGCACACACACTCTCCCGGGTCTATGTGTGTGAATACACACATTCCACACAAACACAGGCCAGTCTTTCACACACAGATGCACACTTACACACATGTACACTGCTCTCACACACAGTTCACACTCACATGCGTGCTCCCCGCTCCTCCCACAGTTGTTTATGCCAGGAGTACATCAAAACTCAGGATGACCACCACAGCAGGGGTTGATGTCACCTTTCATAAGGGACACAGATCACTGGGAAAAACTGGGTTACTCAGGGTTAATGACTAATAATAAAATAAAAAGGTTAGATCCACCACACAAATGTGTGTGAGTGGGAGAGAACATGACAAAGGAATAAAATTTGATTGAGTTATACAAAAAGACAGAGCTGGGATTCTGGCAGGGAGCTGTCAACTTGTTCCCAGTGCTTACTCGGGCCAGGCTGCCCCGAGCATCCGGCCCAGGGCCCAGGCCCCACCGGGGGACCGACACGGGCTCTGTCCTCCGCAGCTGTTCCTTTGTCTAGGCCTCTGGGGGGGAAATGTCCCAAAAGGGGGCTTGTGCCCTGAACACTGGGCTGCTAGAGGGTCAGGGTTTCTCAGGAACTTGGCACTTGCCGGCCAACCCCTCCCAGTGCTTCTGAGCAGGTGGAGGTGGGGCCTCGGGGAGGAGGGCTCAGCTGCAGCTGACAGCCGGGGGCAGAACCAGTTCTGACATCATTTTCAAACAATTATGGCTTCTAGGAAAGAATTATTTTCTGTCTCCTCTGGGTATCTCACAGGCATTCACGCTATCGTGTTCCGGTTGTGCTCCCTCGGTCTCCCGCACCAGTTAATGACCCTTCACCCTTCGGGCGGGCCCGGCATGGGGACGCCACGCCTGCCCGCACTGCCCCCCAGGGCCGTCTGCCGCAGCCGCCTCACAGCTCCCCCGGCCCCACCCTTCCTTCCTTCCCGTTCTGACCCCAGAGAGCCCGTTAAAGCGGACTCAGGGGCCTTGCGCCGCCTGCTGCCCTCTCTGGCCCACCCCCCAACCTCTGATCTCAACTCCAAGGGCCCCTCCCCTCGCTCTCTTGGCCCCTCTCAGTTGGCTTCTTGCCTGTGCCTCCAACAGGCCCGGGGCATTCCTCACAGGGCCTTGCACCAGCCGTTTCCTCTGCCTGGAACATTCCCCACTCCCCTGCGGGGTGCTTCCCAGAGCACCCGTCTAAAGTGTCAACCCCCCTCCTGGTTTCCTTCTTGGGCCTGATCACTGTGGGATCTATGATCCATGAGGACAGGTATTTTTGTCTCCTCAGCACCTGCAATAGTGCCACGCACATAGCAGGCGCTCAGTAAATGCTGCTGGCCTTGGCTCATGCAGCCAGGGCCCTGGACGGCCTGCAGAGCCCCGCAGCCCACTCACCGGCAGCTGCTTCTCCAGGCAGATGCTGAACGTCTTGGTGTGGTTGGGCTTCAGCTTCTTCAGGGGCACCCGTGTCTCCCCGATAAACTCGTTGTGGCGGAATTTGTCCTCATCGCACACAGAGATCCTGGAAGGCAAGGGACGCAGCCAGAAGTTCAGATCCACTGGGTGCTTGCGACTGGCCTCCGAGGTTAGCAGGGATTTGCAGGTGGTGGGCGGGGAGGCGAGTGGGCAGCGCCGCGGGTGAGGCTGGGGGTGGCGGGGGCAGGGCCTGAGGCGGCCCTCACCTACCGCAGGGTCTTCCGGATCATGTCTTCGTCCGTGATCCCATAGTAAGTGAGGGTCTCATTCCACGTGGGGTTCAGAGTGTTTCGGAGAGTTTTTGTTCTGAGTTTATTTGCCTGGGAGAATGAAAGTTATCCTGGGAGCGTCAAGGAGTGTGGTGGGCAGGATGGCCCCCAGGGGTGGGCACGCCCTCCCCCGCCCCCCGCCAAAGCTGTAAGCATGGCATGGTAGTGGAAAAGGGGGATCAAGGTTGCAGATTTAAGATTGTTAACCAGCTGACTTTAAAGTAGGGAGATCGTTGTCTAGGTGATCTGGGTGGCCCAACGGACTCGCAGGGTCCTGACGGGGAAGAGGGAGGTGTGAGGAGGGAAGGTCATAGAGGCAACTCTGCAGACGCTCACAGGGGGGAGGCATGTGGCGGCTTCTAGAAGCTGGAAAGGGATGGGAAACGGCTTCTTCCCTACAGCCTGCTGCATGGAGTGCAGCTCTGCCACACTTGATTTTAGCCCCGGGGGACCTATGCAGACTTCTAACCTGCAGAACTGTAAGATAAGAAATCTGCGCTGTTGTAAGTCACTAAAATTGGTGGTAATTTGTTACTGCAGCAGAAGGAGAACAGGAGGATCCCTGCCTCCAGGCCCCCGGGGGTAAGTGAGTGAGTGAGTGAGTGAGTGAGTGTGTGTGTGTGTGTGTGTGTGTGAGAGGGATCTGCAGGAGGCAGGGGGCCGGGCTGGGCTGCTGGGGAGCTCGGCTGGGGACCTAGGTTCTCTCCCTCACACGCCTCTGCCCAGAACGCCCCCTCTCCTGGAGGACACCCGCGGACTGACTGGCTGTCCAAGCTGCTGTGTCACCTCCACTCCTTCCTGTGCTTCTGCAGAGCTTGTTCCTCAGCTCCTTACTGGTCTTGCTCCCTTCAGACTCTGAGCCCTGCGCTTGGTTCCCTTTGGAGTCCGTCATGCCCGCGCCCAGCCCCACTTACATGGCTCCGGCTCCGTGAAGCCCAGAGGAGGTGGAGTCCCCACCCTCTGGGTGTCAGGTTCCCCACTGCTCATAGGGAATAAGAATACCTCTCCCTCAGCACTGTTTTCAGGAGCTTCTTTCCCGTGAGCACCTCTTTGTAAAAGCTGCCCTGTGGGAAGTCCTGTCGGGGTCCCTGCCGCTTAGTCTTGCTGAGGTAAGGTCCTGGAACCTCGGGCTGCGAGCTCAGTGAGCTCCCCCATGGGCATGTTCCCCTGAGCCCGCGCCGCCCTGGGCGTCCCACCTGCAGCATGACGTCGAGGCCTACACTTCTCCAGGCATAGGTGGGGGGCCACTGCTATTTCCCCGACACCCCTGCCTTCCTAAAGAGGAGTAATTGCCTCTGTGGGCAGCCCCTCCTGGACCAGTGGGCAGCTTCAGCCCTACACGCTGGTCCAGAGGGTTTGGGCCTCAGAGGCAGCTCAGCCACCAGCAGCCTGTGGCTACTTAGCCCCGGGGCAGAACTCCTAGTGGCCTGGGAGGCCCTCTGCAAAGGAGGACACTCCGTTGCCAGCTCTTCCTCCCTATCAGGAAGGAATTCCCCAACCCTTGACTTCTGAGGAAAAGGTCGGGACAAGAGCACCAGCCCCCAGGCTCTGCGGCCTCACACTCCCTTGTCCTGTGTGCTATATACCCATTTCGTTCCTGGTTTGTACTTGGAAGCAAAGCTGCTGGTGTCCGGTGGAAAGCCCCCAGCATGGGTGTCCGCACAACCAACCCCTTGAGCTGTCTGGTCCCAGGGCCAGGGCTAAACCTGACACTGAAAAGATGATGTGACCCTCCCTCCCACAAAATTTAAAATAAAACATCCCTGAACTGGAACGCAATGTAAGGATATCTAATCAAGTTTTGGTTTTCCAGTGCTGAGGGGTCACCTTGATGCTTTTAACAGCAAATTATTTTCAAAAAAATTTTTTTCTCACCTTCCCTTTGTTTCTTACCTGTGCCACATGCTTGGTCTACCTGTTGGGCTATCTGGCATGGGAATCGTGCTCTGTGGTAAAAAATTTGGTCACTCTGCCCACCCCACCCCACCCCCCTTGTGGAGCATCACAGAGCAGCCCATGAATATATTAAAGGCTCTCATAACTCCTGCAGTAAAGAAACCTGTTTAACAATGTTTCCTGAAGTTATTGGGCCCCAGAACCTTTTCTTTGCACATAATATTAACCTTCAGCTGGGACTGTTTCTTTAAAATGCTTGCCTAGAAACTCTTGGGAGGTTTCCCCAACTCAGCAGGGAGGTAGTGTTGACTTGAGGCTGCTGGGGAGTCTGGAGGGTGTGGGAGCTGCGGGCCTCCCCGGGCGCCCCTTGCAAGCCCAGGCTGGCCCCTCATCTCAGTGGGCAGAGCTCAGGCAGACCCCTCACCTTACTGGCTCCTGGCAGCAGGTGCAGCTTGACGTAGGGGTCCGCTAGCCCGTTGTGGTCCATCGGCTTCAGGCCCTGAGAACAGCAAACAGTGTGAATTGCAGGTGGGGTCTCAGAGCACCTCCAGGCACCTGGATTGACAGGCGTCCCTTGTCCCCAGGTCTCCTGGCTGGATCCATTGATGACCCTCTTCATGGAAGCCCCTTGGGCCCACGTGCTCATAAGGGGGGAGCGAGGACAGCTCAGTGCTGGTGCAGTCTCCCCTCCCCCAGTGTCCTGGCCCAGCCAGCGCAGGTGTCACAGGCACCTTTGTCGGACCAGCTTGCTCTTCCTATGCTCCTTGTCATGGAGGCCAGGTGACTCACCTTTCCCGGAGGGGGGGCCCTCATTACCCCGCTTCCACCAGGCTCTGCCTGCTCCTGTTTCCCCGCCCCCACCCACCAAACAGTGACTCCCTCACCGACCCTCTGTCCTCTCATCCACATGCTTCCTCTGTGGCCACAGGAAGATGTTCTGTGTCTTTCCTGTGCTTCTGCAGAGCTCGGTCCTCACGCTCCTTACTAGTCTTGCTCTTCAGTATGTAGGGCTGAAGGTGCCCACTGGTCCAGGAGGGGCTGCCCACAGGGGCAATTACTCCTCTTTAGGAAAGCAGGGGTGTCGGGGAAATAGCAGTGGCCCCCCACCTATGCCTGGAGAAGTGTAGGCCTCGACATCCTCATGCTGCAGGTGGGACGCCCAGGGCGGCGCGGGCTCAGGGGAACATGCCCATGGGGGAGCTCACTGAGCTCGCAGCCCGAGGCTCCAGGACCTCACCTCAGCAGGACTGAGCGGCAGGGGCCCGGACAGGACTTCCCACAGGGCAGCTTTTACAAAGAGGCGCTCACGGGAAAGGAGCTCCTGAAAACAGTGCTGAGGGAGAGGTATTCTTATTCCCTATGAGCAGTGGGGAACCTGACACCCAGAGGGTGGGGACTCCACCTCCTCTGGGCTTCACGGAGCTGTGTAAGTGGGGCTGGGCGCGGGCATGATGGACTCCAAAGGGAACCGAGCACAGGGCTCAGAGTCTGAAGGGAGCAAGACCAGTAAGGAGCTGAGGACCGAGCTCTGCAGAAGCACAGAAGACCAGGCTTAATTTGTTTCTGGACTTGCCACAGCTCCCTGACAGTCTGTTTCCACGGAGGCCACACAACCTGGCCAGGCACGGAGGGTCTGTCCACAAGATGGCACCCCTCACTAACTGAGCAATGCGTCAAAGCAGGGAACCAATGGAACCATAAACAGGGGCTTGGTTGACCTCATGCTTGCTCTTCTTTCTGAAAATTGCATCCTTTTTCTTCCAGGATGGCAGGCGCACAGGCACGCAGGGCGGCAGCTGTGGCTCTAGCAGGGCAGAGCTGGCAACCCACGACATCAAAGATGAGCCACCAGTTGGTTGCTCATGGCAGGTCTGCTCACAAAGGCACCCCCAACCTTGATTTAGAGAAGCTGAGGGGAGCAGGGCTGAGACTGAGGTGGGGGCTTCCACCCAGCCACTGTTCTGCTACGGGGAAGGGGCACACAGGTTTGAGAGCCAGGCTGGCCTGGGTTCAGATCTCAACCCCTGCACTTACTAGCTGGGTAAGGGAATGAATTGCTTTGTCCCCTGAGCCTCAGCTTTATCATCTGTGAAATGGGTTAATAGTTCCTGCTTCCTAGAGCTGGAGTGGGAGTAGAGGAGGAAACGCTGATGCAGGGCCTGGCTGGTGGGACGTTTGCTCTCCTTTACATGCCAGGCCCCTGAAGATGCCACAGAAAGGGCTGGGGTGCAGGCATCTGAGCTGCTGGGGCTCCAGCTCTGGAATGAGGCTCAGCTCAGAGGCCTTGTGTCACTACCCACGCAATGAAGTGGCCCTTCCAAATGCAGTCCCTCCTCCTGGCCTCTTGCCCTTTCCCACAAAGTGCCCAGGACTGGCGTTCTGCTGGAGTTTCCCCAGTGCCTCTGTGGATACGTGAGCCTGAGCCCTCCATGTTCGTGGGGGCGGGGTGGGCACCTGACAGCAGCACAGTCCTAACGATGGCTGCAGGTCCTAAGCACTTAATGCCAGCAGCTGGGATGATTAACCCTATTTTACAGATGAGCAAACTGGGGCTGCTCTGGTGGCTAAGATAGGGTCCAGCCTCTGAGCATCTGGCCTTCTCCCAGAGCCCCCCAAGGGGCACGAGCTGTCAGCCCTGCTCCAGCCTCCTCACCCTCCGGGACTCCTCCTCGAACACCAGTCCACAGCTCCAGCCCCTCCCATGCCTGCACCACCCTGTTCCCTGCAAAACTGGATCCAAGCAGGGGATGAACTGGAGAATGGGGGAACTGCTGTGCTTGGGGTCCTCCCATCCCCCACCTCCAATGCCACCACAAATGGAACACACACAGGTGCCCTGAGACCCATGCACACACCCACACACACACCCTGGTGCACCCACAGTCCGTCTAGAGCCCGGGTAGGGAGGGCAGGGCATTCAACACAGGAGGGGCCCAGGGGCCCGGGGTGGGGAGGAGGGGTGGCTCTAGCCAGCGCAGCCTGGCAGCCGGTGCCCATTCTCAATTCCCCACCTGGACAACTACAAAGCCGGATGGAGAAAGAGGGGAAGACATCTGCCCGGACCCTGCATGGCTGGGGGCCACCAGACTTTCAGGCTCTACACCTAGGGGCAGGTCATAAGACCCTGCAAGGCAAGGTGGTTAGTGCCCTGCATCCCAGTCCGAGCAGCTCCCAGAGGAGAGGGTGGAGGTGGGGATGGGGCATGTGGGCTCTGGATGCCCAGTGTGGACACGGCTCAGCCCTGCCATGGCAGCCCCCGCGTGGTAGCCCAGGCCAGGCCAGGCAGCACCAGGCAGGCAGTCTGTCCCTCTGGGCGGGCAGAGCCATGGGCAGGGTGGGAGGGAGGGAGGGACAGAGAAGCAAGCTCAAGAGTTGGGGACTGAAGCGGGCTGGGCCCAGGCCGTTCTGCTGGAAGCTCCTTACTCTGCGCCAGGCCCGGACCCTTCCACAGCTCTACTGGGAGGTTCTACTGGGCCACACTGCTGCCCTTACCTTCCGAGAGAACATCAGCTTTGGCACCTTCCTCCCAGAGGGAGCAACACAGGGGGGATGAAGGGAACAACACACTGAGAACACAGAGCTGGCACATGCCTCTCCCAGGGGCAGGGTCACAGTGGGGCTCGTGGACACCCATGGCCCCAGCCCAGAGAGCTCCGCTGAGGCCCGGACTCGACATGAGATTAACTCCCTGCCCGGAGCGGGGGCAGCGGCCAGTGCCCACCCACTCCTGGGCAAGGCCGGGAGGTCTGGGAGCTTTGGGGGCCAGAGGCATCTCAGTGCAACCCTCCCTCTTGGCCTGTCACCTCCCCCCTTTCCTCTCTCCCCTGCCCCCCTCAGCTCGGGGGCCTTTTGCCCCCTGGAAGCTACCCCACCCCACCTTCATCCTCTCATTCTCTTCCCGGTTCTTTGTTCTACTCCTCCCCCCCGAGCACCTAGCTATACAGGGCTTTTTGGGGCCACTGAGATGATTTAAGCAAGAGTTCTCTCCCCAGCCTGCACCTGCACAGCTCAGGACCACCAGGCCTGGGCAGGAAATGGCGGGGGCTGGCCTCGGCACAGCGCCTCCTGCAAGACCTGGACCTGGGCACAGGGGGTGGCGGGGGCCTACCTTGGCCTTGCTGATGGTGCAGTGGAGGGCGTTGTTCTCCTGGTCATAGAGCAGGCTGAAGTCCAGTGTGCCCAGGGCGGCTATGGACAGAGGAGGGCTGTGGCCATGCGCCGGCTGCATGGTGAAGCCTCACCCACCCCATGTGGTCAGATGAGTTGTTACACTGTCCATGGCAACAGCTAGCAACTGAGCACCTACTATGCAGCCCCTCACCAGCCTCCCCGTCCCAATAATCTCAGATGCTGAGCAGCATTCTCCCCGCTTATCAGATGAGGAGTGGAGGCTCAGAGAGGCTGGGTCAGTACCTCAGCTGCGTGGTGGTCCAAGAGTCAAACCCAGGCGGTCAGCACCACAGTCCTGGCCCCTAACTCCTGCGCTGTCCTGTGGGGCCCAGCCCGCGGCTGGTCCACGAGGTGTCCACAGACCGGGCACTCAGCTAAAGTTGCTCCTGTCCCTCTACCAGCCTCGTGCAAATGCCAACCAGGCTCCAAGGATCGTGTGAGAAGAAAGAAGACACAGGGCTCCTCAGACTGCAGGCCGGCTGGGCTGACTGGCTGATCCGTGCTTTATCCCAACTTTAGGGATAAAGGTATCAAACGGCAGGGCTCCTGCCCCACGGAAAGCACAGCTTAATGGGAGGAAAAGATGAAAGGAATTTGCTACAACAGTTGGTGGGGCAGGAGCCATGGTGGGATCCACGGGGGAATGACTGGCCTTGATGTGAACTGGGGCTATCAGGGAAGGCTTCCTGGAGGAGACACTTCACTTGAGCCTGGATGGTGGAAGCAGGCCAAGGTGCAGTGGGGCTGGCATTCAACCACAGGACAACTGAAGGGTGGCGGCCTGAGTGGCTGAGGTGATGCTGGGGGCAGGGCAGGGCTCCATTCTTCAGGCCAGGGGTGCCCACCATGGGTCTAGATCAAACTGAGGCCCGCTGGCCACATCCAGCCACGTTCATCTGTTTACATCTTGTCCACAGGTGCTTTTGTGCTACACAGGCAGAGCAGATGCCACAGGGGTCATATGTTCAGTGGGTCCTTGGGCCAGTGCAGGGGCCCAGGCAGGGCCAAGTTTGGGGTCTGCAGAGCAATGGGCAAACTAAGACCCAAGTGTGGAGCTGCCCTGTATTCTGAGATGAGGGCACAGGAGCTCCGCAGCTCCCAGCACAGGAAGGCAGATGCTCAGCGTCTGTTCCCTCCTGGGGGGCACGTGGGGTACAAGACCCACCGTCTGACATCTGCCTCCGGGTCCAAATCTGGCTCCGTGCCCCCTTGCCGCCCGCCCTTACACAGCTTATGTAGCCTCTTTGTGCCTCGGTTTCTCGCCCATGAGATGGAGACACCACAGCCTCCCCTCACAGCACTGTGCCCTAACACGGTGCCCGGGGCATGGAAAGTGCTCAGGAGATAATTACAGAGCGGGCAGATCCACTTCAGTTATTTTTCTAGATAACTGTACTTGCCCCTCTGAGACACCTTCTGGGATGAACTAGTTCCAAACTGGATCACTCCCCTCCCAGCCTCTGTGAACAGAATATGCGAATGGTCATTTACACTCTTCTGAACAACCTGAGTCACTGCCATGACTCCAAGTACTGTTCTGTGTGTTACAGTCATAGCCTGGACCCAGAAGGGAGAGTGAGACAACTCTGCCACCAAGTGACCCCGGGTGGCCTCTCTTTTTGAGGTTTTCTTCATTTTTTTGCCTCCTTTACCATCAGCCTGAACGTCTTGTGAGAGCACTTGGCCCTGGCAGCACACAGCTTGGCCTCCTATTCACTAGTTACTTGCATCTTCTATGAAACCAGGTGAGAATACTTGCTAGAACTGTGACCAAATTAAGAGCCACTAGGCCTTGCATGGAGCCTACAGCACGTTTTCCTATGCATACGTGCTTCCGTGCAAGCTGCATCGCGGCTTCCATCTATGCAGGTGGGCAGGCGAGGGTGCTGTGAGGTATGCATCACCAGACCTGCCATGACTAATGCAGCCACCGGCCCAAGATTCCTCCGGTCTATGCTTTTGTAATAATTTCCTCTAAAGCTGTTGGCTTTACATGACAGCAAATTAGCCTGCTGTTCAGTTCAGGTCTACCCATGGCTTGCTCCCCGCAAAACATTAGCCTCCTGAGGGCAGGGACCATGAGTGCCACCACCACGCCTGCGACACCAGCAAAAAGCAGATGTTCGATCCACGAGGCCAGTCTGTTCAAACCAACTTGCTCTCCAGCTGCTCACCAAGGCTGGGATTCGGTGCGAGGCCCACATGTTAAAATGCACACTCCATGGTCTCTGCCCATTTCCCGGTCCCAGAGAAGGACAAGCCAGGGAGGCATGGGACCACCTGCTCCTTACTGGGAAACAGCTCTGGGAGGAGAGGGGGAGCCCCTACCATTGGCTCTACAAACACCGCTGTTTAAGGAGGGCCCGGTGCTGCTCAGTGGAACCACCATCTGTTATCACTTCCAGGGAAGGAACAGCACGCCTGGTGCCACCCCAGGATGGGATTGATGAGTTTCTTTGAACTCCAAGGAAGTTTTGTAAGCAGTTGCTTATAAACAGAAGCTCGGTTACCATTTTTAGAGACTTCTGGTGGTGGCGCTCTCTTAGGGTTCTTACGGACCAAAGTCTTCATTTCTCATTCAGAGAAATAAGGCTCAGAGAGGGAAGGTGACCCTGTCAGGGCGGCACAGTGGAATTGGACACAGAATCCAGCCCTCTTCATGTCCATCCTTCCTGAAAGCTTAGTGGCTTCCAAAATTTGTTTGCCACTTTGTTCAGCTGAAATCTTAGGAGGATGCAATGGAGAAGTGAGGGAGAAGCGGAGTAGCTGTTAGGAGCGGGGAGGGCTCAGGGGCAGCCGGCAGGGGCCTGTGCAGGGCTTGTGGGTGGGTGAGGAGGGCCTGAAGGGCAGGTGCAGCTGCTTGTCTGCGTGAGCCACAGGGGCCTGCCCTTGAGCCACTCAAATCACATGTCCTGGCTAAAGTTTACATCCTTGGAAGAATAATGACGGTTGGTCACTAATGGACCTTCGAGAGTTGTCACCCGCTTGTCGATGATTATAGAGCTTTAATGGGGCTAATTCAGAGCAAATCAGGCTCAAGCCCCTGTTGGTTCCTCAAAGGCTGAACATCCCTTTGCTCTGTTGATGTTGACTGACAGCACCATTTTGACCTTGGTTTGCACCTAGACTTTCCTCACCCGTTACACCCTTGGGAATAGAAATCTGCCCGTTTTTTATGTTGTTGTTATTTTTTTTCCTGGAAAATGGCAGTCTCTCAAAAAGCTTAAAAAACAAAAACAAAAACAAAAAACTGGCAAGAACCACAGAAAATGATCAAGCCTGAGGGGAAAGCATTTCATAGTAGGGGAAACTGAGGCACAGAGCCAGGCACTGCAGAGGGTCATAGAGAGGAATGATGAGCTCTACAACGTTGCTTCCCAGCAGCTCAGAGGCAGAGGGTCAGGACTTTATGAATCTCTTCATGCCCCTGCTTCAAATTGTTCTAAGGTTTTCCACTGCCTCCTGGATTCAGTTCCCACTCCTTGGTGTGGCATCTAAGGCCTTCTGTGATATGACCACTTTGGCCTCATCAGGGGCCTTTCCCCTTGCTTCAGCCACTTGACTCTCCTATCGCGCCTCTGCTGGGCTATGTTCCCACACCTCTCCACCTGTGCACATGGCAGGCCCTCTGCCAGGAGCGCCGCCCATGCCTCCTTCCACTCTGCCAGTCAGCCTCCTCCTTCCCCCCAGCTTTGAGGCACAGCCCTCTCTGTGGGTGAATGCTGTGCAAGCCAGAGCTTCCTGTTTGTGTTCCTGCCTCCTTGTCCTCACTGCTGGGCTGCTTGAGTGTCTCGGTTTCCCTGAACTCCCTGATGTCAAAGATTGTGTCCCAGGCATTCTTGAATCTCTGTGTCCAGCACAGTGCCTGACACATAGTTGGTTCTGTAATGTTGAGTGCATAAAAATTAGGTCGAGGCAGAACACGACTGGGCTCCAAGGAAGGGGTAATCATTGCCAGTGGGGACCGGAAAATGCTCCCAGCTCAGGGCCCTTGGGGCCGGTCTAACAGTGATTCCTTCTATCCATCCTTGTTTCAGGTCTCCATGGGCCTCAGTTCTGACCCAGCCCCAGCTGAGTCACACAGGGGCAGGTGTAAGTATGGGCATGTGATGCAATTCTGGCCAATGAGACAGAAGGACAGGTCTCCTGGGGACTCTGAGAGGTTTCCTCGCTCTTGAACTGAGAAAGGGGTAAAGAAACTGGTCCTGATCAAATGTAGGATCCTATTGTTACATGTGACCTGCAGCAGCCACAAGGGAGGTTAGCCTAAGAGGAAAAGAGCAGGGCTGAGTGCCAAGATGGACAGAACCATCACCACTGTTGTTGCTGATGAGCTGCTGCATAAATTTCCTCCAGGGTCACATGACCTCAACAGTCCTCATTGTTTAAGGCACCGTGTGTTTCTGTTACTTGCAGCCCCAAACATGCTAGTCATTACAGCTTTGAAGAATGTGCTGGGTTGGGAGAGCATCTCAGGTGGGGAGCAGTGCAGGCAGAGGGTGGGGCAAAGGCAGCAGAGGCCAGTTCAGCCAGGCCACCCCATAGAAAAGTGGGAGCGGTGGGTGCTGGGGGCACTTCTAACTTCAACATTCACTGAGTTTTCTCCCCACCACTGTTGCTCCATCAGATCAGTTTGGAACACATGAATTTGTTGCTTGTGCCTTGGAGTGACTTAATAGAGGATGAGCTTTAAAGAGAAGGAAACAAAGGCTGAAGAAATAAACAGAACTTCACTCTCGGCCTTGGACAACAGAGCAACCACCCTAATTTCTTTTTGTTAGACCAGAGATAATCCAATAATTAGGGCACAAATAGCATAACCCTGGCTAAAGCCGTAATGAACCATCTGGCTTGAATCATTTAGGCTTATTCCAGAGATCTGGTTGTCAGAGCCCAGAGGAGGTGTGTGGCCTGGGGTGGGTGGAGAGGAGTTTCACCCCAGAACCTGGTCCTCCACCAGCAGGAGCCAAGATTTCTCAGCCACTGATGGGATCCAAGCCCAGGGTGGGATGCCCCTTGAAGGGGACGAGGGACCCAAGCTGGTCCTGGCTCAGCCCCACACCTTCCTCCTTAGCTCTTCAGCAGAGTGCCCTGGTGACCCGGGTGTGGCCAGCCCGCAGTTCAGGCTGTCAAGGCTGTGTCCAGGACTGCCTTCTATGGCTGACCCCAAGTGAATCTGCCCCTGCTGGGACACACGAGGTCTCTGGGGCCAGAGACCCACACTGTTGCTCTGTGCCCTGCTTCCCACTGCTAGGACAGTGCTCGGTGAACACTGCTGAGTTGACAGACTAGAAGTGGGGCAATCTGGCCCAGGGCTTGGGATCTTCTGGTCCCGCCCTTGCTTGTGCGTTCAGGGTCTGCCAAAAGAAATGACCAGGTACCGCACCTCACAGCTGTGCATCAAGCAGAGGGGCCCTTGGTGGCCCAGGAGGGGAGCCTAAATCTCAGGTGGAAGCCCTGCCCTGCCCTCTCCCTCCCTGGGGGTGGCAGGAAGGAGGCTGGAAATGGGAACAAGCTCCCTACCCCTTCTTCTGGGTGAAGCTTTTGATTCAGGGAATTCAAAGGGGTGACATGGTGCCTGCCCTGTTAGGGTCTGCTCAGAGGCACAGCAAATGAGGGGGTACCAGGGGCTGGGGGTGGGAAAGGTCCAGGGCACAGGCCTTGAGGGCAATAAACTCTCTCCACCCAATCTCCCCAGGCTGGCAGTGAGGGGAGGGAGAGGACTGCTCCCCGTCCCCGTGCCCAGCACAGGGCCTCAACAGGCTGGGCTCTGGCCAGAGGGCTGCAATCCAGTCCTGAGAAAGTGCAGAGCACACACAGTCCCCACCATG
Source organism: Manis pentadactyla (assembly GCF_030020395.1). NCBI lineage: Eukaryota > Metazoa > Chordata > Mammalia > Pholidota > Manidae > Manis > Manis pentadactyla. Next base: position 141,367,730 of record NC_080022.1, read on the forward strand.
GTTGAAGGGCCTCCTCCTGCTCACACCTCCAGGGCCCCCCTAAGCAGGGCGATGAGAGGTCTGCCACTTTCCCCAGTAGCACTGGTACCCTTCACCTGAAGCTTCCAGGGTCACTATGCTCAGGGAAAATCCAGGCCCCCCCCGGCCCCAGGCCCGTTGAGCACCCGAGCCCAGCGCAGCCACTCTTCACTGCACTGCGCGCGTGGGGGAGGGGCCAGGCGGGCCTTGACACAGCCCGACAGCGACCCCCGCCCCGAAAGGTCCACAACTGGGCCAGAGCTGACATTTGCCGCTGGTTTTCCTGGTCTGAGTGACGCGGCTGGGGCTACAGCTGGGCTGGAAACCTCGCGAGCAGCGCACCCCCCCATCCCCACCCCCATCCCGCGCAAACCTATTATACAGGGGCGGGCGACCGCTTCAGCCTCGGTTTCCCCTCCCACGGGTCGGGCGGGGCAGGTATCCTCTGAGACCCAAAATTGAGGGGCGCCCGCTGGCCGGGCCTCGCCTCCGGCGACCCCAGCGCTTGCCTACTCCCTGGAGTTTGGGGCTCAGCCCAGCGAGGCTGAGGGGCCCTTTTTGGCCGGGGGAAGGGGGCGTAACAGGTGGGCGAAGGTCGGCGGCCCGGCGAGCGCAGTGGCGGGCCCCACGGACGCGGGAGGGGGCACCGCCAAGGTTTTTCCAAAGGACAAGCGGCCCCGCGGTCCTCTGGTCCTCGGCCCGCGCGCCAGCAAAGCCGCCGCGAGCCGCCAGGCCCACTCGCGAGGCCGGCCAAGCCCGGGCCCCCTCCGCCCCCCGGCCGAGCCCGGACCCTCGGCCGCGGGGCCGACCCGCAGCGGGCTCTGGGGATGGGAGCGACCGCGCGGCCGGCAGCAACTGGTGTCTCCCCAGGGCGCAGCTCCGCCCTTCCCGGGAACAAAAGCCGCCGCCTGCGCTAGAGCTCCCCGCGGGCGGGCCGAGAGGGGGCGCGGCGCGGGCTCCGGGGAGCCGGGCCCCGGAAGTGGGACATCCCCAGGGGGCGCCCCCAAACTTCCCACCTCTTCAGTCCGGCTCCGGGTAGGTGTCAGGCTGGTTCTGCAGGGCGAATGGAGAGCGCGCGGAGCAGGCGAGGGGGCTGCGACCCGGCGGGGTGCACGCCGAGGGAGACCGGGAGACCGCAGGGGGACCAAGGGCCAAGCGAGGTCAAGGGGGCGCGCGCGAGGCCGAGCCAGGGGAGGGGCGGGAAGTCGGCGAGTTGGAAACTTACTGCAGTCGTCGGACTCGTAGCCGTCGGCGTCCGGCTCGTCCTCCGGCGGCTTGGCGGGCGGCCGTGCCGGGCTGTGGCCGGGGCTGGGGCCAGGACTGGCGCCGTAGGCTCCGAAGAGCTGGTCGACATCCTCGTCGTCGTCGCGGGCGCCGTCGGAGGGGTTGCGGCGGCTGGCGCTAGCCGCGGCCGGGCGAGCGGGGGCGTCCGGGGGCGCAGCGGCGCGGGGCCCCGCGGCCTGGGGCAGGCCTCTCGGGAAGCGGGGGAAGTAGTCGGAGATCTGCTTGATGGGCCGGATAGGGCCGGGGCACACGTCGATGGCCATATGCTCCTGGATGCTGATGGTCGCCTTCTCCCCGCGCCGCCGGAGGGTCATGCAGGCAGCGCGGCCCCGCCCGGGCGCGGCCCGGCCTGGCTCGGCGCGGCCCCGGCCGGGGGCGGCTCAGCGAGCCCGGCGGGGCGCGTCGGGGGCTGCGGGCATCGCTGGCGGCGCCCCCGGACGGCCCTGACGCGGCTGCTGCCTGCTCGGCGGCGGCGGGCGCGAGTGAGTGCAGGGGCCGGCAGGCAGGGGGCGGGCCCAGCCCGCGTCACCCGGTAGCAACCAAGCAGTGTGAGGGTGCGGGCTGCGCGGGCGGGCGCGGAGCAGAGCGAGCGGCGCCGAGTGGCGCCGCACTCACTGGCACTCACACCGGCGCGCACGCCGGCCCGGGACCCCGCGCGTGCACACACTGACGGGCAGGCCAGCTGGAAGCCTTCCACTCACGCGCACTGGAGGGACGAGCTGAGAGCCGGGCCGGCACCCGCGGACGCACGCTCGCTCATTCCCGCGCTTACTGCCACTTGCTGGGGTCCGTTTGCTCTCAAGAGGCCACACGCAGGTGTGCAAGAACACTTCAAGCACACGCATATGTGTGCACTCGGCAGAAGCGCCCACTGGGTCACACCTGCAGGACACCACAAATATATGTACCGGCAGAGTAGGTTGAGGTTGCTGCGGTTCACTAGCTCACACGCGTAGAGGTGGTCAGGGGGACAGTCTTCCATGCCTCCAAACACGCCTAAGAGGACACACGAACACACCCACAGAAGTGAGCAGGGGACTCAGGGCACAGTTCCCACCCATCCCCCCACAACTAACAGGACAGCCAGCCACACTCCTAGGATTGGGGGACAGACTGCTAACACACTACTGGGACATGTTCATCCTCATCTGTCCAAGGTCATTGCACACTTCCTCTCAGGTCACATAGAAACACTCCGTCACCTGAGTCACCCTCTCACTTGCTCAGTGACTGCTTTGAGGGACCCAGCTCCCTTCCGCATGGGCACCGGGTGGATGAGAACCCTGACAGAAAGCTGGGTGGGCAGGCAGCTGAGGGCAGGGAGGGCACGGGGAGAGGAGACTTTCTCAGTGAATGATGGAGGAAACAGAGGTGAAGAGGCAGGGCCCACGTCATAGGGTCAGATAGCTAAACACATCCCAGACGGCCCAGCCCTGGCTGCTCTCCGGCTTCCCTGAAACACAGCTCTGTTGTGTCCAGCATGGCTGCTTCTTTATATAGTTGTGTTCCTGGAAAGCCCTGGGCATGGACGGAATCCTGTTTACTCTCTGGTCTCTCCTGACATATGAGAAATGATTATCTTCTTGCCTGAGTCCCGTCTGTGGGTCAGAATGAGGGGTCCCAAGCCTGTGCCCCCCCCACACACACCATGCTCCCTTGGGAGAGTGGGGGCAGCAGACAGGAGAGAAGGCCTCCTGGTTACTTCCAGTTGCATCATTCTGGCAGATGATTTGCTCTCTCTGAACCGCATTTTCCTCATCTGTGAAATGGGGCTAACCTCACAGAATTTTGGCGAGGCCACCTAGCACAGAGCATGACAGATAAGAGGTGTTCAACGGGGTTGGCTTTCTCTTCTCCCTTCCCTTGGGAGGTGAGACTGATAAGAAATGATGGACGGTATGTTGCTTCATGTGTGAGTGCTGCACTAGTGGTGACAGCTACTACCTACAGTTGAGAACTACAGTAATGGTCAAGGGTGTCACACCTGCCATCTGGTCCCTTATATCACCCCATGATGTAGGCAGGGTATTATGTTCCCAGTTTGCAGGTGAGGAAACTGAAGCTCAGATGCAGTGGCCTGCTCAGGGTGACCACTGGCTGGTGGCAGAGCTGGGGTTAGAACCTAGGTGTCCTGGCTTTGTTGAGGCTTCTACTTCCCTCTCCTCTGCCTCTCCCTCCCACCCCTACAAGAGGTTGAGGAGGTCAGAGCAGAGCTGGAAACACAGGTGAAACCTTGCTCCCCAAAGCTCCTCCTGAGGCTTCTTCTTTGGATGGAGACAGCCCAAAGGAAGGAGGAGGAGGGGGAGAGAGAGGGGGCTGAGAGCTTCAGGGGTTGCAGAGGGAATGAGCCGGCCCGGGGCTCCCTAAATACCATCTGGGGTCCTGTTGGGAGAATAGTTCAGTCTTCCAAGAGGGAAAGACCAAGGGAGAGACAGGAGAGCCTGGTAGCCCTACCACGGTGGGTTTCTCATTTCTGGTAATGCTTAAGGGAATAGTCCTTAAATAGGCACAGAGTGACTTCTGTGCCAGAGGTGGCTGCATCATAGTGATTATGTAATGATATGGGCTATTAACATACAGATGCTGAACCATCGCTTCATAATTACTTCACTTGAGGAGCAAGAGAGTGCTGTCGTCATCCTACAGATGGGGAAACTGAGGCTTCATGAGGCCAAGTGACTGGGACTAAGAACCTGGATATCCTGACCCCTGACCCCATGCCCTTCTGACATCAAAGGTATATCCCTGTGCTCACTGGGGGTGGAGACAGAAGGGGGCTGACTTGTTCCTCCTGGCCTCTTGACCTTCTGTGGGTCTGGCCATTTGGAAGATCAGCTCACAGCAATTGTCTCTGCTGGTGCTCGCTCTGGGGAGGGTCTGGAAGAAGTAGGCTGGAGGGTTCAGCCTCTAAAACATCCAGCCAGGGAACCCCAGGATGCTCGCTGGAGAAACAGCGCAGCGCAGGTGGGGCCAACCTCCGGTAGGTGGCGGAGTTGAGAGCCACTGCGAGGTCTGAGTTCATCCAGCTATGACCTCAGCTGAGATGAGTGGGGTTCCAGGGGGGCTAGAATTGGTGTTCTTTGGGCAAGTGTCCAGTTTCTAGAAAGGGTATGGGCTGGGGAGTCAGGCAGACTTGGCTTCAAATGCCGGTGTCTCCCTTCTCCTGTATCTGACTTTGGGAAAGTTGCTTCATTTAGGGCCTCTGTCTGCCCTGTGGAACTGGGGAGGCCACAAGGAACCTCCTGAGAAATGAAGGCAGGGATGGATACCAAGTGCCTGGTGTGCAGCAGGCACTCCGTGAATTTTAATTCTCTTGCTTCTGCCGTCCCAGAGCAAACCACCATCCTACACCCTTTGCCTGCCTCAGTTTCTCTACCAGTGAAGTGCAATTGATTGCCCTCCTCCTATTGGCTGCAAGGACTGGGTGAAGATGCTGGGGAAAGTGAATTGAGAAATGAATGTAATTGCCAAGGCTGGGCTGCCAGCTGGCATGTGTTGGGATCTGTCAGCTGCTGGACATGTCCAGACCCCATCAATCACGTTCCCTTCCACACTGAGGTGGGTGGCTTGGCAAAGTCTGCCCTTGGGCAGAGCCCTCAGGACTCCATGACCCTCGTTTCCCCCACTACCAGCTTCTCCCAATAGACTTCTGTGCTCCCCCACCTCCAACCACACACACAGGGGCCCCTGTCCAACGAGGCAGAAGTGGGTTCCTCAAAGGATGTCCAGGCATCTCTACCACTGGGATGTCTATTAACCATGCAGGCTCTGGGCCCTACTCCCTTATGTGTGTGATGACTTGAAATGAGTCTTTCCGAGCACCCCGTGGATTATACTTACGCACGATTATCTTTATGAGAACCGCAGGGTTAGGAGGTGATAATGGTTTAATAATGATTCTCAGCCTGTTTTGCTGCCTCCACACTGTTCAAAGTGCAACCCCCCCGGGCGGTGGGGTGGTGTTGGAATTTCTAGAGTGCTTTGGCAAAGTCCCGCTGGGGAGTCTGATATGGAGCTGGGGTCATTGTGACTTCTTTCCTGATGAGGACAAGCAGTTAGAGCCTTCCCTTCCGGTAGGTAACTGGCATTTGGGAGGAAATGACCTCTACCCTGTACTTGGCTGGATGTCCTCTGCTGGCGTCTCTGGCTGTTTCTGCATGCCCTGGGAGGAAGGGCCCTCCCTGGCCCTGGCCCGACATGTACCCCCAGTTTCTGCCCTTTCTTGATTACTCAAGGAGCTCTTGGCAGGTTGTGTTAAAGGCACCTTCTCTGTATTAATAGGAATGTTTTACCCAAAGGAGGGGCCAAGGGAAGAATTCCAAGCACTGTCGTTGGTTGATGGAAAGAGGCCTTCCAGGGGCTTTTGTGAATCCATGCTTTAACAGATATTTATTGAGCATGTGCCCTGTGACAGCCCCAAGCTACATTGCAGGGGGCCTGGTGACAAATGAAGCCCCATTTTCCTTTAGACACCAATGATGGAGGGCAGATCAGGAAGGGATGTGGGAGCCATCCACTCTGGCTGTTCACTGCCTCTTCCTTGACCTACACCATGGCCCTGGCTCAGGAAGCTTGGTGGATTGCTGAGGTGAGCAATTCAGCAGAGGTGCTTGCAATATAGTCCATGGCTGCTGAGAGGCAAGCTGGGTTATTAGGAGGTATTAAAAATGTAGCTCTTTCTGATAATGTATTATGCACATGCTCATAAACACATCCCCCTGTCACAGTATGTTTACCAGCATTCGGGCCTACCCAAGGGGAGGGGTTAGCACTTACCTAATGATGCTGTTTCGCAGATGCCAAGTTCTCTTGGAGCTGTCTTGGTGGGCTGAATGGCTCAAAGAGATGCCCGTCTTTTTCCCTCCTGGGACACCTGTCCAGTGGTTTGCAGGCCACAGGTGTGTGAGCCCTTCACCTCACCTGCCTGTCTCACTTTCTCCTTGAGGAAAAGTGAGGCCGAGAGATGGAGGCCCAGGCCCAAGGTCACAAAAGGCAGTCCCAGGACTCACACCAAGGGGCAAGGGGCCAGATGGAGGACTATGGCTCTTTCTCCTTCCAACAGGCAATGGGCCGGGCTGCCAGGCTGGAAAGAGGCCAAGGTGAGAGGCTCACCTCTCAGGAGGGCTTAACCCAGGATCAGGCTGCCTCTGGTGGAAGATGAGATGCCAGCGAGGGATAATGCTGAATACTTAGGGGAAGCTCCAGAAATAACCTGGCGGAGGACAGGGTGTGTAGCCAGAGGCTTAAGTGACTGAGGCAGCCCTCCACCCCCACCCCAACAGGATTCCCACCCCTGGGGCCCAGGGTCCTGTTCAAGCGTCTCCAGGAGTGGAATGATCTCAGTGTTAAGAACAGGTTAGAATGGGCTGCAGCTCTAATGGAATGGAATGGAATGGAAACTTTGAAACCCAGAGCCAATGGCCACATGTGTTCCTTCAACAGCTTTGGATTAATGATGCAATATGGAAGGTATCAACAACGTAGATGGTGACTTCCAGTTTTAACACATTCTACTTCTAAAATTTATGAAATATTTCACTCTTACAAGAAAGACCTGAAGTATAATGTAAAGACTACCCCTCCCCACCAAGCTAGCTTACAAATAAAACAATACAGTTTCCTCAAAATGCTAAACATAGAATTACCATATGATCCAGCAATTCCACTCCTACGTATAGATCCAATCAAACTACAAAGCAGGGACTCAAGTAGATACTTCTACACCGATGTTCACAGCAGCATTTATTCACAATAGCCCAAATAGAAACAACCGAAGTATCCCTCAACCCATAAATGGGGAAGCAAAAAGTAGAATAGTCACACAATGAAATATTCTTAGCCTCCAGAATATTCATTCTAAAAAGGAATGAAGTTCTGATCTGTACGACAACCTGGACAGACCTTGAAGCCATGTGAAGTGAAATAACAGACACAAAAGCACAAATACTGTATGATTCACTCATAGGAAATATCCAGAATAGGCAAATTTATAGATGGAAAGTAGAGGATACTAGGGTCGGAGGAGAGGAGAGAATGGGGAGTTGTTTTTATGGGTGCAGAGTTTCTGTTTGAGGTCATGAAGGAAAGTTTGGGAAACAGAGAGTGGTGATGGTTGCACTATATTGTGAACCCATTTAACCCATGGAATTATACACTTCATAAGGGTTAAAATGGTAGATTTTATGTTATATGTATGTTACCACAATAAAAAAGTAAGAAAAAAATAAGCCCACAGTGAAAAAAAATTTTTCTTACAATATATACGAATTATGAAATCGTCATGTTGTACACCTGAACTAATATATGTCAACTATACCTCAGTAAAAAGAATAATTGCCTAAAATGTCACCGTCTGCCTCTCTGGCCCCTGAGACAAGTTCTAATCCTGGTTCTGTGTTGGGGATGGTGGGAGCGGGAGCCGGGACCTGGGTCCACCAGGCAGGACTGGCCGGGGAGGGACGCTGTGACTCCCGGAGCCTCCCCCAGGCGGAGATGCCACTCCCGAGGGCTCACCCAGGCTGATCCCTGCCTATCCCCCCAGGATCCCTTCCCCATGGAGCTGTTGGCCTGGATGTCCCAAGAAGCTCTGAGCCTCCCCAGCCCACGCCTCCCGCCCCTGCTGGCCTGGCTCTCAGCCCATCCTCATGCCTCCAAGATCCCTGCTCCTCTGTAAACAAGGCCTCTGGCAGCCTGGGCCTTTCCCACTACTGTGCCAGCCCAGCCCACCTCCAACCCTTGGCAGTGGAGTCCCCCCAAATCCTGTTGAGGCCCCTCGCAATGTGCTGCTGTGCCCCAGTTCCCCCAACCAGCATGCCTACCATCCGCTCCATGCCTGCCGCCTTTGCTGGCCAACACTGTAGCCCCAGGCCTGGACCCCTTGGCTGCCGACTGCCTTCCTGAGGGCTTCATTTCAGCCACCGTCTCCCATTGCCACAGCCTGGGGCCCGACCATGCCCTTTGCTGCTTCCTAAGCCACATCTGCAGCTCAGAGAGGGCGCCGACCTCACGGGCCCAGCACGTCCTTCCGGCCCCCCGGCTGTTACTGACCACTCTCTGGCCTGCCAGGCCGTGCGTCTCCACCTGCCCTGAATTTTCTGGGCACCCCCCCAGACTGAGGAACAGTCTGAAAACCCCTGGTCCCCAGCGAAAGCCCAAAGCGTAGCCAGCCAGGCCCCTAACCAGCTGTCTCCATGTTCTGTCTCTTACGAACCAGCTTCTCAACTGGGACCTGAATTATTATTCACCTTATGTTTTTCTTTAAAAAACAACTTGCTTAAAAATTGCTTTAACTGTTGGAACTCAACCAAGAATTAGGAGAAGTGCAAATTGTAGCACTCCAAAATCTTACAACCACAGACTATTTATTGTTAAAAGAACATATGGCATGTGAACAGTCCCCAGGAATGGGTTGTTTTAATTTGTCTGATTTCTCTCAGACTGTTCAAGTTCAGTTGGACAATATCCACCATATCATAGATAAGTTTTCACAAATGCCTAAGGTGCCTAACTGGTTTTCTTGGTTTCACTGGAGATGGCTGGTAATTACAGGTATGCTTTGGTTAGGTAACTATACTCCTATTATGTTAATGTGTGTGCGCAATTTGATTAGTAGCTTAAAACCTATACATGCTGAAGTTACTCTACAAGAAGATATGTCAAAGAAATAATCAATCTTCCCATGTTTTCTTCCGCCTGCTACTTCTATAGTTTTTCTTCTTCCTACCTAATCACAACCTTTAAATAGAATTCGTGCCTCATATCGAATTTACCGAGTATCATAATTCTTCCAAGTGGTAAAGATACCTCAAGACAAATGCTGGGCATAGAAGCCACAGGGCATAAATATGCAAAGAAGTAAAAAGCTAACCTTTTCAAACAATAAGGCTTCTCTCTCACTTACCAACTTCACATCTCCCTGTATGGCCCTGGAAGATGACTGGTTAGCCAGAGACGGGTAAGATTCCTCAAGGGAGGAACAACCTAAGACAGGCACAGTCGCAGGGGGGTCATCAGGTGAGAAATTGGGGATCAACAGAGGTGAGGCTTAGAACCTCCCCCCTGATGTTCTGAGAGAAATCTTCTGCATACATGGATGTTTATTGCCCTCGTCTAGCTCGGATTAACACATAGTCTACAGGCACACACCTGATCATCTACATTTGCTCTCTTACAACACTAAACTCTGTTTTCTACCTTTATCTCGTATCTACCTAACACTTCAGCATTTTATTAAAAATAATAATAATAGAGAAATGTGGTATCCACATATAAATCAAGTTTAAAAATCAAATGAATATTCATATTTGAACTGACTGTATATAGTTCATAATGCATGAGCAAAACCGAAAGTTTCTGTGATGACTGCCCTTGTACTGTTCACCATGTAACTTATTCACTATGTAAGAATTTGTTCTCCATGTAAGAATTTGTTCGTTATGCATCAGAAGATTGGAGACTGACGAAAATTAGGCTTGGGGTGGATTAATGATTGTGCATTGAGTATTGACCCCCCTATACATAAATTTATTGTTGTTAACAACTATTTGATCAATAAATATGAGAGATGCCCTCACAAAATATATATATATATAAACACACTTCCAATTGTAAAGTAAATAAGTAACCGGGATGTAATGTATAGCATAAGGAATATAGTCAAAATATTGTAACAACTTGGTATGGTGATACCTGGTACCTAGAATTATCATGTATATAAATGTTGAATCACTGTGTTGTACACCTGAAACTAATGTAATGTAATACTGTTGTCAACTACCCTTCAATTAAAAAAAAAAAAAAAATTGCTTTAAATATTCAGGTTAGCTTTGTCCTAATAATGTCTGTAATGTGTCGATTGTATTTGTTTACTGCACATTGAAATAATCATATAATTATTAGAACAACATATTTTTCATTAAGTAGAGGAGGGTAAGTCAGTTGTCCAAGGTCTCATAACTAGAAAGAGGCAGAGCCATCGTTTGAGCCCAGACCATTTGGTCCCAGAAACCATGCCTTGACCATCACCAGCCCCGATGTGTTTCACCCTGTCACCTCCAGGCTGTGACAATTACTATTCCTTCAACCCCCATCGACAGGCCAAGTTGGCCACAAATATTGAAGCTGAAGATGACAGAGCACAGCTCTTTGCAGGTGTGTTGGGGGTTGACCCTGGCTGGGCTCTGCTTACCGTCCTCCACGGCATCGCCAGCTCCTCTCCCTTACTGGACAGAGTCCCGGGGCCCACCTCCCGCAGCTCCAGCCTTCGGCTCACCCCAGCTGTCCTTGGAGAGCGTGGGGTCTAAGTTGGGTTAGCAGAGGCAGTCCCTGCCTCCCTGGTTCCTGAGCCCCACAGGGCTAGGCTGGCCAGTTCAGAGAGCAAGACCTCACTCCTGAAACCTGAAGGCTGAGAAAGAGGCCAGCAAAGCGGGTGGAGGATGGAGGAAGGGGTCCACGCAGAGGCCAGAGTGATGGTGTGGTGTGTTTGCAGCATGGCCTGCTGCTGAGCTCACTGGAACTCAGGGTATGAAAAAGGAGATGCCTGACGCCCCTGCTGAGTGCCACATGCCCCCTGGGTGCTGCCCACCCACGGCTCGTCCTGCCTCTGGGCAAGTGTGTGGAGCCCTTCACTGGGTCTACGTTTAGAGTCAAAGACTCCAGGACAAGATGGGTCCTTGCAGTTCACGCTGCCCTCCCCCTGCACAGCCCTGTGCCCAAACCCAGGTCTCTGCCTGCTGCTCCCACCCACTCGGCCCCTCTGCACACTCCGGTGCTGCCCTGGCACCCTGCTCAGGTGCTGTGCCTCCCTGAAGCAAGCAGGCATCTTTCCACAATGCCCCCGTGGCTGTGTAGGTGCCACATTACAGAGCTTTTCACACTTCTTGTGATTTTTGCTCAAGTGTCTGTCCTCGAGCAGTGTTGAATTTCTTGAGGACCTGGAGAGACTGCTCCATCTTTGTGGCCCTCGAGCTGTGGGGTCAAATGTGATGTGTCCCTAAACCCCTGGAAAACTCTCAGGACCCACTGCAGGGAGCCTGGGAATCACCCGTGACCCTAGGGTTCTGAAGCTGGGGGCAGGCAGGGACTCCACAAGTCCAGCACATCTTTGTTAACATGGAAACTGAGGTCCAGAGATGTGGCCTGACCTGCCCCAGGTCACGAGGTAACTTTGAGGTAGGGCCAGGACTCAAGGCTCTGTGCCTCCCCCACCCCCGTCTTGGGGACACAGAGGGTGGTTTTACCCTCTCCTGCCCCTTGGGATTCTTTGGACTCAGTCTCAGGCTCATGCCTTGAAGCCCACCTGTTGGGTTGGTGGGGTTTTCCTGGGGCTGCTCCATTGGCCCTGCCCAGGTTCTGGTGACCATGGTGGTGATTGTACCTTGACACAGCTACTTAGTCCTGAAGAGTAATCCATTTCATTTCCTTCATCCTACACTGCCCTGCCCAGGCCCACTGACATGAGCCCTGGCCTGCCTCAGGGACTTTGCACTAGCCAGTTCCTCCTCCAAAATATCCTTTCACCAAATCATGTCATGGGTGGCTCATTCCCATCTTTTAAATCTCAGTTCAAGGCCGTCCCTAGAGAGGCCTGACAACACTACCTTTTATTTTTTTAAGATAAAATATAAACTTTTATTTTTATTTTATTTTTTTATTAAGGTATCATTGATATACACTCTTATGAAGGTTTCGCAAGAAAAACAATGTGGTTATTACATTCACCCTTATTATCGAGTCCCCCCCCTCATACCCCATTGCAGTCACTGTCCATCAGTGTAGTAAGATGCCACAGAGTCCCTGTTTGTCTTCTCTGAGCTGCACTGTCTTCCCCTTGACCTCACACACACCATGGACAATACTACCTATTTATTGTTGACTGTCTACGAGCCCCTTGGGGGCAGGGACCCAGCACAGTGCTTGGCCCAGGACTGGCAGGCACTCAGCTCACAGTGGTTGCCGGGAGGGATCTGAGCACATAGGCAGCCTGGACCAGCCAGGCCCACCTTGGCCCAGCTGGGCAATGGGGGAGACCTCGGGGTTGCAGACGGGGAAGGAGGGAGCCAAGGCCCTGCCACCAGCCCAGCTCCTTCCTGCCTGTGCAGCTCCCACTCCGGCGGGTGGCCTTGGAGACAGCCGCAGTTAGGGGGAGGAGGGAGGGAGCGCCGGGGGTCATCCATCAGCGGGGAGACGTGGAGAGCCTGGTAAATCAGGGAGGCTGTCTGAGGCCCGTTTGCCAAGTGTCTGCCCAGTGCTCAGGGTGTCTGGGAGCCTGCTGAGGACTGGGGACAGCCACAGCGATCCCAGGGCCACCCTGACTGAGGAGGGAGGGCCCGGGCAGTGCTCCAATGCCTGCTGCCTCCCAAACCCCTGGCAGGGCCGTGTGTTATCACAGAGGATGCTAATTGCTTTACAAAACCCTCACCCCATCCTGCAAGGCGGGTCATTGTTATGTTTTAATTATTCTGAATTTCAATACACAAGGGTATAGAGATTAACATAACAAACCCAAAAACATACCCAACAAAATGAACATTTTCACCTTAAAAAAAATGTGAACTATAACCCAGAAAATTGCATAAAATGCAGATGCGTGGTATCATGAATACTTATAAAGCAAACACGAGCATAATCACCACCATTTCCATAGAGTCATGAGGAAGGGGGTCACCACCCCAACCTAAGCCCCCACAATGTGTGTCTCTGGTGCAGAAGCCTCCCTGGCCCTTCATATTCAGATCTTTATGACACAATTGCCCAGGTTTCCTGATCTTTTAAAAATATAAATTCAATGAAACATTACAGATTTAAAATGTCCTTTCTGAGCCCCATTCCCACCCAGGGATCAGGCATAATTACAAAATTGATGTACCCTATCGCAGGCCCTGTTTGATATTTTTACTATACATATTTATATTAGGGAGTATTGTTTTATGTAGTTTAAAATTTTTCCTAAACGGCACTGATACTGCACATATATTCTGTGACTTGACTCTAAATGCTTTATGAAAAAACAGCTTTATTGAGGTAATTTATATACCATGAAATTCAACTCTTTCAAGTGTACAATTTAATGATTTTTAGTAAATTTTCAGACTTGCACAACCGTCAGCACAATCTAATTTTAGAACATTTTCATTCCTCCTGAAAACTCTAAATGCTTTTTTTCTTCTTTTTCTCTCAATGCTTTTTGATACACATTTTAATACCTGCCCCGGATAAAGCTCCTACTATGTACCAAACACTGTCTAAGAGTGGTCCTCATGTCATTCTCTCAATCCTCACAGCACCTCTGCGAGGGGTGTGCTGGTAGAGACAAGGACATGGGCACAGAGAAGGCGAGAAAGCACCCAAGCAGGATCCCTGCTGGAAACAGCAGGCTGCGAACCAGCCGTCTGACCCGCGTGCCTGCGCCTGGACAGTCCCCCTACGTGGCTGCTCTGAGCTGTGCATTTGTCCTGCGGTACAGTGTGTCAGGCACAGATGAGACCTTGAGGCTCAGAAAAGCCAAGGGACATGCTCAGGATCCCTGGGATGGGAAATGGTGGAGCTGAGACTCAGATCTAGGCCCGGTGAGTCCCAGGCCCCTGGCCCTTTTCTGGTCCCCTCTGCTGCTTTTTGGTTTTCATTACAGAAAAAAGGGAAAGGGAGAGAAAAGAAGGGAGAATGGGTGGGAAGGGAGAGAGAGAGAGAGATGTCAGAACCAACTTTTGAATTCTTTTATGCTCCTGCATATATCCATGAACACACCTGCATACCCACATGTGCACACATGCCCACAAGCAACACATACATCTGCACGTAGCTGTAAGGTGCACATCCATGAGGATGCACACATTCACACTCACATGCACATGTGCTCACATGTGCACAGGGTACACAGTGTACACTCACCTGAGTCAGCGTTCAGAGGTCCTTTGATGCTCAGAGTGAAGAGAATGCCGTGTGTGCGTGCGTGTGTGTGTGCGTGGTGGGAGTGAGGGTTCAGCCTTACCTCTGTACCCACAGCTCCCCTTCTGCCCAGATGCCTGCTGAAAGCCTTTGCTAAATAAAGTTTCAGCTCCTGGGAAATAGAGCCAGGCATGATCCCTGGGGACTTTGCTGAGCTGCGGCAGCCGCAGGGCCAGCATGGGCTTGGGGTGTCAGGAGTTGAATCCACTGTGTCTCTGCTCACTGGTCTGGATGCCTCCTGTCCCTCAGGATGCCTCATCCCTGTGATTGGACTCCTGTAAACCTACACAGACCTGTGAGGGGCTGTGGGAACCCACCTAAAAAGCAACAGCAATCTTGGAGCACACTGAGTGTGCCAGACACATGGTCTCATTACAGGGCTGTGACGTGTGCACGGCGGCCACTGCCATTTTAGAGATGGGGCACTGGAGGCCCGGGGTCCTGCAGGCTCCTACAGTTACAAGAGCTGGATGCAAACCCAGGCTATGTGTCTGCTCCGCCTGGCATGGACAGGGTCCCGCTCCTGCTCGTGCAATAGCACAGTAGCCGCCCTGACCCCGGGACCCAGGAGTTCTGGCATCAGACCCAACCTTTGATACTGCCTGGTGGTTTGCAAAAGCTGGTAAGCTGACAGGTTTGTGACAAAGTTTTTACTGAGCCACGGCAAATGGAAAAAGCAGAGGACAATGTAGTAAGTTTTCCCAAATTAATTTCCCTTAATTTAAAAAAGATGGCCTATTTCTTTGATTCTTTTTCCTTCCTTTTATGAAATGAGAGTGATCTTATATGATGGTTATGATTTTACATTCTTACTTGGCCAGATAAAATGTGAGCAACTGCATGCCAGCCCTCAAATCTGGGGGAGGTTTTTCTGGTTTATGGGCCCTGTAAAGTTGGGGCCTCTTTGGGGTGCCCACCACTCGGCCCACCTCGGCCTGGGACTGGGACTTCTTTTGCATCTGTCCTTACGTTTTCACATTTGTATTTGCTGAAACAATCTAATTGAGGAAATCCTGTCCGGGGTGTTTGAAGTCCTCATGATACCAGCTCAAACTCTGGATGGAGTTAACAACAAAATAGAGGAAACTTCTTTTTCTTCTTCAGCAGTCAAACTTCAAGGCAACTTTAGCCTGGGAACTCAGCCAGTTCCTGGGAAGCAATGGAATCAAAGGCCTCTGAGCAGTAAAAAAGGTCTTTAGGACAGAGCTCAGCTCAGATTCCAGCTTTGGCCTCACTGCAAATTAAAAACCATGATTTGGTAAGCTTGTTTATCTCTCTTCCCCCAGCAAACCTGGTCTCCTCAGGGGCAGTGGGCAGCACGTTGGTTGGAAAGCAGGCTGGAAGGGCAGTTAGGGTGGTTGCTCACAAGAGTATTTTGGGGGAAGGCCCAAGCCACAATATCCTGGGGCTGGTTAGTGTGGGAGTGGGGGGCGAAGTAGTCAAGCAAAGTTTGCAAGATGCTTATATGTTGATCTGCATAAAAGAGGTGCTCCTAATACCTCTCAGAAAGCTGTCCATAAAACTGGCTAAAAAGAAATCATAAAACCCAAACAAAATCCAAGTAGGAAGGGAAAGGATAAAGTTCAATTATCTGGAAGCTCCAGAGAATGTGCAGAGCACAACAGGGTGAGTGCCTTGGCTGGGTGGGAGGTGGGGTTTGGACTGGGCCCCCCAAACTAACAGGGCTGAGCACAAGCAGGAGCTTATCTCTGGCAACTGCCCCTTGGGATGGACCTGGTACCCCAGCTGGTCCCAGGGTCATGTGAACACTTGCAGTTCCCATCTGCCCTGCTGGAGCTTGAACCCAGAGCCTGGTAGCTATTCTGTATCCCCTCTAATCTTGGGGAGTGGGCACAGCCAGAGAGAGTGGGTGAGTCAGGGTATTTTTACTGCCCTTATGAATGAGACACTGTTGCAGCATATGCCACACAATATTCCATATAATCCTCACTGTTGTTATCTCCAGGAGATTGGGTCTCAGACAGGTTAAGTTTTTGGCCTAAGGTCACACAGCTAACCTGTGCCAGAGCTGGAGAGAGAACACAGCTTTGTCTGACTTCAGGGCCTGGGCTATCTGCCCTTGACTCTCCAGCCTCCTCAGCCGGTTGGTGGCAGGTCCTGCTGCCTGGGGCTTCCAGGAAGGACATGCCTGCTTGGGGCCAGCTGTGTGCCAGCCTGGGATTGACCTCCCACTCTCTTGCACCCCTGGGGCTGCATTGACAGCAGCAAGCAGAATTCTTTCATTTCTTTTCCCCAGATACCAGCTCTGACACCTCCAATTTCTACCATGATCACAGTGTTTTCTGAGTCAAGCAGGGTATAAGGAAAATCGCTTTTTCCCTGGAATAATTTATCATTTTGTTATTTCCATTAGCTGACTCTGTTTGAGCCTATTCCGTGCTGAGCTGTTTGAATTCCCAGCTTGGAAATCCCTGGGCTGGGTGGGAAATGCTGCTTCCCGTCAAGGGAGCTGATGAGAGAGGTACTGCCCGCAGCCAGCAGATTAGGGGGCAGGACGTGGAACAGTAGGGAGGGCGCTGAAGATAAAAACCGGGACAGGAAAGCAGGGGTTGTTTTCATTCCTTCTGACTCCAGAGGTGGGTGCATGATGGAACTCCACAGGGCTCTGCTGGGCTGCTGGGTTGGTGGGGGGCAGTGCAGAGGCCTGCTGGGATCCACAGCCAGGGGGCCCAGGGAAGGCAAAGCCATTGGCAGGAATGAGGGGGGCTCCCAGAAATCTAGGGACTCCTACACCAGGCCCTGGGCCACAGCATGGAGTCAGGCTGCTTGAGGACATTGAGTTCAGTTCTCAAAAGGTTGAGCATCCTCAGGAGGCTTTGCAGATGAGCGGGCAGCTCAGGAGCAGGGCCCTCAGATTCAAATCCTCGCTCTGCCACTTGCTAGTTGTGTTATCGTGTGCAAATTGTGTTATCTTGGGGCTTAACCTTTCCCAACCTCAGCTTCCTGGGAGGAAATGGAGGGGGGAATAATGTCTATCTCCCGGTGCTGTGAGGGGAAGTGTGGGAAGCTTAGTCCAGCATCCAGCCGATACGCGTGTGACCAGCTCTTCCCAGTTTGCCTGGGGTCTTCCCTGGAAACCTGCATCCAGGAGCTGGGATGACAGGCACACTGGCTGTGATCTCCGTGCTCCTCAGGTCCACCTCAGAGTCCTGGGGAATGCCAAGGCCTTTGCTGAGGTTCCTGCAAAATACCGGAGTGTTTGTGTCACTCAGGCTCCGAGGTCTTGCTTTGGCTGAGTTAACTCCGTGCTGGTGGGTGGAGGTGAGCTTCCACGTTGAAGATTCTGAACCACAGAGCTTCAGCTGTGAAATCCAGCACCCCCTTTCCCCCAATCCATCTCCAGGAAGCGCTTGAGTGCAGGTGACACTGTGGACATTAGGGTGGGCTGAGGAGCAGCTCGTGTCCCCGCAGCGTGGCCCCTAGCCCTTCAGCTACCCTCTGGGGGCAGGTGGCCATCTGGGGGGCAGTAGGGGCTTCACTCAGGGACCCCTTGCCTCACCCCCATCTCTCTGGCTTCACTCTGACCTCTCTTCCTTCCTCCGAATTCCTGTTCATTTCTAATATTTCTTTTGTGGCCTTGGCCCCTGGTTGAACTGTGTTCTGGAAATCACCCACAATCAGTCTCCAAAAATATTTTCCTAAACAAATGTAGTTCCCTCCCTGACAGGAGTTGTAGGGCCAACCTTTCAGATAATAGCAGGCATGTTTCACATGGAAGTAAGTTGAATTATCTGTTTAGATTTGGAAGTTAGCCCTAAGAGTTAGGAAAGGCCACATTTGGGGTCTGTTTCTGATCACCTATGCCTGGTTCTTTCAGAGAAGGTAGTTCCAGGCACCCAGTGAGTTCCCTCCTGAAATTTCCAGCCCCTGAGCCTGGCAACTGGAGCCTCAGGGTTGAGTGACAGCCTCCTTCCCAGTTTACCCTTTGAGAAGCCTGGTGCACCAGGCCTGCTCCCCCCATAGCCTAGGGGAGCGAGGTTACAAAGGCACAGGCCTCCAGGGCCAGGAGACTCCAGAGCCGGCTCAACCTGTCACTTAGCAGGGACACCGAGGCTCATGTCCCCAAGGTGGCTATGAGCGCTCACACTCTGTGGAAGCGGCAGGGCGAGGGGGAGACGCACCACAGCTTATCTGAGTGACTGCCTTAAAAATACTTCTGTGCGAATGGGTTTGAGTAGGTTCTGATCTGCGTATGTACTTAGGGTGGCTGATTAGCATGTGAAGTAGACCAGTTAACCCCCATCTGCAGAATCTCTTCTGCTGGCAATGACTTTGCTGGGTGGAATGGGTGAGGTTCCAGGTGGGGGCAGGAGGCAGTGTGTACAGTCCGGAGGGGCGGGTGCCAAGGCAGGCTGCGGGGCGCAGAGCTAGTCCTGACAGGGCCGTCACAGCTTCCGCAGTGGGGGCCCGGCCTGGCTGGGGAGCTGGCCTGGGGAGCAGCCAGAGGGCGGGCAGGTGGAACCTGTTACTCCCTCCCTCCAGGCAGCTGTGGCATTGGGGCCTGGTGCCAGGTGGGGTATTACTGAGGCCCAGAAGATGGGGCTCTCATGGGGGGCTTGCTTCAATCCCCTGCTTTGAATTGAGTGAGGCCAGCAGGGGACCCCAGAGCTTGTGGGAAGTGTAGGCTCCTGACCGGCTGGCCTTTCCCTAGGGATGGGCCCTGGACTTGGGAATGTTTCCAACCCTCCATCCATCCATCCATCCATCCTTCCTCATAGGACAGCAGTCTATCCTTCTGTCCATCCTCCCAGAAGTCTTTCGATACAGGTCCGCACATCATATCCACCCAGCCGTGTCTCCCTCCCCCTGCCCGGAGCTCTATCAGCCCTTCCCTCCCTCCCTCCCGTCTGCCTGCTCATCCACCTGCCCCTACTCATCACCCGATCCAGCAGTGTTTCCTCACAGCCAACCAGGGCCTCAAAGATAAATAAGACATGGCCCCTGCCTTTAAGAAGCTGCTGGCAGAGCTGGACTCCAGGGAACCCAGCTCTGCCACACCTCATCTAGAAGCAGAGCCCAGGCAGCAGGCACATGGCACTGATCTGAGCAGGCCCTGCCCTGGGGACAGGGACACTACCACCTGGCTTCCCTTTTCCCCATTCAAGGCCCTGGGCAGAGAAGGGAGGAGGCTGCTGTCAGCAAGGAGGGAGGGAAGGACAGCAGGTACAGTCAGACTTAAACTGTCCCCCAGGAGCATCTGCTGAGAAGCAGGGGGCAAGCACTCTGGATTATTTCTCTGGTAATTGGCCAAGAAGAAGCCGCAGACACCCCAGGGTCTGCATCAAAGAACTCAGAGCCCAGCCTGTCTGCAGAGGGCATGTGGGGCAGCCTGTCCAGCCCCTGGGGCTTCTCCAGCTCCCCCCACCTCCCATCCTGCGTGCCTGCCTTCCTCCGTCTCCCTTCTCCCCTCAGTATTGATGGGGTGACCCTGCCCCCCTTGGCTTTCTGCACAAGGCAGCTGGAGGTGGGGCTGCGCCTGTGCGGGTCAGAGCCGGCCAGCTGCAGAGCCTCGTGCCAGCTGCTGGGGAAGGGACAGGGCTGAGGAACGAGTGCCGAGGCCCTTCTCTGCAGGAGACAGCCTTGCCGGGGGCTCTGCCAGTGTCTGCCTGGCAGAGTCCTTCTCCCCAGATGGTCTGGGCAAGGCCAGTGCCAGGTTTTCCTTTGGCCTCATCCCTCCACTGTGCAGAAGAGACTTCGCTGGCACTTCAGATGAGCAGTGTGAACCAACTGGTCACACACATTTTCTGAGCCATCGAATCTTTCTGTGACTGTGTGTGTGCACACGCGTGCTTGGTGTCCATCTCCCTGGTGAGGGCCCCTACCAGTGCTCTTCTGGCTGGTGCCTGGGGCACCTCTCCCACAGCTGGACCCTCTGCCTGGTCACCTTGTGCCAGAGACTTCTTCTCCCTCCCCAGAGGCATAGTGCAGGGCTGGGGCAGCCTTGGTGAGGATCCAGACAGGTCAGGTTCCCAGCCAGTCTCTGCCTCCTTCCTGCTATGGAACCAGATAGAACAGGTCAAAGGCAATACCCCTAGGTGACAATAAACTGTCCCCTTGGACATCCCGTTCCCCCATGCACACCCCAGGGAGCTCTGGGGAAACACGATTAGAAAATTCTCTCTTTAGTCCAATTCTCCCAGCTTATAGATGGGGAGTGACTGGCAGAGGGCTGGCAGCAGGGCCAGGATGAGGACCTGTGTCCCCAGGTGCCCAGGTTGCCCTTCTGTGGAGTTTGTGAACTTGTGCTGTCAGGCTGTACAACAGAGTCTGGGCCCAAACAGAATAGCCAGGCCATCAGGAACAGCTGTGTAATCTGCAGGGGTCAGGGCAAAATGAAAATGCAGGGCCCTTGTTCAAAATAATTAAGAAGTTCCACAAATGCCTAGGGTGCCTAACTGGTTTTCTTGGTTTCACTGGAGATGGCTGGTAATTGTAGGTCTGCTTTGGTTATGTAGCTGTATTCCTATTATGTTAATGTGTGTGTGCAATTTAATTAGTAGTTTAAAACCTATACATGCTTATGTTACTCTACAAGAAGATATGTCAAAGAAATAATCAATCTTCCCATGTTTTCTTCTGTCTGCTACTTCTATAGCTTTTCTTCTCCCTTCCTAATTACAACCCTTAAGTAGAATTTGTGCCTCATAACGAAATTACCGAGTATCATAATTCTTCCAAGTGGTAAAGATACCTCAAGACAAATGCTGGGCATAAAAGCCACAGGGCATAAATCTGCAAAGAAGTAAAAAGCTAACCTTTTCAAACAATATTGCTTCTCTCTCACTTACCAACTTTACATTTCCCTGTATGGCCCCGGAAGATGACTGGTTAGCCAGAGACGGGTAAGATTCCTCAAGGGAGGAACAACCTAAGACAGGCACAGTCGCTGGGGGGCCATCAGGTGAGAAATTGGGGATCAACAGAGGTGAGGCTTAGAACCCCCCCCCCCTGTTTTGAGAGAAATCTTCTGCATCTGTGGATGTTTTGTTGCCCTTGTCTAGCTTGGATTAATACTTAGTCTACAGGCACAGACCTGATCACCTACATTTGCCCTCTTACAGCACTAAACTATGTTTTCTACCTTTATCTTGCATCTACCTACCACTTCAGCATTTTATTAAAAAAAATAATAATAATAACAATAATAATAAGGGAGAAATGTGGGATTCACATATAAATCAAGTATAAAAATCAAACGAATAATCATATTTGACCTGATTGTTTATAGTTCATAATGCGTGATCAAAACCGAAAGTTTCTGTGATGACTGCCCTTGCACTGTTCACCATGTAAGAACTTATTCACTATGTAAGAATTTGTTCACCATGTAAGAACTTGTTCATTATGCTTCAGAAGATTGGAGACTGTTGAGAACTAGGCTTGGGGCTGATTAATGATTGTGCATTGAGTCCCCTATACAGAATTTTATTGTTGTTAACAACCATTTGATCAATAAATATGAGAGATGCCCTCTCAAAAAAAAAAAAAATAATAATTAAGAATTTCAAGACAGCGATAGCAGAGCATTAAACTGAGCTTGGGACAGGTTGTGCATGTGCCCAGGAGGCCAGCACCAAGGCTGGTGGGATTTCAGGTGTTGAGGGAATGCCGAGGTCCCTGGGCGTCTGCTGTTCCCCTGGTGAGAGCCACAGCGGGCAGAGGGGCAGGAGGACAGCACCCTGCTTTAGGAGGAAAGGAAGCCCTCGTGCACTGCTGGTGGGAAAGCGAGATGGCGCAACCACTGTGGAAAACAGAATGGCGACTCCTCAGAAAAGCTGAATGTGGAACTACCACGTGATCCAGCAATCCTACTTCTGGGTATAACCCAGAGGCATTACAAGCAGGGTAGCAGACAGATACTTGTACCCCCATGTTTATAGCAGCATTATTACAGTGGCCAAGAGGAGGAAATGAGCCATATGTCCTTCACTAGATATATGGATAAACCATGTGACATATCTACACAATGGAATATTACTCTGCTATAAAATGGAATGAAATTCTGACACAGGCTACAATATGGATGGAGCTTGAAGACACTACACTAAATGAAATAAGCTCGACACAGAAGAACAAATACCATATGATTCCACTTACACGGTCAAGTTCATCGAAACAGAATTTGGTTAGCCCGGGTGGAAGTAGGGAGGGCTGGGGTTTGCATTTTGTGGGTACAGTGGCTGGTTTGGGATGATGCAAATGTTCTGGAGATGGATGGTGACAGCTGCACAAATGGTGGATGTATTCAGTGTCGCTGAACTGTGTGCTTAAAAAATGGTTAGAATGGTAAATTATGTTATGTGTATTTTACCACAATAAGAAAACAACAAAGAAAAAAAGGAAAGAAAGGCAGGTGGCATGGGAAGTCCAGACAGTTGTCAGGGGTCTGAGATGCCCTGTGGGCTGTGGAGTGACAGCTCCCTTGCCAGAGCTCAGGGGTCACGTTCAGCCCTGGGAGGTGCTGCAGGTCAGTCCAGAGACAGGCCCTGCTTCCAAAGGCCCTGAGAAGTTACTGACTTGATGGAAGCTCCTGGAAATCCTCTAAATCAAAACCACCTCTGCACCTGCCTACACGTGGTCTGAAAAGACAGCCGCTTCACTGAGCCTTGTGTCCAATGAGGGAGGATTTATGAGAGCACTTGGTGTTCTGGGCACACTGGGCACAGGCATGAGACAATGTCCAATGTGGGCACCAAATCTCTGTGCAACTGAGCTTTATTCTCATCTGTTACATTAGCAGTGGGGGAACACCCCAGTGGGACAAGGTGCTGACTTTACCCTATTCAGAATCTAGAAGTCTGATCTGTGCTGTGGGCACACCCTGGATGCACTGCTTCAGTTTGCACCCTTGGAATCCTGACTTGTTATCACCAGCAAACCTCCACCTGGCATTGAGCCTGGTCTTTGGCACCCAACTGCCTGCACTGCATTGAACAATAGGCTTTCTGACCTCTCTGGGCCTCAGTGTCCTCTTCTGTAAAATGGGAACAACAGAGGTATCTGCCTTGGAGGCCGGTGAGGATCCCTAAGCTCATAGCAGGGCCATGACTCCCACATGGTGGCTGTGACGGTTATTATGCAGCAGAATGCTTCATCTCTGCCTGGACCCGGCTCAGTGGACTGCAGGGTTGTTTACTGTTACCAAACAACAGTGTGAGGAGGTGAGGTGCGGGGATGGGGGTGTGGGGGTGGCAGCAGAGGAAGGTCAGGAGGTGCTGCCCAGAGTCCATGATAGGCCTCCCCCCGAAGCCCGAGGGCTTCCCTCTCTACAACCTGCTGCACTCTGCCCTCAGGCAGACACGCAGGAGACAGTTCTTGGGAGGCAGGAACAGGCAGAACAGAGACTGCAGGCTTCTGGGAACCCCGAGATGCGATGCTAGAAGGTGGCCACTTTCTCATTTGGGGAAGATACCAGCCCCACCTTTGTGGGTGGAAGTAGCTCTTCAGGGCTGGGCCTGTGGATGCTCGTTGTCCCGGGGCTAAGGAACAGCTGGGGCAGCACATCTGTCCAGGGTGGACGCGGCAGCAGGACTCTGTCCCAGGTTTGTCCTCTTGGCCTGTGGGGGGCTTCATGTTCTCTGCCAGCCTGGTCTTTGTCACCTTGGCCTAGGGATGGCAGGCTGAGGAAATGCAGGTAAACTGGTTCTTGAAGTGTGAACTGGGAGTGTCAGCATCACCCGGGGACTTGGAGGGGCCATTCTCAGCTCCATGCCAACCTCTCAGCCAGAAGCTCTGGGGTTGGTCCAGGGACCTGTTTTAACAAGCCCACCGGGTGATTCTGATGCTGCAAGAGGGCAGGGGCCACGTCGGTTTTGTCCATTATTGAGTCTCTGCTTCTAATACTGCACTTGGTACCCAGCAGCTGCCCAATAAATACTGGATGGATGAATGACTGCACCGTTAGGCCCCGGAGGGAAGAGCATGAACATTTACTGTGCCCCAGGCTGCCCCCAATCACTGCACTCATGTTCTCCTGCCATTTAAACAACTCCTGAGGCAAGCGCCACCCCGGAATTCTATGGAAGTAGTAATTAATAGCAGGGGTAGGAGTTTTACATGCCATTTCAAGTGTTTAATTTCCCCAATAATCCTGTGAACAAGTATCATCCCTATTTTACAGATGAGGAAACTGAGGTACAGAGAAGTACCCATAATTTCGATTTCAAATAATGGGACAAAAATTTCTGTGCTCTGATTTTTACAGATGACAGAACAATCTCCACTCCCTGCCATGAAAAGCTCAGTTCCAAAAGTTTGTTTGTAATTTGGTTGCTTGAGTCTCAGAAAGCATTTTTGTAAGGAAAAAGTTTCTTAGTTCTCAGACCAGTGCACAAAGAACCCTTGACTCCCCATAGCTCCCAGACCCCACTGGTCGGGGGAGGATCTGCAGTCCATCTCCATCCTCAAGCTGAAGGCTTCTGGGATTAACTCGTAATGAAACTGCTTCAGAACCCCATCAACCCTGCGACACAGGGCTTCCAAATGCCTTTAGAATTCGCCCGGGAGGCTGCCAGCACTGAGTCCCTCTGCTGGACTGGATCTGGTGGGAGCTGTGGGTGGGACCTGGTGCTGCATCAGGTCTGAGAGGTAGGTCGAAGGGGACTTTGGTCCCAGCACAGAAGTAGCTTAGACGGAGTAGCCTTACAGGCCGGATATTGAATCTGCAGGGCTGTATTTTCTCTGCCAGGCAGGTTCTCATGGCGTCCCTACCTCACTCACCTGTTACAGCCTCAGGCTCTCACCCTTGGCCCATGAGTTTATCCTGAGTTTGATATATATATTTCTCCATTAAAAAAACATTTTTGTTAGAAATGTTATAGTTTAAAAAGGGCAAGTGTTCTACAGAGTCTATAATATAGGGCAGCAATCCCTTGCCCCATGCCACCCACAAGTCCCTCCCTAGGCAACCCTTAGAACGCTAAGCCGTTTTTGTTGATGTTTACCTTTGTATTGAAATCTCATGCTGATTCTATTAGTTGACTTTTCAGTTTTAGGCTGTATTATTATATATTACATATCATGGCTTATAAAATAGTATCATGATATCATGTACAATCTCCCCAACACAAGTAAGCTTCTTATCCTTTTGCTCATCTTTATATATCTCGGCCATCTTCATGCTCCTATCTGTGCTGGCTGACCTCCGCCTGTAGCCCAGACACCAGACACACAGCCAATGCCATCGTCCTGGGGACTCTCTTTGCCCCCTCCTGGGTCAGCTTTCCAGTTTCTTGTGTCCCTGGTACCCTCTTTCCTGGTTTTCTCCCTTGTTTCGTTGGAGCACATCCTCTAGTAGCTGCCTAAGAAAGAATGTATGGGAGATACATTTCTAAAAACCACACGTTTGAAAATATCTTCATTTTATGGTCATTGAGATTTAGCTGGATATAAATCTAGATTAGAAGATACTGCTTCACTGTGTTCTGGCTTCAAAATCTGCTTTGAGAATTTCAGTGCCTTATCTTTGCTATGTAAACTGTTTTTTTTTTCTCTTTGGAAAGTTTTAGATTTTTTTCTTTAGGGTTTTTATTCTGGTGTCCTTAAATTTCATGATAAGTGGCTTGCTATTGTTCCTTAAATTTTTTATTTTTGAAGATTTCAGATGTGTAAGAATAATACAAATATAATGTATAATGCAATATAAATGTTACAAACACATCTGTTACCAAGATTAATAGAACATTACTAATAAGGTTGAAACTCCTCCTTAATTGCATGCCTCAAGATGTATCTAGAAATCTGTTGTTTATCCTCCCTTTTTTTATTCTTTCACTGCATAAAATATATAATATATAACATTTTTGCATATATTTCAAAATCTCTATATAGACAGTGTCATAATGTGTTTATTTTCCTGCCATCTGGTTCTTGGCTCAGTGTTGTGAGTCATCTATGCGCTCATTTTCGCCACTGTGTGATATTCCATTGTTTGACTGTATCACAGTTTATGTATCTATTTTTCTGTCCATGGTATTTAGGTTGTTCCCAATTTTTAGCTAATTAAAAGGTACTGCTCTGAACATTCTGTGCTTAATTCCTGCAGCCCATGTAGAATTTCTGTTAGGGAAATTGTTCCTGGTTTTACAGCACCCTGAAGTTACTGGGGGAGCTTACAAGATCCGGATGTCAAGGCTGTGTCCCACATTGATTACATCAGAATCTCTGGATGTGAGTCTGGTATGAGGGTTTGTAAAGCTCCTCAGGATTATTCCAAGGAGCAGCCAGTGGTGACAACCACTGCTCTAGACCAGAGCTACTCAAAGTGTGGCCCTTTGGGCAGCAGCATTGGCGCTACCTGGGAGCTTGTTAGACGTACACCCTCAGTCCCTGGCCCAGACCTAGTGAATGTTTATTGCACTAGGGTTGCAGGCCATGTGGATCCTCATTTATAGGTGTTGCCCCATGGCGGCCCACAGTGGCAGTGGCTGTCCACAGGGTTATGGCTTTATGCCGCTATGCCAGGTACTTTGGTGGGTTCTTTTCTCTAGAGATGCTCATTTTCCTTCAGCCTTAGGAAATAGTCCTGTATCATTTCTTCAGTGATTTTTCTCTCCTTTATTTTCTGTTCCTTGGTTTGAAATTCCTATTGAAAATTGGACCTTTTGCATGCATCTTTTCTTTTTGTTGTCCAATTTTCTTGACTTGGTTCTCCTACTTTTACATCGCTTTGCTTTTGTGTTTTACTTTCTGGGAGATTTTCTCTCATCTTCCATTTAAAATTTTCTATTATGTTATTAATTTTCGAGAGCTTTAACACTTCCTTTTAAAAAATAACATAGTTTTCCTGTTTCATGGGTATCTTCAGAGTGTTGTACTCTGATCCCTTTCTTCTGTGTGTTGGAGTCTCTGTATTTTTGGCTGTTGGTTTTGGTCAACTGTTTGTGTCCTGGCTGTTTCCACTACGAGTGCAACACAGCCAAGCTCACAGGAAGCTCTGTGCACACAGGCAGGGCTTGTGGGCTAGGGCCTCATAGTGTGACTGAGAAGACTGGGGAATCACCAATGTCAGGGTCTGTAATCTTTTTTCCTTAATCTGTTTCCCAGAGAGAAATTCAATAATGTTCTGCTTTGGGGGTTGGGGCATGGGGAATAGGCCCACTGGTTAGCAGGGGATGGAGGCTCAGGGTCTCTCCATTAACCATCACCTCACCCCAGCCTTTATCTGGGCATGGGGTCCCCAATCCAGAATCTTTCTGGTTCAATCTGGAAAACTGGCCAGTAGTATACTGTCTTCTGTAGGGAAGGGAAGGGCAAGTCACAGGCCATGTAGACTAAGAGAAGGGACTTGGGGTTTAACCATTTCTTCCAAGCAACACTATTTCTACACCTATCCTGAACTTCCACCTTAGGGATACCTGCCCCCTCCACGTTCTGAGCATTTGGGAGATTCTACAGAGAAAATGTGCTTGTTCCTGGCTGGCTTTCTCCCTTGCAGACATTTTAGGGAGGGGGAAGCTGGCACTAAACAAGTCACACTCTCCCATCTCCCAAAGTCTCAGTCCTCTCTTACCTGCTGCAGTCTCCTCTCTATTCTTCTTGTCCTTGTAGTTTACACCATTTTTATTCCTTTATGTTATTTTGGTGGGTTTTTGGGGTCAGAGGAAATATGAATGTGTTCAGTTCACCATATTTAACCAGAAGTCCTTGTCAACTTCACAAACATTTTGGCATATGTACATATGTTTGTACAACTCAGTTTGACTATTTGCATGTATACTTTTTTCTGTTTTTTTTTTTTACATAGATGGCCTTGTTTTTCCCATTCAACGTTAGGTTTGTAGGCTCTTTTACACACACACATCCAGCTCATTCCTTTCACTGTGGTTTAGGAAGTGCTCCAGCAATCAGTGCACTACAGTTTTTCCATTAATTTCTCTATTGATGCATCTCAGAAACAGGCAATTGTGGTCTTTTGATCAACACACTAGCTCAATGCAAATTCTAATCTTTATTGTTTTTATTCTGAAACATAACTTGCCATAGGAAAACTTAAGTTTTTTACAGACTGCCAATGGCAAGGGCTAAAAAGTTCATGGTGGGGACCTGAGGGCCGGGAGAGAGCCCTTTGAGGGGTACAGCGGGAGGGTCAGGAGGGGCTGGAGGGCACAGACAGCAACGCACACACATGTGCATGTGCACACACATTCTCTCTCATCAGGTTTTCCAGAAGTGTTTGCCCACACTTGAATTAAGTATTTTTCATGCCAAACCGAACCTACTGAAGAGAAGTGAATTAATGGCTTAGGGGAGCCTCGTGCCCTGGCTGGGGACTTGGCTGAAGGCTGCTCTTCAATGAATGAATTCACAGCGTTCACCAGAACCCTTCCCAGCTCCAAAACTGGGGAGAGGCTGAACAAAACCCGGGGAGACCAATGGAGAGGCTCCAGAAAACCTAACAAAGAGCCAGGCTTCAGCTGCAGCTCCTGGGCCAGCCCCAAGCGAGGGGAGAGGCTGCTCCCACCTCCTACCCTGGAGCTGCAAGGAGAGGGAAAGGATGGGAGCATCTCTCACCCCACATGCTCTGGGCACCTCGCTCTCTGGGAGCCAAGCTCAGGTTTGAAGGGTAATGCTTAGGGTTGGATTTCTTCTTCCATTGATGCAGATAAGGAGAAAGCTCTGCCTGGTGCCCTCTGAAACTGCAGTGCATATGGGAAGGCCCCACAAGGTGGGTCTGAAGGTCCTTCAGGCCCACCCCAGGCCAAGAGCAAACTTAAAATGAACACACGAGTAGACCTGGGCGGGGGGAGGACAATAAATAAAGGTGGAGGCTGAGTGAAATGCTGGGGGGCTCAAGGAGGGCTCCTAAGAGAGAAGGGGTACAGAAAGGCACTGGGTGGGGGGAAGCAGATTCTGCCCCCCAAACACTGGTTTGTTGAGTCAGAGGTCATGTCCAACAGGGCAGGCTGCCCAAGGGCTCCAGGACTGGTCAGGAAGGAGCCAGGAAGGGTCTGGCCCCAGCTGCTTCTAGCCCCTTGCCCCCAAACTCTTCCACCGGAAAGTCTGCTCCGTGCACCAAACACGCCTCCATTCAGGGCAGGCTGAGGGGACTGAGAGAGGCTGTCAGCAGTGAGGACTCACCCCGCTGTGCCCTTTGCCTTTGGGGGAGAGGGAAAAAAAGGCCAGTATAGCGTGAGCAAAAGCAGAGTCCCTCCCTGGTGACAGCTTGACCTTTGGGGTGAAATGGAGGTGTTGGCCGGGAAGGTGGGACTCTTGCTGAGGCAGCTTCACTGTCTGCCACAGGCCAGAGGGCTGCTGGGAGGGCCAGGGGCTGGTGCCCCAGGCAGAGCTCTGCTCCATTTTGCTACATTATTGGCGGCAAATCAGCTACTCCCTGAGCTTCAGTTGAGTCCACTAAAGTGGGTGATGAACATAGGTGATCTTAGGATGCCAGAGGAGCAAATGGACATGGGAATATAGAATTTCCTCCTGGGCCAATCCTTTCCAAGTTGTTTCTTAAGCCCTGGAACCCTCTCTATGCCTGGACCACATGACCTCCCCAGCTTATAACTGGACATTTCCCGAAGACTTACTTAGGGTAGGCACTCCACACAGATGCTGCATTTTACCCTCCCCCCAACACTGTGAGGGACAGTGTGGTCCCCACTTTAGTGATAATGGAACTGGGGGCAGACAGATCAAATATTAGGTTGAATCAGATAGAACTGCCAATATTCAGCTATATTAATTTCATACGGTTCGACCTCATGGTTTGCTCAACTGCACGTTTATGGTTGGCAGGGCTGAGACCAGAACTCAGGCCTGCTTGGTTCCAAACTGTCCTCTGGGGAGGTTTCAGGGGACTATCGGGAGTGGGGAGGGTCCACTTCAGGGCCATACCCTCTACCTGCTGCCTCTTACAAGTCCTGCCTTGCAGCTTATCTGGAACCATCAAGGTGGGGGCAGAGGGAGGGCAGGGAGTGGACCAAAGCTCCCCGGGAGCTTCCTGGCGGGTGGCTGCCAGTGCACACGGGCTCCTGCACACTGGTATGCCTGCTCCAGCACTGAACCACCCACTTGCTGCTGGGGAGGTCAGCCGCTGGGCTGCGGCGCACAGGCACCACGCACTAGTGGACCCCACAGCCCTGCAGGCACTAAGTCCAGCTGGGGCTTCTTTCTTGAAGGAGACCAGGAGCTTAACCTGAACTTGCACAATTTTCTCTGGCGTGAGTGTGAGGAGACCTGCCCTCTGCCCGTGCCCATCACACGATGAGCCTGAGCCAGCCAGGCCAGGCCTCAAGCAGGGGAGGTGGGTGGGAGCTTGGGCTTTTGCCCTTGGTTTCCACGCTTATCAAAAGGGGGTATTAAGTCTCTCGCAGAATGTAAGTTGACCTTGGAGGTGCAAGGGCAGACTGAGCTCCAGGGCCAGCATTTTACTTCTGATTTGGGCCTGCCCTGGACTGGGCTGTTTTGGGTGAATTGATTTGGCTTCCTCAGCTACATGGTAGGTTTCTGAAGGTCAATGACTGTCCCCCACTGGCCCCAGCCCTGTCTGGGCACACGATGGGCTTGGTGAGGACTGGACTGCCTGGTGCACAGTAGGTGCTTGGGAAATGGGAGCTACCGAGGCTGCTACAGACATGGGGAAATTCTCTGAGAGATTACACGTTTGATAAAGCAGAGGATGGTGACAACTGTTGTTACAATCACTGAGAATGAGTCGGGGTGATTACCATTACTATTTTGAGTCCCTCTCTCTGTTCACTGCAGGCAGGGGTAGAGGCTGGCTGGCCTCTGTTTCCCCAGCACCTGGCATAGCAGTCAGTGATCACAGAGAGTGGAAACATCACCTTCTGCCCCACAGGCTGGAGGGCCCATGGCAGGGAGGAACAGACGAGGGAGAGGGGGTGGTGAGTTAGAAGGTACTCACTGGGGCCCTTCGGGTGTGGCCAGGGTGGGGTGCCCCCCTGTGCATCTGTGGAGCCCATCCCAGGCTCGCTGGCCAGGCTGCTCAGGCTCCCTGAGAGGTGGCTGGGTGGGCGGGTGAGCCCCATCTTTGGGGACTCCAGGCTGCCACCTGCAAGAGACCACGTGGGCCTGACTGGCTTTGTGCTGGGCCCTTTGGACCTTGACCCAGGCCAGGATGACCTCAGCCAGACAAGCTGCTGATCTAAAGTCTTCTCATTTGGAACTGTGATGGGCACTTATGGGGCTGTCTGCCCAGAGCCCCTGCCGCTGGGAGTTGCCACTGCCCAGCCCCTGCCCCACTACGGCTGCCACATCCTAGCATGCCCCATCCTTTGGCCACAGCTGATTGGTCCAATATACATAAAGGCAACTGAATGGGCCCTTAGGTCACTTCACGAAGGAACAAGTCCCCAACATGAAGCTGGCAACATGGATGAGCTATTCCTTCCTTCATAGAATGAAGGCGTGTTGGGGGGAGGGTGTATATTTCAGTTAACTTAGTGGAACTATTAACTGCTGCCTTTATTAACTTAAAAATCCCCACTCAAATATGGTTGTTAGTTCTTGCATGGCCGAGAGAGCAGAGGCGGGACCTGCAGTACTGCCCTCCATCTTTTCCTGTCTCCCATGACTACTGGTCATGGCTGAGAGTTGCTGTGAAGGCAGAGTTCAAGAGCGAGGGCGGTGCCAGGACGGGGAGAGGGGAAACCTGCGCTGGAAGCCTCGGCTGGCAGGTGAGTTTCCTTTACACTTTTCTAGGATACAGTCTTTGGCCTGAGGAGATCATCTAGTCCAGAGACAGCCTTCACCTCTTGTGTCATGTCCACCTACTGACATGAACCTCTTGGAAAACTGCACTGAGGAGGATTCTGAGGCCATGTCCGGTTCTCTGGGGAAGAGTGTCACGATCGACTAGTAATGTCTGTTGTGTGCACAGGCTAGGGAATGGAAGTGTATGTGCCGGGTATTTGCCATCTCTGATCTATCCCCAATTACCCTCCCCAGCAGGAATTTCTTCCCAATCAGCTCTGGCAGGAGATCACCCAGTCTTGGGCCCAGGACAGCACCCTGAGGCATTTCATTCCAGCTGGGGGCAGTTATTATAAAGCTCTCCTCTTAGGTACTCAAATCAGCCTCTCTGAAATATCTTTCAAATATCCCAGTTCTAACTTCTGCAATAACTAAGAGTGAAGGTGCTCCTTTTCCCGGGAAGGACCTTCAAGTGTTTAAAGGAAAATGTGCCCCTAGGTCTTCTCTGCACTGGTCTTAAGGCCCCCGTTAACTCTCTTTCATACAGCACGGTCACAGAGGAGAGCTCACAGATGTAAGTTCAGAAGGAACTTTGGGGACCATCTGCCCCATCCCGTTTGTGTTAAATAGAAGCTAGCTGAAGCCCAAGAGGTCACGGTATGTATCTGGGGTGCCCCTGCAGTTTCATGGCAGAGCTGAGCTGACCCGGGGAACTTTGCACCTGATTTTCACAGCACTCATCATTCACCAAGCAGTATCTCATCGGGGGGGATGCTCACAGTGAGCTTGGGGAGGCATCTCAGGTGTGCCGGCAGAGGGCCTGCCCTGTTCCCCCACTGTGTGGACACCTGAGCCCCCTTTCCGCCCTGTCCTCCAGGCCCACGTCTCTTCCCTGGCCTAGAACAACTCCGCAGACACCTGCTGAGGAGCAGCAACCCAGGGAAGCAGCAAAGCCACCTGCACCTGGGGCTTCGGAAACAGCACTGTACTTCCCACGCTTACCTGATTCCCCCCAGGGCTTGTCGTCTTTGGGGTCCCTGATCCCACCGGGAGGGAGTCTGTCCTCCAGGCTGGAGGAACTGAGATCTGAATCGCTGTCACTGTCACTGGAAACTGCTGGAAAAGAGACAACAACCCAGGTCACCCCTACCAGCCACCACCAGGGAAGGCCTCCCTCCTGCCAGGACCAGGTGGCACACATCCTCACCAGCCCTTATGTTTGGGGCACGGGAACAATGGCCTGGGGACAGGGATGGCCGGGTTCTCCTTTTTGCCAGTCAAAGAGCGAGTCCTGTTGCAAGGAGGCTGGGACACAGGCCCAGTGTGACCACCATGGCCCCCACTGGCAGGGAGGGCTCACCCCCTCTGTCCCCACCAGCCACCTCCATGCATTGCCCCCGCGGCCTCCTGTGGCAGCCGGAAGCCTCTGGCAGTGGCAGGGGCCGAGCACCCCGTTCGGCGCGGGCACAGCTGCTCTGAGGCTTGCACCTGGCGATGCTTCACGGGGCAAGGCACTGCTCTGCGGTGATTCCAGAGGGTTCCAGTCCTCGCTGACCCTTCTGGGGCACTCTAGGCGTGTTACATATGCTAACTCACTGGTGCTCCGGGACAACCCTGTAAGGTAGGAAAGCATTATCCCCATTTTGCAGGTAAGGACACGGAGGCACTGCCCAAGGCAGCAAGTGGGGAGCCAGGATTCTTACCCTGGCAGGCCAGCTCCTCAGTCTATTTTCCATACGCTCCAATGCCCCTGGAAGAACTGAACTGGGGGCCAGCAGCCCTGGGCTCTCCTCCCAGTTCACGCAGTACCTCCCAGGGGGGCTTCGTGAATGCAACAGGGAGCAGGTGGTGGGACTGCAATCCCAGGGGAGGGCAGGGTGGGAGCTCTCGCAGGGCCACCCACTGTGGTAGAAAATCCTCTTTTCTGGACTAAACAGGACCACATTTGGCTGGTTAGTCAACAGTGGGAGTCATAATATAGGATATATTCAAACGTTAAACATTCTATTTTAATTTTAAGCATAGAAATGTACATCCATTCGCTAATCTCTTGATGTAGGGCTTGGGTGCTTCTTTGAGGTCAGGCCCACACAGTCTTCCACGTCCAATCTGCATCCATCCCGTGTTGTCTGTGATTCTCAGGTTCAGTTTCTTTAAGTTGGAGCACATCTTAAAGACACTGGCAAAGCAACATGAGTGCAGAATCCTCCTATTTTTCCATTTCTTTCTCCTACTTTTTACAGTTGTCCTGCCCATACCTAACTCTATAACTTTTTAAACTTAAGTGACTTCTAGCAAGACTGCCCAAAGTCTTGGTTTTAATAAAACAATTCTGTGCCTTTTCTCTTTTCAGCAATTTATATGCTGTTTAATAACATGGTGTGATGGCAATAATCACAGTCCAGAGAGGTCTGGGGTCACAGGTAACCGGTTCTCAGGGGCGGGAGAGAGGCAGTGGGCCTGACCCAGGGCATGCCACGTGCTGGTTACATAGGGAGGGCAGGGGCTGAGCCTTTCTGCCAGGCACGGTGCTGGGTACATGTGAGTATTATCTTATTCGACCTGGTGAACAACCCTGTGCTGTTGGGACCAGTTTGGTGGGAGATGAGATGGAAATAAAGTGAATCTTTACCAAGGGTGGCTAACAGGTCTCATGTGATCCACCAGGCCCCTTCTGGAGCAGTGCGCAGGGCACTAATGCCCAGCTGGAAGAAGAGCCTGGCCCATTAGGGAAGCCACTGTGGGTAAGGACCTTTGCTGCATAGCTGCCACCCAGATCTAGAGCCTTCTGGAAAGCCTTCATGCCTCCAGCCTGCCGCCTCTCACCTTGGGGAGTCATAGGCCACAGAGCCAAGCAGCCAGAGGGTTGGAGCTGGACGACTGTTTCGGCTCTGAGAGATTCTCAGTCCTGTGCTTCTTTCCATAGCAGAGTGGCCGGCACACAGTCGCTGCTTCGTGGAGCTCTGGTGCTTCCCTCATCTCCACATTCTGGCCAGTTTCACCTCTAGATGGTTCCTGAATCAGAGGCCTCCTCACCATGACTGCCGCCTCGTCTCCAGCCTAGACTCCTGTGACAACTGCCCACCTGGGCCCCACCTGCAGGCACCTCCCTCTGCATAGCTGCGATGCTCCTGCTAACACACAATCCTAGCTTACCCCTCTTTAAAGACTCCCCCTAACCTACCGTTTCAAGCTTGAGCTCCTGCCCTTTGTCTATTTCTCCAACCTTATCCCATGCAACCTACTGTCCTGGCCCAGGCCCTCCGGCCCACACAGTGTGTAGCTCTGCCAAACTGCCAGTCAGCGCCTCCCACAGCGACTTGCTTCCCTCTGCCCAGAACACTCTGCCTGTCGCTCTCCTCCGGGCTCCTGTTGGGTGCCACCTCCTCCTGGGAGCCTTCTCCCTTGCCATGCCCAGCTGGCTGAGGGCCCTGTGCATTCTGCTGCAATCGCACAACCACTTTCTGCTTTAAGCATCCGTGTGTGTCTCCCGCAGTAGATGGCGAGGCTCCTGGAGGGCAGGGGTCAAGCTGGGCCACGGGGGGGCTGGTGTGCTTCTCCTTCCGCAGTGCCTGAGCCCTGTGGGTGGGTGAGCGATGCTCCCCGACTGTTCCCAGCGCTCTCTTCTGCTGCTCAAGGATTCTGCCTTTCCTGCTGTCTTCCCTCCTTGCGCTCAGGGAAGAGTCCTGCTTTGGCTTTCTGGGCTTTTGTGATGTAGAATCAAGGAGACAGGATGGGGTTATGGTCCGGGTGCTCCTTCATAATATTTGAGAAATGCAAGCAAGGCCTCACTTGTTTTTCAATTGCTTTTCAGGTCCTGGACTGGGTTTCTTTGCTCAAGAATCCACGGAGACAGGACTTCATGGGCCTCAGTTTTATAAGCATTGACGTATTTTTGACTCACTGACTGACTAAGCACCAACCCTGTGAAGCCCCAGACAGAGGGAGTGGGAGGTGGGCAGGAGGCAACAAGCGCTCCCCACAGCTTCTCTGGGGCAGCTACAAAGGGACTGGGGGGACTCTGCCCCCCAGCCCCTGCTGATCTCCACATGGGTGCACTCCCTCTCTGGCAGAGATGCTTCGGGATAATCTATCCATTCTTCCCAACTTGGAATATTCCACCTTCCATCTCCTCCAGGCTTGATATGTAGAATCTTTGTGCTTTTGGGGTGGAGGGTTGGGGAACATGGAGCTGAGACAGCAGAGGCAGGGGGACATGGAGCTGAGGTGGGGGCATGGTGCTCCAGGATGCTCAAATAATGTCCAGGTCCTTTGGTTCTAATGGGCAGATGCCAAAGGGCATGAAATGCCAAGAGCCCGGAAGATGATGGGAAAGGATGTCCCAGGACTCGGGTTATAGTGGCAGCTCTTTTATCTAATTTCTTTTCACCTTCTTCCCTGTTCTGTCATCTGTTGTTCATGGTCACAGTGTCGGGTTGGGAGTGGGCTAAAACTGAAAGACTGTGCTGTGCTACACTGGGAGGGCAGCCTTTGCCCTGAGGGGTATGT
Organism: Manis pentadactyla; assembly: GCF_030020395.1. Lineage (NCBI taxonomy): Eukaryota > Metazoa > Chordata > Mammalia > Pholidota > Manidae > Manis > Manis pentadactyla. The sequence goes on from NC_080022.1 coordinate 141,404,162, forward strand.
CTTGTCCAAAGCGTCAACCCTGGAAGGGTGTTGGGGGCACCACATGGCCTATTCCCCGTGTGGTGCCTATGTTGTGCAAGGTGTAGTAAAAACAAAGCCTCCCCGAGATGCAGTCCTTTGGCCTGCTTTGGCTCCCCTTTCATAGACCCTAAAGGACCACAGCCACAGGAAGGGCGACAGCCCCTGGTGAAGGCTGAGCTCACAAAGGCATCACAGAGCAGAGAACCAGCCAACCCCCAGACTCATTCCTTGGGGACGCGTCTCCCTTGGCTCCAGCATCTTTGCTCACTGAGTCTGGGATTTCAGCCTGGGGCCAGGCCGCAGTTTAGAGGCCTTCATGGTGTAAACCTAATCCCATCTCTAATCCACTCTAATAAACCCTGCTCAAAAGAAACAGACCGAAGGAAGGCAGCAGTGTCCACGCCCGGCCTTGGCACTTACTGCCAGTGGGAAGAAACACACCGAGAAGTCACTGCTGAGTGTGTCCCTGGACACAGCCCAGGGTAAATGCTGCCTATCCACATACTCCCCTGGCAGAGAAGGAAGGTCCTCCTCCTCCTCCTCCTCCTGTCGTCACCATCAACCCAAATCTCGGCTAATTTGCCATTTGATTGCCATTGCCGCCTTTCTCCCTGCACAGCAGCTGTGATCGTAAATCTTCGAGGTCTATTAACAGAGCTTTTAGGCTCATAAATCTTTTGGCCTTTGCTCTTCCATCCTCAACAAAACACTGTGTGTGTCTGAAGGCTGTTTTTTTCCTTCTAATTCCCCAAAGGCTGAGTCTAGGATGGCTCAGTGTTGAGCACGGTGTTCCGCCCACGCCTGATTTTTCAGATAGAAGATGGGAAACACCAGGGAGAAGACTGCCCCCGGATCCTCCCCAAGAAGGAGGTGTCACCGCACAGGCTTACATGGGCTCTGTCCTGAGGCAGGGCGGGGGGAGGGCCTTCCCCTCCACAGGGCTTAGGCCTCTGGACCACTTGTCTGGGGACCTGGCATCCCTGAGATTTTCCCATCATGCCCCAGAAGGGCTGCCTGACTCTACTCAGCTCTCATTCTCAGTAGCGGATGGCCCCAGTGCCAGTAAGGCCCACTTCTCTGGGGAGAGGCCAGCTTTTCTTTTTTCTTGGCTCACTCTTGGATGGAACTGCAATTTGACTGTCACCATGGAAACTTAAGAGTTTGGTACATGAAGGTGCGGGGGGTGGGGCGGGGGGAGGAAGACTTCCCTTTTAGAGAGTCTTTCCTGACTGCCTCAAAGGACACATGTGGCAGCTGCTATCCTGTAGAGATACCTTACCCGGGATGGTCCAGGGGATAGGCAGGATGCTGGTCACTTGACCTCACAGTACTGCATTGGAATTTGGGGGACCGCCTTCCTGGCTCTGCTCTGCCACCATCTCCCTGTGACCCTGGCCACCTCTGAGGACTTCATCACACACAAAAAGAGGCCAACCTGGACAGCTACTCTGGGTCTGAATCCTAGGATTCAGCTTCAGGTCAGCTTCGTTCCATCAATAGTGAGACCCCCAGTACCCCTCTCTGGTTAGGAGGCGGGGAGATGCAACTTCTGAGCCAGACAACATCTGCCTGCCTGGCACAAGGATAGCCAGCAGCCTGCAAGCTTGGGAGGCACTTGTGAGCTGCTGCTGCTCTGCTTGGAGGCTCCCAAAGCCCCCAGAAATTATGGGAATTAGAGAGGAAGAGAGATATTTTCAGCAAACATTCTGCCAAGGCAAAGCAGATGGTGGAAAATTTTGCATACTAAACAACAAAAAAATTCTTAACGTAAAGGAAAGATGATAAGGCCCTGGGAATGCATAAACATCCTCATTTAGCCTTACGCAGCCCACCCGGCTGCGGAGAGGAGTCACAGAGCTGTCCCCACTGGGACAGGTGAGACTGCCGGGGGCCAGGCCCGCAGCCTGAAATCCCACTGAGATGCCTCCCAAGTCTGGGGCTCCATTTGGTGGCAGCAGGAGGGAGGTGTGGGGTGGCTCTGAGTCAGACAGACAGACTGTGTCCTGGCTCTGCCACTTCCCAGCTGTGTGACTTCAGGCTGGTTTTTTCACCTCTCTGTGCTTAACAGGCCTGCCTAAGATATGGGGGGATGACAGGTCCCTTTCTGGGTTGTGAGCATTAATGGAGGTAGCGCAGGCAGTGTCTGGTACATGGTCGGGGCTTGCTGAACAGGAGCTGTTTTATTTGAGGGAGGCGTCCTTAACTCATGGCCCACACCACCGAGCACAGAGCTGGCCTCTGCAGTGACCATATTCAGTGTCCAGGCCAACCTCACTGGGCTGGACTTGTCTTTTCCAAGGAAGCCTGGATTCCCGCATTGTGCTTCATTGGACATTGAAGGCACCAGGTGCCTTCAGAGGCCATTTGGCTGCTGAGCTGGGATTTGAACCCAGGCCTGTTTATGGCTGGAACATCTGCTCTTTCCTCCTAACCAAGCATGCAGGGCCCCTTGGTCTGGATTCACCCTACGGGCCCTGCTCCCTCAGGAGCCCTCCTCTCTAGGCAGGCCAGTTCCCCTCTGTCCCCCCAACATGCCCTTTCTGGGTTCCTCTCTGGGGCCTTTCCCCGTCATGAGCAGGGGCTGCAATGTGGCTGAGAGAGACTTCTGGTTCACTCCCGACATCTAGGGCTGACTTACGGGTCTGCCTTGGACCTCCTGGGCAAATACCTGTCTCTCTCTAAACCTCAATCTTCTCACCTGTAAATGGAGACAATAACAACTACCAGTGAAACAAGATCAAGTAGAACAAAGGCATTGCAAATCAAAAAAGCTACACGAGCCTATGAATATTTTTAAAAATCAGATTCCAATCTCTCCTCTAGGCACCCATCCAAATTGTGCCTCTATTGCAAAGACTTTCTAGCCCGGGGGAAGGCAGGATAGAAGACAGCTCTCCTCACCCTCCCTACGTCTGCTGAGGCAGCTCTTCCAGCCCTCTCCGATACCATCCGACACTGTATTTCTTTTCCTACAAATGCCTGCCTTTACCTCCCCAACTGTACCAGGACCACTTGTGGGCAGGGCCATGTCCTAATCCGTGTCTGCTCGTTCCCTGGGCCCCCAGCACTGGGCTTTGGGCCAAGCAGGCAATCAGTAAATACTTGTTGACTGCTTTCTGAAAAAACCTCCCCAGGAGAGGACACAGCACTGTACAGAGACAGCAGGACGGGATGGTGGCTGGGAAGGCGGTGGCAAGCCAGCTCCATCTCCAGAAGGGCTGGGCTTTCCACCCCGCCGGTGCCTCCCCACAGCCTCCCTTAGAGGGCATTCAAGTGGGATGAGCTAGGCCGCTGGTGGCCTCAGCCTGAGCCAGGGACAGACTGATGGGGGAGGGGCTCCGGAGCTGGTTGCCATGGCCACGGCATGAGTGGGCCCTGGGGGTGGTGGGGCTCGGTTCACACAGAGCTGCTCTTTTTCCAAACCTGAGGCAGGCCCAGCAGGGGGAAGCAGCTCTTCCTTTGTTTTGGAGACTCCCTCCAGGGCCCGGACAAGGCTAACGGTGGCCCCAAGGCTTGCAGGTAGGGGTCCCACTGCCCTATGATCTAGGAGACCTTCACCTGCCATCTCCCTGACCACCCTGGGTCTCGGTTCCTCAGCTGTGGCCCAGGACCGCCTCAGCGGGTAGGATGAGGGTGTGGTACCTGGGGAGCCCTCCCACCTTGGTCCCCCTTTCGGGGTGCCCCTAGGGACATCAGCAGGGACAGCTGACCGGGTTGGGAATTGAGAGTTGGGGAGTGGAGGGTTTCTTGTGCTTGTTTATTTATTCAGCATTGATTTTAGTTAACTCCCTCCTTCAGGCTCATAGAGAGAAAGGAGGCACCAGATAATGAAGATGAATCCTCAAATCAATAGTGATGTGGTCGCCAGCATTGAAATCCTGTGGTCCTGCCCTTGCTGGAGGAGCTCCAGATAGAATGAGAGGCAGAGAGTGTTCGAGGAGAGGGGAAGTCAGGGAGGGCTTCCTGGAAGAGGTGGAATTTGAAGATGGGCATGACTTAGCCTCTAGAAATGCTGGGGCCAGGACCCGCCAGGAATCCCTAACAGAGAACAGGAAAGGCAAAGGCCAGGCAGTGGGTTCCTCTGGGGCCAGGACAACCCCACTGAGTCAAGAGAAAGGCTCCAGGCTCAGGCGCTTAGGGGAAAGGGGCTCATCTGGCTTGGGTGTGCTCTGCACTACTTCCCTCTGGCAGATCATGGCTTCTGATTTCTGGCAGAGATGACACGAAGGGAGTGCATGCCTGCTGCCTACTCCTTTGCTGGGGTGCAACGTGCGCCTCCTGCTCTCGCCTGTCTTTCTGTCTCTGTGTCTCTGGCCTTTGACTAGACTTTGTCTCTTTGTGCCTCTCTGCCTTGGCATCTCTGGTCTTTCTCTTCCTCCCTCTCTGTCTCTCTGTATGCTGAGTCTGCTTGGGTTCGTCTCTTGGTTCCTCTCTCAGTTTTCGAGCGTCTCTCTCAGCCCCAGGCTCCCCTCTCTCTGTCTCTGTCTCTCTTTCCCAGGCCTCTCTGACATTCCTTCAGGGCTTGTCCCTCAGGTTTCTCACCCAGGCTGGAATCTCAGCCCCTGCGCAGGCCCATGGGGTCTGTGCTCAGAGTTTGCGTGTGGGGACTAGCTATCAGTTTCGTCTGGACCCCATGTGGATCCCAGAGGCAACTGAGGGGGGCAGGGTGCCCAGCCTTTCCTTCCTGTATGGAGAAGCCCGGCATACAGAATCCCAGCCTCTGCTGCAGTTCCCGGAGTCCCAGTGGGAAATCAGCTTAGCCCCATCCATGAGGCCCACCTTTCCCCCCGTGATGGACAGAAGGCCCTGGGATAGAGCTGCTGAGTGAAGCAGGCATTGTTATCTCCTAGGGCTTTATTGGAGCCAGCCAGCGCAGGCAAGCCCAGATTTGCTCGCTTCACCCAGGTCTCCAAGGCTGAGAAACCTAGTGGGCAGAATTAAGTTGTAGGTTCACATGGTGACACAGGTGAGTGGCTGGAGTGAGGTGTGCTTTACTACACAGGCCTGGCACATGGTGGGAGTTCTGCAAATGTCTGCTGAGCTGAAGCCAGTGGCTGGCTGGGGACTGGGCCCTGCCTTCTTATTTCAGCTCAGACTGGGACAAGGAGTCCCAAGACCTCACCTTACAGCTGGAATCATCCGATCAGCTAAGGCTGTCACCGAGTTTGGGTGAATTAGAAGTGACAGCTGCACCCCTGAACTCCCTGTGTCGCTAATGAGGGCCTTCCACCCTTGGGAAATCCATCCCCAAGCCAGTGAGGATGCCCAGGACAAGCAGGAAGGCTGCTGGGTGCAGAGGCAGCTCCCTGAAACCCAGGGCTTCTGGTCTGGGGGTGGCCCCTCCATGCACACACCCAGCACTGAGCTGGAGTCTGGCTTCACCAAGGGCTCTGAAGGTCAAGACAAATTAGTATGCACGGGCTTCTCTTGTAAAACAGTCACACAAGACATAGCCAGGCCTCTATTTTCCTGAGATTTAGGGAAAGGGCAGAATTTCCTGAATGTCACAGGGATTTCTCTTTCTGTCCACATGGAGATTATAATGTAAGTTATCAGACCTCCCCTACTTTAGTTTTCTTTTCTATAAAATGGGGCAACATAGTTCTTCCTCTACAGGTTGTGGGGGATCACACATGACTGCATGGCGCCTGGCACAGCCTGCAGGGAGAACCACGTGGCCCATGGCAGCTGCTGTTGTCGCCATTTTTACCAGGCCACTCTGCACTGAGGCCGAGACCTGCCTCTTCCAGCCTCACAGATGTTACAGCAACTGGCACCCAGGCCCTTAGTGGGTCTGGAAGGATGGTGCCCACGTGAGAATACCAATGACTGACCCTCAGTATTCGCCCCAGTGGGGCTCCAGTGGGCTCGGGTAACTCAGCACCATCCCATGCCCTTCTCCTGCCTTTGCGGAGATGGATGGCATTCAATTCCCCAAATGGCTGGTGGGAGCCATAGATGGGGCTGACTATGACTTCTTAAAATTTATTTTCTGGGCCCAAATAGCAGACCTACACCATGAAGACCCGAGTCACTGGTTTCCAGGGTGCCGCACTGGACACTCAGCACCCTTCCCGGATGGTTCAGAGACAGCCTCTCCCGCTTCCTCTCTAACAGTCCTTCCTGGCTCCTGTGAGTGTGTATTTGGGGGTCTCTATTATCTTTACATTAAAAAAAAACAAACGTGTACTTCTAGCTCCCCAGGACTCTAGAACCCATGTAGGGAGCAAAATGAAAGGAGTCAGAGAAGGTGATAATTAAGCATAAGAGACGATCCTGGGGACAGAACTTTGAAAGGAAGGTTCAGTTACTTCATAAGCACTTAGCAAGCACTGACCACGCTCACAGTGCAAGGTAAGGGGCGGGCTAGGGCCGGCCTTGAGGAGAAGACAGCCTCAGTGTGCGGTCTGGGAGCTGCTGTACCACCTGCCAGAAATGCGGCCACAAAGTTTCATTCTCTTGAGTTTGAAACTATGAGATGGGAAAGCTGGACAAGAACGGATTTGCTGTCGCAGCTCCCTTATCTCCAACCTCCTCATGAGGAAACCAAGGCCCAGAGAGGAGGAAGAATGTCCCCAAACTGAAGTTTCCCTACTCAGGGTCCCCCATTAAAACACACGAGCTAGAATACAGCAGCCTAGTTTGAAAAAGACAGATGCACCCCTATGTTTATCGCAGCACTATTTATAATAGCCAAGAAATGGAAGCAACCTAAGTGTCCATCAGTAGATGAATGGATAAAGAAGATGTGGTACATATACACAATGGAATATTATTCAGCCATAAGAAGAACACAAATCCTACCATTTGCAATAACATGGATGGAGCTAGAGGGTATTATGCTCAGTGAAATAAGCCAGGTGGAGAAAGACAAGTGCCAAATGATTTCACTCATATGTGGAGCATAAGAACAAAGAAAAAACTGAAGGAACAAAACAGCAGCAGAATCACAGAACCCAAGAATGGACTAACAGTTACCAAAGGGAAAGGGACTGGGGAGGATGGGTGGGAAGGGAGGGATGGGGGAGGGGGAAAAGAAAGGGGGCATTATGATTAGCATGTATAATGTGGGGGGAGGCACGGGAAGGGCTGTGCAACACAGAGAAGACAAGTAGTGACTCTATAGTATCCTACTACGCTGATGGGCAGTGACTGTAATGGGGTCTGTGTGGGGGACTTGGTGAAGGGGGGAGCCCAGTAAACATAATGTTCCTCATGTAATTGTAGATTAATGATACCAAAAACAAAAACAAAAACATGAGCTTTGCAAGGCCTGACACACTGAGTCCTTATGGGTGAGGCCTGGAGGTGATGGTGGTGGGTCACTCCCACAGGAGGTGCAGAGCCAGTGTGGGCAGGGTTTGTGGGGTTGGAATCAGGAGCAGGAACACACAGATGTGATGTGGTCAGGCTCCTGCCCTCCACTGGCAGGTGAAGGGCCAGTGGGTGGGGTGGGCTGGGTATGAGAATCCTTCCCACAGAGAAGTGTGCTTACTTTTCTTGCAACAGGTGGCCCTGTTACTCTAACTCCTATTCTCTCTCTTTTCATAGGGATGTGAAACAAGAACTATTTCACTTTCTTCTTAATAAGTCTGCAACAGTGATGATCAGAGTATCAGAGACAATAGGGAAGGTGGGGACAGTGGCAAATCAGACACTGCAAGCCTTGTATGAAGAGGGAGGCTGCTGCTTAGCCTGTTCCATTTTTCCAGGGAGGGGCAGTATTGGCAGACCTGATTTCCAAATAACAAGCCAGAATTCCATATTCTTTTTAATGAGAATGCTCTACATTTAAAAAAGCTGTTAGTGTTTAAAGCAATAAGCTAGATAGAGTCACTGCTCTACCAGTTTGCAACCTATAACACCGACAAATGCCCAACCCTCCAAGGACAGATGGTATCCCACCTCCCAACATGGAAGCCCTCCTGCTCTGCTCTGCCTCCTTCTCCAAGCCCCAGCCAGCCCGGCCCTGCACACAACATACTCTCCCAGCTGCTCTGCAGGCTGCAGGGAGTTCATGTGCCAGTTCCAGGCTGACGTGATGGAAATTGCAAGTCCAGGGTCTGCTGGGGAAACACTGGGGGAAAGCGGGGGTTGGGGCGGTGGGAGAGGGCAGCTGAGCCCTTGGAGGAGCTTCCAAATGCTAATTTCTCAGGAACAGGGGAAGAAGGAAGATGGCATAGCAACAGCTGGCTCTGGGCAGTGAGCAATCCTGTATGAAAATAAACCTTTTACAATCCACAACCGTGGCTCATTAAGAATGAATGGATCTATTGGTATAAATAGCATGCTGCGTTAAGAAGTCAGGAAATAGCATATGCGTTTGATGGAAAAACGGCTGCCATGGAACTGCTTATTAGCTCAGTTGGCTGCAGTTCTGTGCTAATGAGACAGATCTAGGTTCAAAGCTTTCATGGGCCATGTGGCTTTAGTGATCTTGGGCCATAGAATGGATCCTCGACCCCTCAGCCCTGGTCACAACACTGGGGCATAACTCCAGATACACAGGAGGAAGCCCATAGTGAGTTTCTCCCAGTGTCTGAACCATAATGCCCCTACTATACTATCCAGCCACTGCTTGAATGCTTCCAGTGACAGCAAGCTCACTACCTAGTCAGATACAAAACACCCAATTCTGTGGTTCAGTGGTTACTGAACAAGAAACCCAAACTGCCTCCAGCTGTGTCCCAGGTCTGCTTTTGGGGAAAGCAACCCTAGCTGGTCATACCACCTATCATGTCTGATGGCGTACAGGCTAGATGCAAATAGGGCAGCCTGAGCAGAAATGACTTGGGCCAATCATTTCCTCCCTGAGTGTGGACTTGGACATGGGGTCCTGAGAAGGGGGCCAGATGCTGAGACTGAAGGGCTTGCAGACGTGAGATGAGTGCCAGGTGCTGAGCAGGCAGAGGTGGAGGACGGAGCTCATCCGGGTTCCCTGGGAAGCCAAAGGTGGTGCTGCCATCTTCCTCCACCCCCACAGGCCTTGCCAGCCTTCCTCCCACCTCTCCTTCTGGGAGGCCTTCCTCAGCAGCCTGGCAGCAACCTGCTTACTTGAGCCAGCCCTAGTGGTTGCCGTTTTCGGCAACCAAAACTCCCGTGACCAAGTCCGACAGGGGAAAGCCAGCACGTGTGGTGACTGGGCAACAGCTTTACTCTGTCCTGCACTCAGAGGGGAGGAGTACGGGCTGGGATTCAAAGCCTGGGTCCCAGGCCCTCTTGGCTGCGGCCTACATGACCTTGGGCAGACTCCCCCCTCCGCATCCAACATGAGGAGTCAGTGCTGCAGGCCAAAGCTTCCCCACAGCTGTCCTGAGCATTAGCTGAGAGAATGGCTGTGGGCCACGGAGCCCTGGCTGAGGCCAGTGTGGCACCCAAGACCCGGCTTCTCCAGGAGACGGGAGATGCTGGCATGGCCTGGCACCTATGCTCAGGGTCAAGGTGGCCCCCGGTGAACCTTTGAACCTGAGCTGAACCAGACTCAAACAAACTTGAGGCTTGATTCACTGGATTGCAAGCAGAACTACAGTTCAAGATTTAAAAAAAAATTCAGCGAACCAATGAAATGATAATGAAACTCCTGCTTTTCTTAAAAACTACCCAACAAATTCAAAACCTCGAAGTACTTTCCTGAACAGACCTTGCAGTGAACCAGGTTGCAATTCTGTTCAAATCCAAGCAGGAAGCCTGTGCTCTGCTCAGGGGGATGACAGAGGGCCAGGGCAGCAGGATGCCTGTGGAGGGTCCTGGGGAGGAGCCGTGACCCAGGTCTCAGAGGAGATGGGGAAGGGCACTTGCCCTGGGCTGGGGGAAGCACCTGGCACCTGCCAGTGCCTTGGCCTGGTAAGATTTTTCTGCCATCACTGAGGGGATGGACGTAGGGAGGAAATGGGTGTTTGCATTCCGAGTGGGGCTTTTCAGGGTGGCGGAAGGTGAAGTGGAAAGGCCTCCCCAGTCAGGCCAGGTCACAGAGCAGTGACAGTGGGGTCCCTCCCCTGCCAGATTCCCGGGAGAGGTGAACACAGCAAAGCCTCGCTGACCCAGGTGTCCGTGTCCTAGGAAGCCTGGTCTGGCTTCCAGCTGAGACACGTACACACATCCTTCAAAGCCTCTGAACACTGTATGGCCTCTATACTTGGGGGCTTCATGCCGCCAGTTTCAGGAGCTCAGCCAAGGCTGGAAACGGTGGGGCAGACCAACCACAGAGGAGACCCAGGGCAGTGTTGCCTCTAGTCGGAGCACTGAGGGCTCATGAAAATAAGAGTCCCCATCATGTTGCATAGCCTTGGCATTGGAGGTAAAGAAGCACAAAACAGGGGAAGGCAGTACAGCACAGAGAAGACAAGTAGTGACTCTATAGCATCTTACTACACTGATGGACAGTGACTGTAATGGGGTATGTGGGGGGGATTTGATAATGGGGGGAGTCTAGTAACTACAATGTTGCTCATGTAAGTGTATATTAATGATAACAACAACAACAAAATAAATAGATCATACCACGAAGAGGGCTGAAATGGCCAAAAATGAACACATGAAAGAAAAAAAAGAAGCACAAAATACACTCAGAATAATTTCCATGCACAGATACATTCAGCTCTCATAGGGAATTAGGCTTATCCAGCACAAGTACCAGCCCCCTCCTCACTTGCTTCTATTATAATGCAAGGCTGCAGAAGCCAAAGGTTTGATATTCCAGCCTCCTTTTTCATCTTTCTTCCTTACTTTACGGTGATGGCTGGAACTGCAGCAACCATATTGTAACACAGCAAGAATTATAAAGATGTCTGTCCTGACATTACTGAGCCACTGAACCAAAGCTGTAGCTGTCTTCCTCTAAGCTTTCTAGTATATGAGAAAAAAAGTAAGCTTGTATTAACCAAATATGCCAGATTAATATGGTATTCCATACCCCTACCTCCTGGAAAATATGTCTGTACATAGATCAAGGGTGGGAATCCAGTTCAAAGGAAAGAAGCCTGCAGAACAGGTGGGCCCAGCTCTAAAGGGATTAAGACCAAGGGCCAGCAGCTGATTCCATCATTTATACCTCATTATTTCTCAGAACAAAGAGGCCTAGAAATGCACAAAAGCTGACTTTATTTCTTGCTGCCATAAACGCGGAGCAATCTGACAGGGAAGGGTAGCGTGGAGCACATGATCTGTCTAGATCAATCGGGTTGGGGGTGGGGACCTCTCCCCAGAGACAGGCAGGACAGAATGAGGTCCAGTCACTAGGAGGAACTCAGGTCACACTGTTCCCCACCCATTCGGGGGGTAAGAACCAATGTCCTGCTCTTAGAAAGCTTGTAGGGGGCTCACCAAGGGGCTGGCAGGTGAATCCTTGGCCAAAATCAACACCGAGTCCAGAGGAGGGAAACAGGAGCAAACTCAGTGACCAGCCCACCTGTCCTGTAGGTGCCAGCGTGCTGCCAGCAATCTGAGATAGCACAGAAGCAGAAATACTTCTAATCTTTCTCTAATACACTCACTGTGCTATTTTTAACATTGAGAACTTTATCTGCAGTGTGTTTCTGAATACACACGGAATGGGGTGGAAATCTAATTATGCTAACTCTAGTTGTTAAATAAACCTGCTATTTTCCCACTGAATTGAAAAGCTACCTCTGTTGAGCTTCCATACATTCTTAAGTCTATTATCTCTCTATTTTGTTCCACTTAACAGTTTATTTATCCTAAAATAAATATGCTACTCATAGTATACTGTTTCTATTGATTGTAGTAACTCTATAGTAAGCTTTAAGATTTGGTCCGGCAGCTCTTCCTAATACCCTGGCTATTCTTTTAAAAAATCATTCTGTTAAACCATTCTCCAACCTCCTTATGAAGCATTTTATTGAAACAATTCATATCCCATTAAATTCACCTTTTGCAAGTACATAACTCAGTGATTTTTAGTATATCACCAGGTCGTGCAGCCATCACCACTATCTAATTCCACAACATTTTCATCTCTGCTAAAAGAAACTCTTTCACCCGTCAGCAGTTCCTCCCCATCGCCCTGTCCCTGCCAGACCCTGGCAATCACTGATCTACAGTCTCTAGGGATTTGCCTGTCCTGGGCATCTCATATGAATGGAATCGTATACTCTGTGCTCATTTGTGCCTGACTTCTTTCACTTAGCATAAGATTTTCAAGGTTCATCCAGGTTGTAAGATGTAAGAATACTTCATTCTTTTCTACAGCTTAATAATATTCCATTGCATGATTACATCATATTTTGCTTATTCATTGGATAATGGAAATATGTGAGTCCATTCCTCCCTATAAACTCCATTGGTGATCAGACAGGAATTATTACACTTACCCACTTGGTGGGACCAAGATTCTTGTCTCCTCTGTTCTTGTCTTACTTTTTGTCCTTTGATAAGATTCTATAATTTTCATGTTGGACCCATAATGCTCTTTTAAAATTTGTTTCTAGGCATTTGATAGTTTTTATTGCAATTATGAATGGATTTCCCCATTTCTACTTCTAATTAGTCAACATAGAATAAAATTATTGACTTTTGGGGTATAAACTATTGATTTCCTTTGTATCCTGTCACTTCCCAAATTCTCTTATTAATCCTAGGGGGTTGTTTTAGTAGACATTCTTAGTTTCTTTTGGTATAAAATCGTGTCATTGGCAAATAAGATAATTTCTTCATTTTCCAATAGTAACAAGTTATTTTACTTTCATGCCTTATTACCTTAGTTAAACACTATAAAATAGTGTTGAATTATGGTGTTAATAGAGCTGCACTTGCATAGAACACGGCTTCAGTGCTTTATTAGCTAATATGGTATTTGGTGTCAGATTTTTTTCTTTTTTGGACATTTTACCATGTTTAAGTAATTTTCTTTAATTCTCATATTAAATCTTTTATGTAGCTGATTTTTCTTTAACCTTGGGGAGGAAGATACTTCGAAGCAAGAGAGGAAATGTAGAAGCCATGAAGGAAAAGACATACCTGACTTCACAAAAACTAAAATAAATTGTTTCTGAGCGGCAAAATACTGCAAGTAAAGACTAAAGTCAAACAAAATGTAAAGTCACGGAGAAAACTATTTGCAACCCAATTAACATCCCTAACACGTAAGGAGAACCTACAAATCAGGAAGAGAAAATAAAAAACTTAATAAAACATGAGCAGTGGATTTAAACAGGCAGTCTTTAAAAGAGGAAACCTAAATAATCAATAAATAATGAAGATAGGAAGAGACATTCAAATGTGCAGACTAAAATAATAAAATATTTCCCATCTAGCACACTGGCCAAAATGATGAACGCCAGTAATATTCATGGCAAGCAAGCAGACAAGCGTAAATGGCTAAAGCATACTTGGGATATTACTTGGCAATGTCTACTGAAATTTAAACCATACAACTCCAGTTTTGGAAGCCTCCTCCACGGAAATAAAAGCATCATAGGCATATAAGAACTTTTCAGTATTGTTTACAGTGAAGAGAGACCTGAAACAGTTTGAATGTCCATCAATAGGTGAATAATGAAATCACAATATGATAGTATTTTATTCAGCCACTAAAAAGAATAAAGCAAAATCGGTATCTATTGTTCTGGGGGGATGCCCATGATATTCTTTTAAGTAAAGAAAGCAACGTGCAGACTTATGGGTAAAAGCTTATTTTTGTTGTTCAAACAAAAGCAAAAAACAAACAAAATAACCCAATATCAAATACATGTTTGTAAGAACAGGGAGAAAGGGGTTTGGATATGATGGCAAGCAGAAGAGATTTTAATTTTTCATATGCTTTTGAATAGTTCAACTTATTAAAAGATATTATGTATTCCTATGTCATTAAAAATTAACAAATAAAATTTAAAGGAGGAACAAAAAGAATCTGCCTTATAAATACCAGTACATTTCACTTGGTTGCTTTGGGGATTGAAAAGTTCACAGCCTGTGTATATGGAGTACCTCTCCTTCCCTGTCATCCCAGGAGGCATGGGGGTGGGGAAGATGGGGGGAGGGAGGGGAGGGAGAAGGGGAGAGGGCGGTGGATGGGAGGGGAAAGTGAGAGAGGCAGGGAGGAGGGAGGGAGAGAGATGGAGGAACCGGGGTGGGGAAGAGGGTCAGAGGGTATGCAGGTACCAGGATCAGCTCTCACGCCAGGGGCAGGGCCTGTGAGGCAGGGGTGGATGCTGCCCTGGGGTCCCCAGAGGCAGGAGCCTGGGAGGAGAGCCTCCCCTGTGAGTGGGGTGGTGTCTCCTGGGGCTGCCCCACAGACCTCTGAGCCAGGGGAGCCTGCAGACCCCACCCCAGTGAACATCCCTCCATATGTCCTTCAAACAGCCTGGATCAGGTGGATGGCTCATTCACTCATTCATCTAAGAAGCAATTATCCCCGGCCTCTCTGGTGCTACAAGCTGAGGATCTGACCTTGTTCAGGATGGATGCAGCCCTGCCCCCAGGCAGCTCCCAGTGGGAAGCCCACACCCCAGTGTGGGTTTCCACCTGGCCCCGATCTCAGTTTCGGCTGAATGGGGTGCTATGAGGGCCAGCTTACCAGACAGGCTCTGACCACAAACTGCAGCTCTGCCCCCAGCCAGCTGCCAGCCCTGGGCACTACTGACGGTGGGGCAGTGGGTGGAGAGCTGAGGCCCTTCCTGGGGTTGGAAAGACACCAATGGGTTCCACAACTGGCAGCGGTCTGGAAAGGCCCAGTGATGTCTCAGTACCGGCCTCCCAAGGCTGCCCACTCGGGCTGCCTGCTGCCAGGAGGAACCTGAGAAGGAGTCGGGCCCAAGGCAGCAGCTCCTGGCAGCTTGGGGAGCTTCCCAGAGGCAGGCATGGGGCTGCCTTCCCTCGGGGCTGCCTCAGACATGAGGGTGAGGCCAGGCAGACCATCAAGAAGCCACAGAAGCTAGCCCAGGGCTGCCCCCCTGGAGGCCCCCCTTGCCCCAGGCTCAGGACAGGCTGGAAGGATGGGTCTGGCTGGCCCAGGCCTCTGGTCTCCCACAAAGTATCCCACAGCCACCGAGTGCCTCTGTGAGTACATGGCCAAGTCGGGGACGGACAGGTGACCCAAACTCGATCAGAAAGCACAGACCCAGGCTTCTGCACGGACTAATCAGAGAGGACAACCACAGCCACCGAGGATCAGGCTTGGAAGCAGTTCAGGAACAGCTGCCTGCTTGTGGCTCTCCTGAGCTCCGCCATGCAAACCCTCAGCACTTCAGCTCCTGGGCACGGAACCTCTGCATGCCTCCTGCCTCCCCTGCAGCGCCTCCTCCACCAGCTCTGATCCCTTCCTCCATGACTGTGGGTTTCCCCAACTTCAGTCCTGCCTGCCCCATGCACCCCACACACCCTGGAAACCCCCCACTTCTGGGTGAGTGGCCCTCCACCACCAACCTGGGGCCACCAGCCCTCACGGTCCTGTCCCTCATGGGTGGCACACATAGTCATTGACTGGGCTACCTCCACATGCTTGGCCCTAACATGTGGGTTATCACAGGGCTGCAGTGTGTCTGGCACAGGGCCTGGTTGCTTTGTGCTCTGGGAGCCTGGGAGGCTTCCCATGTGGGCTGCAGAGGGAGACGGTGTTCACAGGAGGGACCTCCGCAGGGCCCACCTGACCTCACTGCAAACTCAGCTAATGGGCAGGGCTGACTGCAAGTGTGTGGGCCGCTGGCCTCCTCATCCACATAATTAAAAGGCCATCTTTGTCAGTGTGGCTGAGGAGGCAGAGGCTGTGGCCCTCCCTGGTGTGTGTGTGCGTGTGTGTATGTGCAACATTCTAAACCCACCAGTGCCCACCAGATTCTGTTTCCATGGCCATGTCCCCTCCCTCAGTCTGAGGGACACGGACACAACCTGACAGAGCTGTAGCAGGAGAATGCCTAGCTCTGAGGGCGGAAAAGGGACCGACTGGGAAAGGGAGCCATTTCCCCAACAGGTTTCTGCTGGCTCCCGCAGGGGGCTGCTGAGCCACAGGGCCCCCCTCAGGCCAGTCCCACCTGGGCCTGCTCCTGGGGCTGCCTGCCCTGCCTCCACCTTCCCTGCCCCTTGTCCCAGGTGGCTTCTCTGGCCTGAGAGCAGGAGGAAGTGCAAACGCAGCCCAGGAGAATCAGCAAGGAGGCCGCTGCAGAAAGAGCCCACTGCTGAGGAAAGGACAGCCAGGGAGTGGACGCCAGGCCATTAACATGGTTACAGCTGGAAGGGCTGACCTACAGGGACTTACCTTCTAAATTATATTGCTTGACAACCTCCAAAATTGTATAATAAACATGTTTTACTTTTGCAACAAGAAAAAAAAGCCCCAATAATAGATATAAAGATAGATGCCAGGTCATAGCCAAAGATGGAGATGTTCAAGAGCCCCTCCGAAGCAGCTAGGTGCCATGCCCGCTGCCCCCGGTGTCAGGAGGAGCCCCTCATGGCTCTGGCTGCTTTGTCTCATTTAGGACTCGGTCCCTGAGTCTCGGGCTGAAACTTGGGCACTGCAGGGCAGACAAGGCCAGAGGCCAGAGGGCACGACCCTGCCTTCTGGCCCCACATACTAGCTGAGTAAGTCCCTCCTCTTCTCTGGGCCTCAGACTACTCTTCTATAAAATGGGGCTACCAAACACTGTTCTGTCTCCTTCTGGAGCCTGTTGTGAGACCAGAAACTTTGAAAATAAAATCGTGAACATGAAAGCACCATGCAAGCTGGGTAGAACCACCTGCCACCCAGGAACTGTCACCATTCCAGTGGGGCAGGGCCCCCCTGGTGGCTGCCCCCGGGACATGCCCTCATCAGTGCAGCCACCACAAACACCAAGGGGCCCTGGGCACAAAGTCACTTTGCTCTTTAGGCCAAGGAAGCCAGGGGTCCTTCCTTACTGAGATGCAGGACAAGCACGGAGAAGAGATGGCACAGGCCTGCCTCAGGAAGATGTATTTTCAGACTTTGCAAAAATTGTATAATAAACATGCTTTACTTATGCAACAAGAAAAAAAAGATCTTAATTTCTGCAAAGATCCACTGAGCTCACAGCATTCCTGCTCCCAAAGTAGTGCTTTTTTTTTGTTAAATGGCCCCCCATGGACTCATCCTGGTGCAAGTAATCACTGTGCTGAAGTCGGGCTGCCCACGTGGGTGCAGGTGGGGAGCTGACAGCAGAGGGAGGGATGAAGCTCCAGCATAAGCCATGTGGGGGTGTGGCAGGGCCTGGCCTGGTGCCCATGGCACGGCCTCACTGGCTGAAGACCTGAACATTGGTTGCTATTCCTTGAGGGGGCAAAAAGGGCTTACCTCTCCCTCGGGCCCACGTGTAGACTCGACTGATCTCAGTGCTTCTGGGCTCTTGCTGGGCTGGCTCCACTGGCAAAGGCCGGAAGTGGGGGTCATCAGCCAGGCCAGGGGTCTTCAGGGGCAGGATGTACTTGGGGAGCCCTTTGTAGAACCAGGCCCCCGACCTCTTCCAGACCTGGGTGAGGGAGATACCTGCTTAGAGCACAGGATGCAGAGCGGCCCTCCCTATACCGTGCTCCCATGCACACCCAGCCTCCTCTTCTGGTGGGAAGGTGGGAAGTACTCAGCACCGTGGGCATCAAGAAGGTGCTCCATGGATGTCACCTGCTTGCCCTTCCCTCCGGACTCTGGGGCAGAGTGACAAGAGGCTGGAGGAAGAGCCTCTGGGCCCTGGCACAGAATCGGAGAGCTTCATCTCTGCAGCAGACACAGAGGAGACCCGGACCTCAGAAATCCACAGATTAGAATTCAGAGCAGTGACTTGAGATACGGTTCCTGGACTCTAATGCCTACTTCAAAACACCCCAAATGCTCTGTAATCTCTTTCTGATGAAGGAAATACACTGAGTATTTAGAAAGAGAAGTGGGAGTGTGTGGAGGAATGATGTGACCTTTCCAGAGAAGAGCAAGGTTTTGTGGTTCAGAGCAGACATCCTGGGCTTGAATCCTGGATCTGTCACCCAGCAGCTGCGGGACCGAGACACAGCCGCTCCTAGTCCTCAGTGTCTCACCAGCAGGTGGAATGTACAAACAGCGCCCACCTCACAGGGTGGCCACGAGGACCAGACTCTCAAATGAATGTAAGGCCCTGCTGCCCAGTGCTGGGCACCCAGCAGCCACTCTACAGACACGAAACTCATGATTGCCACTGTCATCCTCCTCTCATCTGACAAGTGTGGGCAGCTTTACAACCAGTGGGCCAAGTCCCTACCCAAAAGGGAGAATGTAAAATCAGAAGGCCAGAGGCTGACTTGGTTCTGTCCAGGACAGCACTTCCCAATCCCCAAACTCCATCTGCACTACATTAGTTCTGTGGAATGTTAACACGGGCCAGGCCAAAAATGGAAAAAAAAGGTTCCTCATCATGTACATTGGGAAGCACAAAGTTAAACCAAGCTAAATTACTGCAGGACTTCTCAGTGCCTTTAATATGTCAATGTGTGCAGATTTCCTCAAAAGTGCTTCCCACTTGGGATCTATCCAGCAGGTTTTCCTAGAGAAACTAACCCTAGTAATGGGTCTGCAAAGCTCACTGCTTCACTGTACAGCACTGACTCCCTGAGTGATGTGCATCTACTTCTCTAAGCAGACAGCAGTTGCTTCTCTAGGCTTGAGTGCCAGGCATGGGACCACCAAGTATGAACTCTGTCCCTGGCATGAATCACTCACCCCTTCCTCCCAGCTACTTTTTGCAGAAGGGCCTGCTTTTGTGTGGCTCTTGAATAACACAGAACCCATCTGGTGGGGTGGATGATTTGTGAAGCCCCCTTTATAAAACTCCTTCTGACCCTCTCATGGCCCTTCTATCTATTATCTATATATTTATCTATATTTGAATTGGTAGTGCATATACTTAGGCTAAAATTCACAGAGTGGAAAATTAAAGTCTCCTCTCACATTCCCACAGGCATCTAGTGATAACAGCCCTTTCAGGAAGCTCTATCATTACCCCTACTTTCCAGATGGGGAAACTGAGGCTCTGACAAGCAACTTGCCCAAGGCTAGTCCACGATTCTCTTGGCCTCTAGTCCACACTGGAGGCCCCAGAGGCTCATTCAACAGTCCACTGATACAAAGCAGATGCTCACTAAGGTGTGGCTGAGTGGTGAATCACCCCCCAGCCCGTCAGGCTCAGGCGTCATCATGGACTCTGAGTGCCCTGCAGATGGAATGCCTAGAGGGCAGGGCAGGGCCGTCCAGGGAGAGGAAACAAACAAAAGCAGCAGCCACCAAGGCCACCTGTCCCTGCAGGGCTGCTGCACTGGCTCCTGAGAACAGGTGTCCGAGCCCAAGGGGCCATGGCAGGCAGGTGAGGGCTCACTCAGCTCCCTCTGCTAAGAGAAAGCCTGAGCAGCCATCAGTGCCGCCCCTCCAGGTGTGAGCCTCCCGCCTCCTCCCACGGGCTGGGCCTTGGGCCCAAACGAAGCAAGCCCTTGAAAGGCGGGGCCTGGGTGGGCTCAGGACCTGTACCACACTGCTGCCCCAGCCCTACCGTGGAAACCGCTTTGTCTTTTGTTTTTTTTTTTTTTTACAATAATAGCCAACATTTATTAACTTCTTTTAAGCATTTGTTACCATTTGCTGGCACAAAGAATCTTCACAGCCACCCTAAGTGTACCAGGATAGTTCATACAGCTTATAGATGAGGAAACTAAGACTTGTGAAGGTCAAGTAATTTGCCAGGGAGCTGGAATTTGAGCTCCTGTTTTTTTAAAAATTTAATTTAATATTTTTATTTTGGTATCCTTAATCTACAATATATGGGGAACATTATATTTACTAGACTGCCCACTTCACCAAGTCCCCCCCACAAACCCCATTACAGTCACTGTCCATCAGCGTAGTAAGATGCTACAGAGTCACCGCTTGTCTTCTCTGTGTTGTACAGCCCTCCCCGTGCCTCCCCTCAACATTATACATGCTAATCGTAATGCCCCCTTTCTTCTCCCCCTCCCCCATCCCTCCCTTCCCACCCATCCTCCCCAGTTCCTTTCCCTTTGGTAACTGTTAGTCCATTCTTGGGTTCTGTGATTCTGCTGCTGTTTTGTTCCTTCAGTTTTTCCTTCATTCTTATACTCCACATATGAGTGAAATCATTTGGTACTTGTCTTTCTCCACCTGGCTTATTTCACTGAGCATAATACCCTCTAGCTCCATCCATGTTGCTGCAAATGGTAGGATTTGTTTACTTCTTATGGCTGAATAATATTCCATTGTGTATATGTACCACATCTTCTTTATCCATTCATCTACTGATGGACACTTAGGTTGCTTCCATTTCTTGGCTATTGTAAATAGTGCTGCAATAAACATAGGGGTGCATCTTTTTAAAACTGGGCTGCTGCATTCTTAGGGTAAATTCCTAGAAGTGGAATTCCTGGGTCTGCTTTGTCTTTTTTTTTTTCTGGAGAAGAGAATTACATACATAGTATACAAAACTAGGGCAGTAACAAAAAAGTAAAATGAAGAAACTATAGGTCACTCATAACATTACCACATAGAGAGAGCCCCAGGTGGGGCTAAGCAGCCACCTTGTGATGGTGTTCTTGATGGACCTGGGGTCTGGTCTGGGGACTTCAGGAGCAGTTCCCATGGAGTGGTGGGCTTAGGGGAGATGCATGTCAGGTCCTGAGGTCACCAGAACTAGCCATCACAGGGGGGCAGACGCGGGCCCTGCTACCACCCCCAGGGCCTGCCTTCTTGGGTGGAGAGCATGTGCTCCTCACACTGGACCCTGTTTGAAGGGCAGTGGCAGGACAGCCCTGAGGTGACTCAGCGTGTGGCTCACACTTTCCGGTTGCATGGCCTTCAGCGAGATACCAAGAGACGCTATGGAGCCGCATCTGGGGATTCCACAGGGCCGGGTCCATCATGCCTGCCCCGCGTCCTCATCCTACGGCCTCCTGTGTGGAGCTGGGACCAGAGTTCCGGCCCGTAAGTATTTCTTTTTTATTTTATTGTGGCAAATACAGGAACATGAAATTTACCACCTTAACCATTTCTAAGTGCACAGGTTAGGAGTGGTATGTGCATTCACACTGCTGTGCTGTCCATCTCCAGAACATTCCTTATCTTGTAAAATGGAAACTCTGCACCCATTAAATAACTCCTTATTCCCCTTTCTTGGCAACCGCTGACAACCCCCATTCTGCTTTCTGACAATCGGACTTGGAAAGAATCTGATTACTCTAGGTACCTCATATGATTGGAATCGTACAGTATTTTTCTTTTTATGACTGGATTTTTTCACTTAGCATAATGTTCTCCAGGTTCATCCATGTTGCAACGTGTGTCAGAATCTCCTTCCTTTTTGAGGCTGTGTAGTATTCTATTGCAGGTATACACTGCATTTTATCTATCCATTTGTCAGTTCATGGGCACTGGCTGCTGTCCACATTTTGACTGGTCCTTTTTACTGGACTCTCCCACTAGGCTCCAGTATCCAGGGGGGTGGGGTGGGGTGGAGCACTTTGCTCACCACTGTATCTTGAAACTACTAGTCCACACCTGATACATAGTAAGTGCTCAAAAAACACTGGTTGAATGGCTGAATTGGCAGCTGTAGGTAGTTTGCTGGAACTGTCCCAATCCAAAAGTCTGTCACCTTCAAAGAGAAGTGGCCTCCGGGTTTTACCCAAGTTCTTGTAATTAATCAAATGGATTTACTGTTTCAGATTAATGAGGAATAAAGAGGAAGCACCCAGCAGGTCACACTGGGGCAGAGCAAGCTCCACTGAACCTTCCTGACTGTGAACTCCAGAGCACAAGGCAGCTCCCCCTGGAGCACCACAGAGACCCACAGCCCCAGCCGCCCCTGCCTCCCCTGGCATATCAGTCACCAGGCCTCACACCCTCAGCCTCATCTCCTGTTGTAATGACCTGTCTCCTCCCTTACCCCCCACTTAAAAAACACCGATCAGTAAAGTGCTTTTGGAAAACAGGATAAAAAGCACAGGATCCAAAGTATTGGACTGAACTGTATGAAGCTGCTGCTAGTCAATCTTTTTTTGGTATTCATTTTTGACCTATAAATCCCCCGCTCAGCTTCATACAACTCACCCTGATATTTATGCTCAGCAAGGGCAATGACTACATGGGTCTGCCAGGCCTGCAGTGCCCCCCAGGGTCCAGCGGGCAGGTCCACGACACCCAGTGGGTCAGTCATCCCATGTGAGTCCATTGCAGTGGGTGGGGGGAGGTCTGTCTGCTTCTCCCGTGTTGGCTCTGCAGTCCAGCTGGAAAGCCTGCAGTGGGCAGAGACCAGACCAGACCAGGGTGGCCGATGGTCCTGGAGCAGCTGGAGGAGCAGGAATTCCTGAGGCCCGGAGGGGGAATGCAGCACACATATGCACCACCAGTATGGAGGGCACACTCGGGTGGAGGCATACCCAACACTGAGAATTCTGGAAAATGCCTTCCGCATGGGAAAGCAGGACCAGCGAGGCGAGGTGTGAGGGATCCTGGCTGGGCTGAACTCTGAGCTGCCAACCCTCCTCTCCCCCTGCCAATCCGTGCACATCCTCAGCCCTTCTCTTGCCTCACTGCCCACCCCCACCCGGGAAAACACAACAGTAGCTCTTAATCACACAATTTCTGCTCTCTGCATCCAGGCCCATCATCCACTGTCTGGCATCACCCCAAACCCCTCCCCAAGAACAGCAGGAAAAGCCCTTCGTGGGAATTAACTCCCATTCCCACACTGTTGAGGGCCCCAGATGGGAAAACCTTCACTTTCTGGAGAAGCTGTGCTATTCTGCAAAGCCCCACTGCACTCCCCACGTATGGTTTGCTGTGATAAGGCCAGCAAAGCAGCCAGCCTTGAAAATGCCATTTAATGAGAAAAGACCGGCACAGCCACCGTGGCACTTGCTGGGGGTGGCCGGCGGCATTAAATCCTCCCTGCGGCACCGACTTGTGCTCTGCTCTGAGGTTTTCATTCCGATTTCAGCTCACTGCCAACCTGACTGCAGATACTGACGGATATTAGCCAAACTGTTCCCAGGGAGTTTTAATTACCATGATAACAATCGCTAATCATTGGCATTTCCTAAGTGGCTGTGGCTGGAGAAGGTGGTAATTGCCAGGCCCCACTGCAGAGAAGAGGAAGCCTAGGGGACCGGCCAGGGGAGGCTGGGGGAGGGCCAACCCAAGCCCTCTGACTCCGCCCCTTCCATGCGTTACCACCTCTCCATGCCTCCAGCGCACCTCAGGAGCACACCTGCATGAACTCAGGGGAGGCGCCCACACCCTGCCCCTCACCCCATGGGTCACAGCAGGGGTACGGTGCGCCCTTGCTGGGCCTTCCACCTCCAGTGCCCTTCATGCTTGTCTCCATCAAGCAGTGGCCCTTCCCCTCGGAAGCCATCCGTGCTGCCTCTTGCAGAACCAGTGCCTCTGCCCCTCTGTGTTTTCTGTGCTGCGAGGCCTTCTGTGCTGCTGCTGGGAAGCTGTGAGCACATCATGGGCCACCCCAGCACTCCCAGGCCCCAGAAAGGAGCTTGTGCATGTGGCAGGAGCGTTGCTGACTGAATGAACAAAGAAGGCAAAGCAAAGGAGTTGTCTCCAGGGGACAGAATGTGGGACTCTGTCTTCAGGGAGACCATGCTATGACGGCTTAACAAGCTCCAAGCTGGCCCAGTCTTGAAAAGCCTGAGGGAATGGCCTGTTATAGAGAAGGCTTCTTGTTTACACTTTGGTCATTTAAAAAAGGGTCTCTTAAAGGGTCAACCCACCATAGCAGAGAGGTATTGCTGTCCTGGCCACCACACACACACATACACAGTACTGGCCACCCAGCGACTCTAACAGGCAAGCCAAGCTCCACGCCACAGCCAGCCAGAACTCTGCCAGCCCCTGCCTCCCCACAGCCTCATTTCTCCCCTCCTCCTGATCCCACACTTGCGATCAGCCAGACAAGGCCACTCTCACTCCCTGACCCCAAGCTGTCTTTTGCCTCCAGATTACTTTTATCTAGAAGCTTCCACAGAATAGTGCAGGTTGCCCACTGAAATGCATACACACTGTTATGACTGCCTATTTACATGTCCATTCCCTGCAATGAATCAAATGCTCCATGACAGCAGGAGCTGCCCAGGGCACCCAGCACATGCTGGACACCTAACAAGTATGTCGGCTGAGACTACTAGACACATGTCCGAATCTCAAGGCTTTACAAAACTCAGGTTACTAAAGAGAAACACTGCTTCCTGGAGGATGCTATGGACTGAACTGTATGGACCCCATCTCCCAATTCATATGTTGAAGCCCCACCCCCCAATGTGATGGTATTTGGAAATGGGGCTCTGGGGAGGTAAATTGCTTTAGATGAGGTTATAAGGGTGGGGCCCCCATGATGGGATTAATGTCCTTATAAAAAGAGAAGCTTGCTTCTCTCTCCTCACATGGGAGGACACCATGAGATGGTGGCCATCTGCATGCTGGGAAGACAGCCCTTGCTGGAAACCAGATGTGCCAGTACCTAGATCTTGGACTCCCAGCCTCCAGAACTGTGAGAAATAAGCTACTGCTGCTTAAGCCCCTGCCTATAGTATTTTATGGCAGCCCAAGTTGACTCAGACAGAGCGAGAAACTGCCTGGGAGGTTGTAGTAGATAAAATGGTTCCAAATTAATTTTCCTCTCCTCCTATTAAGAGATGGAGTCTTATTTCCCAACCCCTGAATCCGGTCTAGGATTCTGGCTTGCTTTGATCAACAAAATGTGGCAGAAGTAACATGTGACTTCTGACAAGGCCTCAGAGGCCTGGCAGCTTCCTTTCTCCCTACTTGGAACACTGCTGCCATCAGGTGAGAGAGTCAGGTCCAATGTGCTGGAGGACGGGGCCACGCTAGGAGAACCGAGCCACCCCCAGCTAGCAGCCAGCGTGACTGCAGAGGAGTGAGCCTTCTTGGACTCCACCCCAGTCCACCTGTCAGACAACTGCAGCCCATGAATGACCCCGGGAGAGACGAGCCAAAGAAACACCCTGCTGGGCCCAGCGTAGACTGCAGAATAGTGGGCAAACAAACGATTACTGTTTTAAGCCTCCACACCTCTGGTAGCACATCCATCCTCTGTTCAGGCACTTCTTAAAAAAAGCAACAATCAGATACATTGCTAATTGAGTAAAGTAGGAAAGCTAAACTCAGGGACTTAAAATATATAGGTTCATTCATCAAACAAGAACGACATGCTATGAAAAGGAACAGTTGGAGAATCTTTTGAAAGCCTCCTCAAAATTAAAAATTCAATGCAGAAATATTAAAATATAAAGGCTGGAAGAAAAAAATCAGGAAATTTGGAAAGAAAGTAAAACATAAAGATGAAGGAATGGAAAAATGTGAAAGAAATTATGAAGCAAAAATGCTCAACTTGAGCAGTCAAATTCCTAATAAGATGCTCCAGAAAGAGGGAAGCAGAAAAAAATTTCCTGGAACTAAAGGACAACAGTCTTCAGATTAAAAGGTTTTGACTGACTGTAAGGCAGGAAAAATGAAAAGTAGAAAAGAGATTGACACATCTCATAAAACCACTTAGTTATAATAATAAAAAGAAGATCCTAGAAACTTCCATAAAGCAAAATAGGGCCCATGCAAGAAAATTAGAATAGCATCAGACTAATCAGCAACACTGGATACTCAAAGACTGTGCATCTAGAATTCTATCAGTCAAACTATCAATCAAACATGAAGGCAGGGGTAAAAAAACCCATGAAGGAAGAATAGAGATATTTTAGACTTGCAAGGACTCCAGTTTTCCTTGTATATTCCCTTCTTAAGAAGTTACTTAAGGATGGGCTCCAGAAAAACACAGGCAAAAAGCAATAAAGAAGACATAGGATCCTGGAGACAGTGTCTCCAGTTCAGGAGGTGAGTTTAAGAGAAATCCTTGAAGACAGCGTTCAGTAAACTAGTACAGCCTAGAGCTGGGCAAGGGTCTCAAAGGTTCCTGACAGGAAAAGAGAGGGCTCTGCACAATAGCAGGTAAAAAGCGGCAAGAAGCTGCCTAAAAGTACATGAAGTTTCATTTTCTTTTGTCAACGAGAAAAAAGGTCAAACTAAAAACCCTATCAGAAAGTTATGGTTCCAAATATTAGGGTAAATTAAGACATGACATGGTTTTAAGAAATTAAGAGTTAAAAACATTTGATCATACTAAGAACCTTTTGGTGGTCCAAGGGTCGAGGTAGTTATCAAAATGTGATCTTCACATAACCATTTAAACCTAAGGGGTTTAATGTTTATAGAATAAGAAAAAAATTAAATGCCTAATAATTACTGAGCATTTTGTGTCAGGCACCATTCCAAGAATTTTCTATATAGCTTATTTAACCCTTACAAAAATCCTGTGAGGTAGGTACTATTATCAGCTCTATTTTACAGATGAGGAAACCAGGCACAGAGAGAACATGTGACACAAACAGGGAAGAATGGAACAAACACTGGAACCCAGGCAGCCTAACTCTGGAACCTGCTCTCTTAATCCTCTTACAAAGTTATATATATGTTTGCTAAATTAAATGCTAGTTATTAATTTCCAATTCTTAGAACTAACCTAAAGACAAAGTATTCTGTGTTTTCTTAGACTTTGCCTGGCATCCATTAATCACAGGGTCAACTCATGGCCAAAATTATTTACATCCCCTCTGTGATGCAGCTTTTGCAGGTGTTAGAAAGTCGTATGACAAACCCTCCAACCAATCCCTACTCCACACCTCCAACTACCTCCTTTATTAACTTTTCACACACCACACGAATAGTCTCCTTCCCTGAATCAATCCTGGGAACCAAACAACTAGGGACAGTCCTTATGCCCCAGCACCTGCTGGAACTATTCAAACTAGCCAGTCCTAGGACAGTTACCCTGCCCGGCCTTTCCCAAAGAAATCCCATGCTTTTACTTCACTCCTCTCTTCCTCCTGATGGAATCTGGTCTTTCCCATGTGACCCTGCATGGCATGGCACGCCCCTTTCTCTTGGGAACTGTAAGCAATAAAGTCTTCTTTCAATGACATTGGCCTCTCCTTGTCACTCAATCCTTTATAAATTAAGATCCAGACACAAATCGCAAGGCATGGGAGAATTAATTATGGCCAAAGAACAATAAAAAGGTACAATTCTGGCAATCTATTATTAAAGGTATAATCTAGAAAAGGAGGGAGGTGAAGATAGGGAAGGGAAGAACAGAGGCATTCATATTCATACCCACAACTAACACAGAGGGAGCTGGGGTGTGAATGTTATAGCTGATGGAAGAATGAAGCTACAAATTTAATCAAAAAGCTAAAAAGAACAAAAGTATCAAAAATTAGGAGGGGAGGGAAAGCTGAGTCATCTAAGCTAGCTAGCTCCTCATTTTTAAGAGCATGGACTCCACAGAGACTATCTAAAGCTGATAAATCAAAAAAGTCAGGGCAGGAGCCAGCACAGGAGCTAAGGCACGTGGTCTGCATGGGGCGGGCGGGGCGAGGGAGCAGCTGGGCAGGCAACCGCTGTTTTCCAGCAAACCTCTTCCATACAATTGAATTTTTTTCAAACCACATGCGTGTATTACTTTGATTAAAGCTGAAGTATAACAGATTGATAATTGGATGGTGATGTTATTAAATCCCTGGGCTGCTTGGCAGGTTGACACATGGGACAGTCTATGGCTGGTAGATTGAATCTGGATGTGACTTAAGGGGGAAAAGCTGGTAGCTTTTCAGGAAAGGAAAACAGTAATTACAATTTTTGTAGTGGAGCAAGATAGGGGAGACTTAGTTAAGTTATGGTTAATTTGAAAATACCAGCATGAGTTCATAACACTGAAAGTTCGGCCCTAAAGACAAGCTCCCCCTTGGGTGTCACTGTACCCATCGAACCTTCAGAAGTCAGAATCTTGACAATGAGAAAAACCTGGATGGTTTTTCAAAGGGAACCAGGGCTTCCAGCATAAAGGCAGGCAGAGCTGGATCCCTTGGAAAACAGAAAGGGTCTAGGGCATTGTGGTGTTGGCTGGAAGGGACGCTGCTTTCAAAGCCTGCTGGGCAGTGCCCTCTGACCAGGTTTCCGTGGTGACAAGCTAGGTAGGACAAGCCATGAGTACTGCCAAGGGTGACAAGCTGACACAAAAGCAAGCTAACAGGAGATGTACTACTGTAACATCCACATTTGCTTTTAGTTTTTGTCTGTGCTGGAAATGCTATCTGTCCCGCACACCAGTTGTGACCATCCTACCTTAAAGTTTCGGCTAACAGCAGGATTAACTGGCCCCTGTACTCAAGTAGGATGGGAGTCAGAATTTACAGTGTTTGCGGCTGTGGCATGGATTCGACCATATATGTTCAGCGTGAAGAGTGAGTGGGGTAGGAAGCAGGTCCCAAGGCCTGTTTCGCACATCTGTAACCACACAGAGGCAGCCCAGGTAGAAGATGCCGTTTGAAATGCTAGGATGGCACCTCCGCCTGCCTCTGTTACCTGGAAATGGCTGTCATTCTTATCCCAAGAAGGTACTGTGGCTCAATTGTATCAGCAACAATAGAAAACAGAGATGTAGTCAGTCGTCTTAAAAAATCGCTCAGAAGTACAGTTCAATTCATTAAATGAATTAAAACAAAAAGCTCCAGGATGGGGGACTCATGGATGGGGGACCAGAAGATTCACCAGTGGTGGGTGAAATAAATTACAGACAGTCTAAATAATGTGAATATAACCACAAAATAATAAAAACGTGAAAGGAATGATGCTTAAAAGGTAGATATAAAATAATGAGTTAACAAAAACAATCTGACTCCGAATTCCAGATTGACTCAACAAAAAGCAAAAAGTGGCTGGAAGAAAAAAAAGCAACGAGTTCTTCACCCTTCATGGCAAGGGGAGTCAACAAACATTGTTTCTATTGTAATGTAAGTGATTAGACAAATATTCTTTTGAATATGTAAAGTTTTATATATATATATACAACTTAGCAGAATTAAAACCAGGGAAAATGTTTGCGCTATTAAAATACTTGATTTTCTGAGTTTTCAGCTTTTTTCTTCCTTCCTTCTTTCTTGTCTCCCTTCTTCCCTCCCTCTCCCTTGTTTTAAGATCTTTTTCCTTGTTCTTGTTTTTTTTCCCTCTGGTAAGAATTAATTTCCTGCCATCTTTTCCTCATTGTTTTCTCCCTTTACCTCAGAAGGATAAAGCTTACAACTTCTGAAGAGGGAGTAAACAGATATTAGTTCATTCAAATAACATATTCAGCAGCCTCTTAGGACTAAGCCAGGGAAAGAAAAGAGCAAGTGTCCTTACGGCCCCACGGCAGGAAACCACCCAGAGCTGAGCCTGTGGCTCAGTTTCCTCTGCCATGTGAGTGTGTTTGCTCCCTGCCTTCAGGAGCTGTCCTGCTCTGGGTCAGTTTTCTCATATCCCTCCCGCAGCACCCGGGGTGAAACCCGCAGTCCCGGGTGTAGAGCGCAAGAAACCCGGAGTCTACAAAGAGGTTTGAGAGGCAGCAGAGCAGCTAAGCAGGGATCCATCAGCTCTGGCTCTCCACTAACCCCTTCTAAAGGGCTAATGCCTAACAGAGGTGTCCTCCAGAGGCTGAGCGAGACCCCTCCAGGAGTATTCGCTTGTATGAGGATAACACTGTGAAACCTTGGGTGCTGTGTGAGTGTTGCTGAGCCAGAGAGAAAAGTCTGCCGCCTCCCGGGATTGCTGAGGCTGGCTGGCTGGCTGGCTGGGCTCCCCACGTGGGAGCAGGGCTGGGGGGACACACCAGGACCTGGCTGGCAATGAAGCCCCAGGAAAGACAGAGCACACACCTGCCCTCTCCTCCAGCACCCCGAGGGGAGCTCCTTGCTCAGCCCGAGAGCATGAAACCTTGTCAAGGCCTGAGTGAATCTCCTCTTCATTTCAAGTGGGTTTTTGAGCAACCAGGCCAGTCTGGGAGGCAAGCAATTGCCAGCAGAGTGGAAAGGGAAAAATACAGTGAGAAAAATATTCTGAGCATGCTGTTTTCTTGACAGATAATTTAAACACTTCGGCTAGAGGATTTCAGAGCCAGAGGATATGCTTTGACTTACATTAACCCTGGCGAGGAGCTTCGCTCCTGTGAGGCTTCCACACGAGTACTGGTGAGGAGCGTTTGCCAGCTTCAGAGAGAGGGGGAGCCCAGCAGTGGCTCTCCACAGCTAGGGGGCTGGGTGCCTGTCTTGCCTGAGGGTGTCAGCCCTGGGCAAGTTCACTATGGAGCAGGAGAGACAGAGAAATGGCAACAGAATGTTCTCGGGGTAGAAAGGCTTATACCTGGCTTTATTCTCCTGGTGGTAGGTCAAGCTCTACAATCATGTCTGCACCCAGAGTCTGCAGGTCTGTAATCCTCCTCTGTCTCTGCCTCCATCCAGAGCACTGGGTAGAGCTCTTTATATAGTGGCTCAGTCAATAATAGCTTATTGCCTATGGGTGTGGAAGCAGTAGCCTAGCAGCAGGCCAGTTACATCATCAAGTAGTGTAGGGTCAGGTGAGGATCCTGGCCATAGGAACTTCCATTTTCCCCACAGTGCCCCTGGCTCAGAGAGAGCCTCTGGGGCAGCCAGGCCAACCTCCAACTCTGGCCTCACCCCCTCCTCATTGCCTACGCTCAGGGTCTGTGCCCAGAAGGGTGAACCACCCCCCCAACAGCCCTTGTATCTCCCATGTTACCTGTGGTAAGGAAAGGTCCCTACAAGCCACTGAGAACAGGGACCCTTACCTATCATCCTTCTCCCTCTGGTCCCACACACCATCTGCTCCCTTCATCCAGAATGAATAGTCTTGCAAGTTCAACAAATCCACACAGGCAAATGACACTTTCACTAGTGTTCTTAATTACCTTCTCTGTCAACACTGCATGTATACCTCCTCTTACTCTTCATTTGCATGCAGCATGAAATCCCTCTGAATCCCAAATATTTAACTATCTTCCCTGTTCCAACACAGATCTGAGAGAGGGCAAACGTGTTATGGTGGTGTTTGGCTGCAAAGCCAGCCTCTGTTCCCAGATGGAGTGGGCTGCACACAGGAAATGAATAGGGCTGGAATCAGAAAATTGGACTGGCCAATTATACCCAGCCAGGTCTTTTCAGAGGAGTTTGCGATTTTGATTCAATTCCCAGAACAACAAACAGGCCTATGTTTAAACACAGTCTCAGAAACATATTCCAAAGCCAACAGGAAGCCATTCTAGGCTGACCCCTACTTGGCTGGGCTTGTGGGCCTTGCGGTGGGCCGTCTCAAATCAGGACTGTTTTCCTCAGTGATGGATTTGATTATTGCTTCATTTCTAACTGGTCTAGTTCCCTCTTGGGGAAAACCTATAATTCTGAGGTTCCATTTCCTTCTCTGTTTTCCAGATTCATCATCAGCTCCCTTATTGTCTTCAACTTTTGGGTTTTCTTTTCCCTGCATTCTGGGAGATTTTAAAGGTTTTTCTCTAAATCACTGATTCAAGTTTTTCTGATTCTGATTTTAGTGATCGCCTGTTCTCTTTTGGGTATGTGCCTGTGAAATGTAGCATATATACAAAAAGGCATGAAAACACAGTATATTTCAAAGAACCATAATCAAGCCAACACCTGTGAACCCATACAGAAATTCAGTATCACTGTATCTGAGAAGCCCCTATAAGCCCTCCTGCCTTCCAGAGACAACCATCTGGAATCTGTGTTAAGCAATCCCTTGCTTTTCTTCCTATTTAAAAAAAAGCACTATGTGTACATTTCTAAATAAAATATTTAATATTAACTCTTTCTGAACATCATATTTTTGAATCATCATATATATTCTTTGGTGACTTGCTTTTTCTTCCCTTTGGGTCATTGTGTTTTCAATTCACCCTTTGATGAGTTTCGCTGTCCATCCACCGTGAAAGGACATTTGGGATATTTCTGTTTTTTTGCTATTTCAAAAAATGCTGCTGCATGCACTCTTGGTCATGTTTCTTGGGGAGCATGTGTGGGGGCTTCTCTAGGGTACAGAGCTAGGAGTGGGGTGTGAGGTCAAGGGTCATGCATAGATGACATTTATGAGGTGCCAGGTGCAATGTGGAGCTGAACCAGCCAGGACTGTTACTGAACAGGCCTCTCTGATTTAGTTTGCAAACAGGAGCATTGGGAGCTGGCCCATGACTATGACATGACCCTCATGTCAATGCAGGGCTGGGAACAGCAGGTAAAGTTCAAGGGTCAAGGAGACAACTGGTGCTGGGACCCAAAGCCAGGGTCAGAGATACAAAAAGTTAGAAAACAGTCTGGGCCAGGCTGGGTTTCAATTGTGGGTGAGTTAGCATCGTCCGGGAGGTAAGGACTCATAAAGTCGGGGCAAGGAGAAGTGGGGCAGGGACCTAGGAGCCCTCTAGAGAGTTGGGGATCACTACTTGGGGAAGACAGGCTGAAGGGCCACCTTTATTCATCTTTGTCTTCCTCCAGTGGTTGCCTGTTTGGCAGAAATCAGGAGGAGGAAGCTGACTTGCGTCTGGTGGCAAGGGCCTGTCAGACAGCCCAGGTTCAAATCCCAGCCCTGCTAATCCCTGCTGTGGCACCTTAGACTTATCACTTAAAGTCCCAGAGCTGGATAATGGGGACAGAGAGCCTCACGCCTGGCCCAGAGGAGGATGCCAAAGGCCGGTTCCCTTCTGCTTCCCTTTCTCATGGAGGGCTTTTCTAGCACTGTGGTAGGACATGCATCGGGAGTTATTTCCTTAGCTGAGGGAAGGGATGTGCTTTTCCAGGGCTGGGTACCACCTAGGAGCTTAGTAAATACTTCCTGAAGGATGGAAGTTTTTTTTTGTATATATTTTGTATACATTTTGTATATATGCTCTACTCCTCAGTCCCCATCTGTGAGGCAGCTGGCCAAGGGGAGGGACATACTCCTGCTAGCCAGTGTCATTTGGCATTCGAAAAACAGGCAGGAAAATCTGATTATCAAAATTTTCAAATTAATGCAAGAAAAAAACCAAATTCAGATGTTGTCTGCCTAGCTTTTCACCCACCTCCTCAGGCACATGCAGAGAAAGGTGTCAGCAGGGAAAAACCAGGTTGTAGAGGCCCAAGGGAGGGGAAGAGGCTGGCGAGCTGGGTCGTGGTGTCAGGGCGGTGTTACACCAACCCACCTGCAGAGACAGTGAAGCCAGTCCTCACCTTGCTATGCTCAGGCATAGCCACACAGACCACAGGCTCCCAACCCCGTGGACCGCTGAGGGCCCCAGGGTGCCTGAGGAGGTGGGCGGGGGGCAGAGCCAAATGCTAGGAGCTGTGGGCTGTGTTCCTGGTGGGCCGAGGGACTCCACGTCAGGCCACATCCCCATGGCCAAAGAGCCTGCTGCCTCAGGGGAACCCAGGACCTGCATATAGAAGGCTTATAGAAGGCCTCAGTGGCTCCATGCTATTCTGCAAACATGATGGGCATGGACTGCTCTTTCCCCTGCATACCTCCTTCAGGTCTTTGCCCACATCTCACCTTCTCAAAGGGGCCCACCTGCCACCTGGCCAGTCTTTTTTTTTTTATTGTAGTAAAATATACATAACATAAAATTTACCATTCTAACTATTATTAGCTATAGAGTCCAGGGACATGAAATGCATTCACATTGTTGTGCTATTGTCCCCTCCATCCATCTCTAGACCTGCTTCATCTTCCCAAAATGAAACTCTGTCCCCATTAAACACTAACTCCTCATCCCGCCCCCGCCCCCAGCCCTGGCACCCCCATTCTACTTCCTGTCTCTATGAATTTGGTTACTCTAGGGACCCCATATAAGGGGAATCCTACAGTATCATCCTTTGTGGTTGGCTTATTTCTTTTTATTTCTTTTATTTTATTTTGGTATCATTAATCTACAATTACATGAAGAACATTATGATTACTAAGTCCCCCCCACATACTCCTTCATAGTCACTGTCCATCAGCTTGGTAAGATGCTGTAAAATCACTACTTGTCTTCTCTGTGTTGCACAGCCCTCCCCGTGCCCCCACCCCACTATACATGCTAATGGTGATGCCCCCTTTCTTCCCCACCCCCCGCCCTTGTCCCTCCCTTCCCACCCACCCTCCCCAGTCCCTTTCCCTTTGGTAACTGTTAGTCCATTCTTGGGTTCTGTGATTCTGCTGCTGTTTTGTTCCTTCAGTTTTTCTTTGTTCTTATACTTCATATATGAGCAAAATCATTTGGTACTTGTCTTTCTCCACCTGGCTTATTTCACTGAGCATAATACCCTCTAGCTCCATCCATGTTGTTGCAAATGGTAGGATCTTTTTTTTTCTTATGGCTGAGTAATATTCCATTGTGTATATGTACCACATCTTCTTTATCCATTCATCTACTGATGGACATTTAGGCTGCTTTCATATCTTGGCTATTGTAAATAGTGCAGCGATAAACATAGGGGTGCATATGTCTTTTTCAAACTGGACTGCTGCATTTTTAGGGTAAATTCCTAGAGGTGGAATTCCTGGGGCAAATGGTATTTCTATTTTGAGCATTCTGAGGAACCTCCATACTGCTTTCCACAATGGTTGAACTAATTTACATTCCCACCAGCCGTGTAGGAGGGTTCCCCTTTCTCCACAACCTCACCAACATTTGTTGTTGTTTGTCTTTTCGATAATGGCGATCCTTACTGGTGTGAGGTGATATCTCATTATGGTTTTAATTTGCATTTCTCTGATGACAAGCGATGTGGAGCATTGTGGCTGGCTTATTTCACTCAGCATCATGTCTTTAAGGTTCTTCCATATTGTCACATGTGCCAGAATGTTCTTCCTTTTCAGACTGAATAATGTGAATAGAAATAGACCTGCACCACACTCTGCTGAGCCATCACCCAGGGGCAGGTGCCTGGGGTGCTTCCCCCTTTAGCCTACTGTGGACAGTGCTGCCATGGACACTGACACCCATGTCTGAGTCGATCCCTGCTTTCAACTCTTCAGGGCATATACCAAGAAGTACAGTTGCTGGGTCATTTATCTGAGGTACCACCATACTGTTTTCCACCCTTACCAGCACTGCACAAGGATTCACATTTCTCCACATCCTCACCAACACTTATTTTCTGCTTTTTAAAAATTAGCCATCCTAATGGGTGCGTGTGTGACATGGTAGCTGGTCTATTTTTAACACAGCAGACTCCCTCTCCACATTGCACCCCCAGTCCTCCTGATCCCTGTGTCCTGTTCTATGTCTTCTCCTGCCCTTTCAGCCTCTGACATACTGTACAATTTACTTACCTATTAGTTGGGTTGTGTTTATTGCCTCTCTGCCCCCCGCCCCTGCTAGGATGTAAACACAAGGCAGAGATACTTGGCTGTTTTGTTCATTGCTGTTTTTCAAGGGCCTAACACAGTGTCCAGCATACAGTAAATGCTCAACGACTGTTATATGAATGAATGAATAGAAAGCAGAGTTGGTAGAAGGAGTTTTGGACGCAGACCCATCTGGCCACAGCCCCT
The DNA here is from genome assembly GCF_030020395.1 of Manis pentadactyla. Taxonomy (NCBI): domain Eukaryota; kingdom Metazoa; phylum Chordata; class Mammalia; order Pholidota; family Manidae; genus Manis; species Manis pentadactyla. Next base: position 141,439,611 of record NC_080022.1, read on the forward strand.
GGCTCCATCAGTTACCACCTGGGGTCTTTGGGAAAGTGACCTCTTTCTCTAAGCCTGAGTTTCCCCATCTGCCACTTGAGGATGGTAATGGTACCTCACTGGGCGCCTGTGAGGATGAAGCCGGATATTCACTGCCTCGCCTGTAACGGTGCTCAGTTCATGTCCACTACTCGATGCCAGACTGGACCCCTCTGCTGTGCATGAGGAGGACAACTGGTTCAGTGGACTGGGGCACAGTGGGTGAAACTCAATCCCTTCTTGGATTAGGCAGCATCTCAGAGAGGAAAATTCTTTCTCTACTGCACAGACATAGGCACAGGTAGGCTCCCTGAATAAGGAGCAGGGGAGGGGCGGCTGACCACTCTGCCTTCCACAGGAGGAAGGGGGTGCTGGTGAGCCCCAGGGCCCTCCCCTTCCTGCTGCTTCTACAGCGTGGGCAGCCAGGAGCCTGCACTGATAGTGGGACCACTTGGCAGAGCCGCGGCGCGTAGGAGGCGACCAGCACAGTGAGGAAGTGTGACCATCCGGGTCCCCCAGGGACAGTGCGACAGCAGCCAGAACAAGCCAGACACAGATGGCAGGGCACTCAGGCAGCCGCCTGCTCGTCCGCCTGAGCGCCAGCCACCCACTCCTAAGTGTGCTCATGGACCTCCGGAGGGGGCCTGCTGGCAAAGCTGTTTGCAGCAAAAATCTAAACTGCAAGTAACAGCAGGACCATGAGAGAACCAGTGTGGGGAAGCAGGTGGCAGCCTGCAGCGGGTACAGGCCACCCGCCTGGGAGGCAGGCGCCACAAGGATGCTGCGCTTGGCTGGCATGGCTGCTTCCCGCGGGTGCTGGCCAGGAGTGAAGGAGCCCCTCTTCTCCTGGCCCCCTCCAGGCCTGTGCCAAGGCAGACTCTCCCCAGGGGCCCTAACTGGGCTCTGCTGGCCATCTTCCAGGCTGGGCTGGTCAGAGGTGATTTAAACACCACTATGTGAAGACACTTCCCAACCTCACAGATTCCCTTCAGTCAATCAACAAGCAGGAGAGAGAGGGGCGAGGAGACAGGAATACAGACCCAATCAGTGGGCACTGGGGAACCCCAGGCAGGCGGTCGGTGATAAGGCTTTAGGGAAATCAAGCACACTTAGCTGGGAAAAGGTCCTAAGGGATCTGAACCAGGACCGGCTTTCCTTTTTTGCAACTGTCTCTTTGAATCAATAAACATTTCCTGAGCAGCGTTTATATGCAAAGCACTGCAGAAACACAGTAAGTATTGGTGCAGCCGGCCTCCGCTGAGTTATAATCAGGAGGCAGCATGAAGGCCAGGCAGACGCTGACCAGAGAGGAATGCTCTAATTGTATTAATCAGCTTTCAATTACTTACAAATTGGTCTTCTCCCCCTTCTAGCTCGTCCCCCTCAGAGAACACATGCATCTTCAAAGAAGCCTTCTTACTTCAAAGGTACATTTTAGAGGCTGGAGGAATAGTTTCTAGAATCCTAGGAAATTTAGGTTCCAATTAACTTTTCCACTGATTACAGTATAACTTTGAGTGAGTCACTCTGTTTTTTTTAAGTGAATTGGGATTAAAGGCTAAACAATAAATGAAATGAATTTCTGGCTTGCAGTGGTGAGAAGCTCCTGACGCAGCCTGCACATTAACACGCCCAGGAAAGCCCATGAGAGAAGGGCTCGCAAACACCAGCACAGGAGAGATCTGACGGGCAACCTACAGTCAGTCTCCCTGCCAACAACAGGTGAGCGGGCTGCGTGCAAAGCGTGTCACTGGCCCACCTGGGCCCTGCCTACCTGGCAGGGATCAGACGGCAGGGCCCGAGGCCCCCCGGGGCAGCTTTCGTGGCCTGGCGTGTCTGCAAATTTCTGGTGCCACATAGATGCTGTCCTCTCTCCTTCAACCCTGTCTTCGTTGATGGGAGACAGACTCCCAGAAAATAACCAGGCAGGAGTGGGAAGAAGACAGCCACAGGGAGCTGCATCCAGGAAGGTGTATTTCCTTAAGTAAAGCTCAGTGGTGGGAGAGCAGGGAGAGGCAGGGAGACCTAAACCAGGCCTGAAAGTTTCCATGTTCTCCTAGTTCCTGGCTGGAGGGCCAGGGCACAAGGGAGTCACAGGTGTCTCCTCTGTGAAGCAAAATCCTGGACAAAGGAAAGGGGCTCCAAGCTGGGTGCTGCCTCTGGGAAGGAAACCCTGGGTCTGCAGAGCTCCCAGCACCTGCGGGTGGATGATGCACAGCACCAGGACAAACACAGGCAGCCACCAACGTCAGATCAAAAAAAAAAAAAAAAAGAGAGAAGGAACCAGTGACATGGGAGAAAAGCTTTAAGATTTTTCAGAATGAAGGGAAAGATGAAAGGAGTTGAAAATGACTTGCTAGAAGAGGAAGAATATAGAAGACAGAGAATGGAAATGCACCCTTCAAATTCACAGTGCTCCCAGTAAGAGACCAGAATAGCTGGGAACAAAGCAATAAGCAAAAACATAACTGGAAATGCTTTCCTGAAGTGAAGACCCAAATATGTCAGTTCCAGACAAAAATCAATGAAAATGACTTATGCATATCTAGACGAAATTTTTAATTTCCAAATATATATATAAATAAGACCATCAGGTTATTAAAAGGGGAATAAAAGCCCCAGTCTGGCTTCAGACCTCCCTGCCATGTCTCTGTTCTCGCCTAGAAACTGACTTTAGGTTGTGTACTATTTTGTGGTCCTTTTGTCCGGCCTCCTCTTTTTCTCAACTGTGATGTCGTGGGCTTTATTGTCGCTCTTTATTTATTTATTGCTGCACCCCTGAAATTGCTCCCTGATTCATGAGGGCCTCCTCGGGTTCCTCAGGGGTGCCTGATGGGCTTGTTAGCCAGTCCATAGAGGGCTGTTTCATTCCCTTTTCTGTTTTTTAAGTCTTCAACATACGTCAGAGTTTATTAATTGGCTGACAAGGAAACCAGGTAAGTGCTGAGTGTCCCCATTCACAGAAGGGTGGAAATGGGGGTGGGGGCCTGGGAGTCCAGGGACCAAATGCTCACATAAGCAGTCAGTTGAAAAAAGGGTAATTAAGTAAAAACTGTAGTTTTATGTAGTCACAAAAACATTCTATTTATGACAGTTGGTATAATGAAAATCAGTGACCCAGTAATCCAGGCTGTGAGGAGTGTCAAAATATGTGGGGAAGGACTAAAAATAAAAAAACAACAACAGTAAGAAGCAAATGATAAGGAAACATCTGTGGCTGTTAATGGGAATGACAAGGTTTACTGCTCTAAGAAATTACCAGAGTATAGTTCAGCTGAGTTTTTAAATCCATTAATAACATTTCTCATTTTTAGGAGTGAAAATGGTTCATTTGGTTCTTTTTCAAATTTGTTCCTTCTTTTTTCCAAGGTCCTGTTTGTTCAATTTGGTTTCTATTCCTGCTCTTATCTCTTTACTTAACTAATTTTAAAACTTCCTTGTGTCTCTTTCATAGTTTCCTTATTTCTAGTTCCCTGGGCACCAATTCTTCAAGGTGTAAGATCTGTGGATTCTTCCTCCTGGTGGCTCTCTTTACATGTGGTTGGTTAGACAACACGAGCAAAACCCACAGAATTTTGAGTGCGAAGGACTATGATCATTGTATTTATCAGTCAAGTCGTCTTTTTTGTATAAAGGTAACAGCTATTATTAGATAGCAGAAGACTCAGAAAATGCACCATCCATGGGCCCTTATTTAAGAGTACATAAAATTATACACCAGCTATTTATGAGATAAATAAAAAATAACTCACTACTCTCTAAGAAAATTGGGATATATAACTATCTGATGTTTATCTTTCCCTTCTAAGAATCCAGTCTAAAATGTAGGAGCAGAGCTATACACACAGATATACATTGGAATTCTTAGTAAAAGGGAAGAAAGGAAATAACTTAGTTGCCCTAAATTACCAGAATTTCCATATGACAGAATATTTACAAAGAGTTATTGACTGCCCTGAAACTACTTATGACACATTAATGTGAACACATAGGTTAAATGATACGTATAAGGAAAAAAGATATGGTGAAAAGATCAGAAGTAAGTATGCCCAAATGTTACCAGTGATTGTCTCTGGATGGTAAGATTATGGATTTTTTGGGGTATTTCTTTATGCTTTTCTGCACAATGTAAATGTCAATGATCTATATTAATTTTATAATCATATAAGAACAAAATGTATATAATACCTTAAAAATGAAAATTTCTAAGGGTAACAACAGTTGAATACCTGAGATAATGTTAAATAAGAAAGATGCAATACCATGATACTGACTCTGACAGTATAGTCTATAATTTAATCTCAACATGGCAGCCAGAGTATCCTTTAAAAAGAGGGGGAGGATTCAGGTCACGTCTCCCCTCTACTCAAGACCTTCCAGGGGCTTCTTATTTCATCCTATCAGAGCAAAGCCCAAGTCCTTACAATGGTCTACAGGGACCCACATGAGCTGACCCCCTGCCACGCCTCCGACCTCCTCTCTGGCGCTGACCAAAGCCAGTCACCCTGGTCTTCTTGCTACTCCTGAAACTTAAAAAAGACGTGCCTGCCTCAGGGCCTTTGCACCTGTGGTACCCTCTACCTGGAATGCTTTCTGTCCACACAGAGATATTGTGTGCTTCAGATCTGTGCTCAAACATCATTTTATCAGTGAGCCTTTCCCTGGGCCCCATATAAAACTGCAGATACCCCCAATGTGCTCAACACCTCTACCCCTTCCCCTGAGCAATTTGTTACCATCTGTGACATGGTAGGATTTACTTTACTGTGTTTGTGGTCCCCTCTCCCATGAGAAGAGCTATTTGCCTGGCACATAGAAGGTGATCAATAAATATTCATTGAATGTCCAAATGAATAAATGCATTAGATTGTAAACTCCTCAAGAGTAGAGTAGCTGAAGCACATGTCACTACACCACTGAAGTGCACAGAACAGACAACACCAGCAACACAACAGCCCCAGGGACATTTCACCAGCATTTGACTCACTCTAGAAAAAATACTTATGATTATAGCCAGAGATGATGGATGTGAGGCGTCAAAAGGAAAGAAAGAAAGCAGTGTTTGGGCAGAGTGGAATAAGAGTTTCCATCAGAAAATTCAAGTTCTCCCATCAGGATAGGGCTTTTGCCGCAGGACAGAACTCCAAATTTTTATCACAGACTAGAACCAGCTATGTGTGGCACTTAAAATGACATTTTAAATGCTCTGTTTAGCTATCCTTTGTTGTGATTAGATATTTTTCCAGGGAATAAAGGCATCAGGAAACCAATTACTCTGACTCTCACCCACCCCAAAGCAGGCAGGAAAATGCAGCACCTGCGTACGGCACCCATAGGCACCCTGACTCAGACATGCACACTTTCACACCCATCCATGCCTACTAAAGGTCCACAGTCAGCCTGGTGCTGCAGGGAATGTAGCATTCTTGATCTCCCAAAGTTTTATCGGCCTCTAGAAATTCAAGGACAAGCAGATAGCCTAATGCACAGCCTTATATTTTGTGCCTTAGGAAAGATAAGAAAATTCATCCTAAGCTATTTCAGACTTTTCTGGGCACCAGGGCACTCTGGAGATTAGCACGGGCTGGTGATGAGCCCGGCATGTGGCAGCGCAGGACTGTTAAGGAAGGTGACTTGTGGTGGGGCTCAACAGGGGCAGCTGCCTCTGAGGCCCCCTACTACATTATTACATTTGCTGAGTTCACCTTCCCTTTCATCTGCCTATGTTTCCCTGACAGCTCCTTCACCTCTGTCCTCACACGGCCTGGTTGTGACCGTCATCTCATCCTGCAAATGTGTCTCCCACAAGATAACATTTTAAGGAATTTCCTCTCCTGCAGAAGTGGTATCTGCATGTTAGAAGAGACCCCCTCAGAGGCCAGAAGAACCTCAAGTTCAAAGGGGGAGTTTCTGGCTGGGTGAGACAGGGAGGCCTCTTATATTTATGGAGTTCCTAGGCTAGGCCAGCTGTTTTGTCCTGGCACACTTTAATGGTCTTGCTGAATTCTCACAGCATCTCTGGGAAATAGGTATTATCGCCTCCATTCAGGAAGAGAAATCAGGGGCCTCCAGGCAAGACAGAATATTAATTCACACTTTGAGTGCTTTCCCTGTTCTAAAGACACAGCAGTAGTCAGTGAAAACACTCTAAGAACAAGTAAACCTGTTTAAAAACAAGATCTATATCACAATGGATCAGAAACTCCAAATATTTACTATTTTGAGGGGCTGAAGGCACAGCCTGCTGAGCCCTGGGTCCAGAAGCAGGCGGAGACAGCTGGGAATTTGGTCTTCCAGGACACCCGGACTAAAGGCGTCCCATGGGAGGTGGGGCACCAGAGACAGTCACTGAAAATGCAGGCTGGTGAAGGGATTTCTGTCTGGAAAGGAGGCTGAAAAAGGCAGAGCCCCCCCTCTCCGCCCCTCTGAGAGTTTATCTAATGTGAACACTGAGGGAGGCTGGAGGCAGCACACCCACAGCCAGAGCCTGGCGGGGCTGTCCTTGGCTTGGTGACCGGCACTGGGAATGATCCCATTATCACCGTGGACACGTAGCTCACTGCTAACCCAAGATCCAGGGTCTGGCTGGAGGCAGTGCAAAATCACTCAGCAGGGAGAGCTGGGTGGACGTGATGAGCAGGGAGAGAAAAAGAGAGAAACTGATTCTCCCTCAAGAGAATTCCAAATTCTAAAAAAGAAAAGCTGAGGCTCGGAAAGACAGCTGGCAAAGCCAGCACTGGGAGACAGTCTCAAAGATTTAGTGAACCGGAAGGCAGCACTGAAGAATTCACCCTAGGAAGACGGAGAAGTAAAAGAGAACAGGAGGGAGCGAGGGAGGATGAACCAAGACGTTCTACAATGTATCCAACGGATTTGAGAACAGGAGTTGTGGAATGGCGGGACAGCAACATTCAGGGATGGCGGAATTTTCCATAACTAAACACATTTTATGGATCCTAAGATTAAAAGTGCATTAACAGTTGCTAAGTAAGAGAAATAAGTTAATAAAAAAAGTGGCTATCTGGAAAATCGGGGGAACGCTCCCACAGTCCCCGTCTGGATCCTCCCTGGAGGCTGCCTGCCAACGTCCTGCTGTGTTTTGGCCCTACTTCCAATCAGGGTATTCGGAGGAAAGCCAACAGGGATGCAGGGTAGGGCCCTGCCCCCACCCCCCACTCATCTGTTACAGCCTCAGAGTCAGAGTCCTCACTGAGCTTTGATTTCTTCCCCTAATACGGCGTCAGAGCTAGAATCACAGAAACGTAGCACCAGAAGGGACTGTGTGGGGTGGCATCCTCATAGTGCCCTGTGTCTGACTCCCAGCCACCCCGCTCACTAGCTCAGGGCCCTCAAGTTACTCAAACTCTTGTGTCTCTATTTCCCCATCAGTGAAAGGGGAAAATAATAGCGCCCACCTATGGGTTTGTGTAAAGATGAAATGGATTTGTACATGTAAAGAACTTGGTGCAGTGCCAGGCGCGTGGTAATATTCAACCCGGGGAAGCCATCACTATTACTATAAAAAGAGCTTCCCACAAAATGCAGAGTGCACTTCCACAATCAGTGTGAGGGCCTTCCCACTGAAACCACAGACCCCAGGCATGGCAGAACCAGGGCCTGCTGCCACCTCTGCACTGTGGAAGGGCAAACCAGCAGGCTGCCCCTCCCCACCCTTCTCCCTGGCCACTCCTTGGCCTCCAGAGAAGCCCTTCCCAGTGACCAAGCATGCACTTCCCCCAATGCAAGTATGCCCAGACCTGCCCGGGGCCCACCCCAACCCGCGGCCCTGGGCCCCTACCTCTCTCTGCTCACTGCAGATCTTGCATAGCCACAGGGGCCGCTTCTGGCCAGGGGAGGCCTCGATCCCACACTTGGTGCAGACTTTCTACAAGAGAGAGGACATGTGAATGTAAACACTTCAGCCCCTTCCTCCTCGGTGGAGGGGCTAGGAAACCTGGGGCCCTTCGGTGCCTTCTGAGGGGATGGCTCTTGCGTCAGGCCAGAGCAGTAGGTAACCCAAAGGGCGCAGATCACCTAAAACCTGTAATTGGCTTTGGGGCACAATGAATGTGCCCATCCATGCATCTCCATCATAGAAATTTCACCTCCACAATTACATTCTGTTCAAATCACATAAAAAAACAAGCTTGCTGAGATTCACAGCTGCATCGTCTTCAATAGCAAAGAACTGGCAGCAACCCAAGCGCCCAACACCAGAGGAAGATCCAGGCAAACAAGGGAACATGATAGGCCTTAACACAGCAGACCGGGTACACACCTGTAAATGTGGGCAGGCAATGATGTTAGTCAACAAAGAACACACACATTCGTGTATACAACCATGCAAAACTCACATGTGTGCCTAAAAGTGGGAGGATGCAGTGAGAAACACCAGGTACACCTGGGGCACTTCATGCCAAGATGCTTCACTGAGTGATCCCAGGGGCCCTGTTATGTGAGTATCAGGCCTGTTTTACAGGTGAGGAATCCGGGGCTCAGAGGGGTTTGACAATTTGCCCAAGTTCACCCAGCAAGCAAGCAACAGACTCAGGTCTGATTCTAGAGCCGTTATATAATTTTCTCTGGACACCTAAGTAGCCAGAACCGAGTTTCTGCAGCATTTTTCCTTCTAACAGTGCTGCTTAAGTTCGTAACTTCAAAATACATATTTGTTTCTTTGCAACACACAGCGATAGCAGTGGTGGGAAAGGCTGGAGGAAATGCTGTGGGAGGCAGAGGGGACGTGGTGGGGCTGAGACTTGTTCCTGGCTGACAGGCAGGATCTGATTCAGGGACTCGTGTCCTCCTTAGAGAACGATTGCCCTGGCTAATCAATCTTTCTGCCAGGTGGAAGCTGCCCAGGCCCTGCAGGACTGGGGGTTCTCTCCTGCCCCCCACAGAGGGAAGGCTGGTTCTGCTGCTTGGCCTTTTCTGCCAGCTGCCAACTGAGCAAGAAGCACACTGTCCATGGTGAGGGAAATGTCACCGACTTGGCTTCCCAGAGCATGTCTTCACCGCCTGATTGGGCGGCCAAGCCCAGCCCTGCAGGAGGTGGGGAACAGCTCTCAGCGGCAGGGAAGGTACGATGCATTTGTGGGGGGTATGCCATCCAACAGTCAGGTATGGCAAATGTCACTTCAAAAAAATGTGTCCAGATAAAATGTAATCTTCTGCAATCTCCTATCTCTCTGAGCTGCCAGGAAAGTCCTAGTCACACCAGGGCCTCCCTCCCTCATGAAGGTCCTAGGCTTGGGGTCTTCAGCTGAGTAGTGGGTCTGGAGAGGGTCTCCTGGGTGCTGTCCGGGGTGCTCACTGCGGAGCTGCTCTCCCGCAGAGGGGAAGGGGCCCAGCCACTTCTGTGCCAGGCTGGGGCTCAGCCTCTCCAGGGGCCAGCACTCTGTCCCCCTGGAGCCTAGAGTTACTGTCCCTGACCTGGTCTGGAGACTCTCCCGTCTCCAGGAGAGCTGCCTCTCACTAGCCCTCCCAGCACTCACCTGTAAGCCTCCTGCCCCTAGGACAGGGTCCCTCATAAGCTTACAAGGTGCACCTCACAAAACACAACATGGCACCATATCATAGATAAGTTTTCACAAATGCCTAAGGTGCCTAACTGGTTTTCTTGGTTTCACTGGAGATGGCTGGTAATTACAGATATGCTTTGGTTATGTAACTATACTCCTATTATGTTAATGTGTGTGAGCAATTTAAGTAGTAGCTTAAAACCTATACATGCTGAAGTTACTCTACAAGAAGATATGTCAAAGAAATAATCAATCTTCCCATGTTTTCTTCCACCTGCTACTTCTATAGCTTTTCTTCTTCCTTCCTAATTACAACCCTTAAATAGAATTCGTGCCTCATATCAAATTTACCGAGTATCATAATTCTTCCAAGTGGTAAAGATACCTCAAGACAAATGCTGGGCATAGAAGCTACAGGGCATAAATATGCAAAGAAATAAAAAGCTAACCTTTTCAAACAATAAGGCTTCTCTCTCACTTACCAACTTTACATTTCCCTGTATGGCCCCGGAAGATGACTGGTTAGCCAGAGACGGGTAAGATTCCTCAAGGGAGGAACAACCTAAGACAGGCACAGTTGCAGGGGGGTCATCAGGTGAGAAATTGGGGATCAACAGAGGTGAGGCTTAGAACCTCACCCCCCCGTTCTGAGAGAAATCTTCTGCATACGTGGATGTTTTATTGCCCTGGTCTAGCTTGGATTAACACATAGTCTACAGGCACACACCTGATCATCTACATTTGCTCTCTTACAACACTAAACTATGTTTTCTACCTTTATCTTGTATCTACCTACCACTTCAGCATTTTATTAAAAATAATAATAATAAAGAGAGAAATGTGGTATCCACATATAAATCAAGTATAAAAACCAAATGAGTATTCATATTTGAACTGACTGTTTAGAGTTCATAATGCATGAGCAAAACCAAAAGTTTCTGTGATGACTGCCCTTGTACTGTTCACTATGTAACTTATTCATTATGTAAGAATTTGTTCTACATGTAAAAACTTGTTTGTTATGCCTCAGAAGATTGGAGACTGACGAAAATTAGGCTTGGGGTGGATTAATGATTGTGCATTGAGCATTGACTCCCCTATACAGAATTTTATTGTCATTAACAACCATTTGATCAATAAATATGAGAGATGCCCTCACAAAAAAAAAAAAAAAAAAAAAAAAAAAAGGACAGACTTCCAATGGTAAAATAAATTAGTAACCGGGATGTAATGTATAGCATAAGGAATATAGTCAAGATATTGTAACAGCCTGGTAGGGTGATAGCTGGAACCTAGAATTATGTATATAAATGTTCTACCACTGTGTTGTACACTTGAAACTCATGTAATGTAATACTGTGTGTCAACTACCCTTCAATAAAAAATAATTATTTAAGAAAAAAAAAAAAAAAAAAAAAAAAACCAAATGAGTATTCATATTTGAACTGACTGTTTAGAGTTCATAATGCATGAGCAAAACCGAAAGTTTCTGTGATGACTGCCCTTGTACTGTTCACTGTGTAACTTATTCATTATGTAAGAATTTGTTCTCCATGTAAGAACTTGTTTGTTATGCCTCAGAAGATTGGAGACTGACGAAAATTAGGCTTGGGGTGGATTAATGATTGTGCATTGAGCATTGACTCCCCTATACAGAATTTTATTGTCGTTAACAACCATTTGATCAATAAATATGAGAGATGCCCTCACAAAAAAAAAACACAAAAAAACAAAAACAAACAAACAAACAAAAAAAAAGGACAGACTTCCAATGGTAAAATAAATAAGTAACCGGGATGTAATGTATAGCATAAGGAATATAGTCAAGATATTGTAACAGCTTGGTAGGGTGATAGCTGGAACCTAGGATTATGTATATAAATGTTTTATCACTGTGTTGTACACTTGAAACTAATGTAACGTAATACTGTGCGTCAACTACCCTTCAATAAAAAATAATTATCTAAAAAAAAAAATAAAACACCTTAAAAAAAAAAAAACACAACACGGGCCTCTCCTCCCTGGGGTGCAGAGAGAGGAAGGAGGCATGGATGCCGGCTGGCTGTTTTCCTTGCTAACTCCCACTATCCTGTATAAATGGTGCATGTGTGAAAGTAAGTGTGGCCCTCCCAGAGAGGGAAGATTTCCCCCTGAGTTTTCTGCATGCTTATAGGGTTTGATGACAGCTCGCCCTCCAAGCAAACAGAGTGCTCTGCCCCTTCCCAATGAGACAGTGGTTCTAGGCTGAAGGAGACGATAAGAGGCCAGTTGCTACCATTTATTGAGCAGTTGTGTATGCCAGGCACTGTGACCCTGGCCACAAATTGAAGGAGGTGGGTGCTATGTTCTCCATTATACAGATGAGGAAACTGTAGTTCAGAGATGTTAAAGACTGCCAAGGTCTTACAGCTAGTTCGGGACAATCAAGATTTGGGACCTTCCAGAGCTCAAGAGAGCTGGACTACACCTCCCCTGCCCAGGTGCCAAGCTGGTATCTGTGGGTCTCCAGAGAGCTGGTCTGTGTACCTGGGAATGCGACAGATGACTCTCATGTAAATGGGCAGAGAAGGTGACACAGAATGACCCTGGGACAAAGCTTTGCTGGGGATGGGGGTGTAGCCGCACATGTTACCAGATCAATGACACTGGTTCTAGAAGCAAAGACATGGGCTGGGGAGTCAGGCTCTGCCCTCTGCACTCTCTCTCAGGAGGAAGGGTGGCATCTCTTTGCAGCAGAGAGGTTGCTAGGAGCAGGCAGGGAGCCCAGCCCCAAGGCCTCCAACCAATACCCAGAGGCTTCCCCACGGCCTCCCTCCCTGTTTGTGGCTGCCCTCCCCACGCATTCAGCCAGGAGGCAGGGGAGGTGGCCTCAGCCCCTGTTTTACCCTGTCTGGGCTGCTATAACAGAAGGGGTACACACTGGGTGGCTTAAACAACAGACACTTATTCCTGGCAGCTCTGGGGGCTGGAAGGTTCAGGTCGGGGAGCCAGTGTTGCTGGCTTCTTGGTCAGGCTGCCTTCTTGCTGGGTCCTCACGTGTGGACCAAGCTCTCATCTCTTCCTTTTCTTATAATGGATAAATCCCATCCTGGGGTCCTGCCCCCACAAACTCATCTAAACCTAATCACCCGCCAAAGGCCCCACCTCCAAAACCACTACATTGGGAGTTAGGACTTCAACACAGGGATTTGGAAGGGACAGCCCCTGAGCAGGACGGGGCACCCCCCCTGCTACTGCACACAGGAAGCCCTACAAGTGGTCTCATCATCATGTGTCTCAACTCTGGAATCACTTAGAGCCCCCAGTTCTGGGGTCCCCATCTCATGGTCACCAGTTTATGTTCCAGAAACACGCTCTGAGCCCGTTCACAGGGACCATGGCTTGGTGTTGGGGCCCAGGCTTTGGAGCGAGGCAGGCCTATGGGGGCCCTGGGGTAAGCTTCTCAAAGCCTCTCTCAGCCTCAGATGTTCTCATCTGTAAAATGGGATAATATTTCTCTCACAGGGTTGTTTGATGATTAACTGAGATATCCATGAAAAGCAACCACACATTATAAGCACCCAATAAATGCCAGGCATTATTATTAGGGACACAACCCTCATGCCCTGTCCTAAAACCTTACATGATTCCCCTCTAGACCTGCCCCACTGAATATGGTGGCTATTTCAATTGAAATGAATTAAAATTAAATAAAATGAAAACCTCAGTTCCTCAGTCACACTAACCACATTTCAAGTACTCAATAGCCACACACAGCTGGTGGCTATCATATCAGATGGCACAGAAATGGAACGTTTTCATCATTGCAGGAAGTTCTGCTGGATGTCAGACTCAGCCCTCAGGCTTGGTGCTTCAAGACACACGGTCACCTCAGCAGCCTGGTCCCACTGACCCCTGCAATGCCTCCCTTTCACGCAGACAAACGTGCTCAGGTGTTTGACCTGGGCAGCCATCTCCTCAGCGCCCCACCCATCTGACTCCTACCCTCGCTTCAGTTTACTGATTCCTGTAACCCACCTGCTGAGTGCCCATGTGGAACACAAGCCTGTGTTGGGGGGCAGGGCCCAGGCCTCACATGCTCCCTGTCAGGCACCCGACAATGGTCCCCACCTGGCCTGCCAAGGCCAAGGGGCATGTCTGGCTGCATTGCAGGAGTGACATGTAATTGAGGTTTGAAGGATGGGCAGGCACATGCCCTCAATGACTATCGTCTGATTGATTACCATCTATGCTGTGGCAGGCAGGACAGAAACTAGGAGAGAGTGCATAAAAGCTGTGCCCTGTCTTCTCTCCACAGACCACGGGATACAGAACCACCCAGCTTCCCCAGGAGGCCACACGGACCAGTTGGCTTTGGGGCACAGCCATATGGATCAGTTGCCCTCCAAAGGCTGAGTCAAAGGCTACTGGTCAACCCTGTCTGGGGGCTGGGGGACAAATAGGTGGCATATTCCAAATGTCCTCTCTGCCTCTTCCCTTGTGTGGTCAGGGGGTGGCATGACAGGGCACACCCACTGTGGCCCATGTACAGCCTGTTTGCAGGCTACCTGCTGTTGCTGGGGGAATCCACGGTCGGTTCCCACCATCTCTCGGTCATCTTTATGTGCCTGCAGAGTCTCTGGCTGGGGAGTCCAGGCCAGCAAAAGGATAACGTGCTCCAGTTCGAATAATACATAACTGTTGCTCTATTAAATCTTGGATCAATAAAAGAATAATGAGCCTTTCCCCCCTATGGGCTTGGTCTTTGTTCCCAGGTTCCTATAAAAAAAATTAAGCAGGTGGTATTTAGAAAGCCAGTGAGAGAGAGTGAGAGCCAGACTCCACCTCAGCCCTGTGCACAGGGAACAGTGCGCCATCACATCAAGGGCCCGGGGAGCACCTGCTTCCTGGCTGAGATGGGATTCCATTGAGCGGAATTGCCCCAGCAGAGTGAGCCCTGCCTCCCCAGGATTGGCTGCTTTGTACTTCCTGCAGCCTGAAAGCATCTCTGAGCATTAAACAAACCAAGTCAAGCTTCTTCATGGGTCTGACTTGAAAGTAGCAACAAAACTCCAGGCTTTCAGCCCTCACATGCTGTCTCTCCACTCCTGACTCAGGCACTCCTGAGCATTTTGCAAATACATATCCAGGCTCAGGACACCGGGAAGGGGGTGGCTTAGGGCAGAGCCCACAGGACCGGGACCCAGGCTCTGGGGCAGGAGGGTGCAGAGTCTGCCATTTAGATGCAAACTTGGACTTGTTACTCACCTTCTCAGAAACTCATTTTCTTGTCCATAAAACAGTGCTAAGAGGCAGACTCACACTGCAATTGGGGGGATCAAAGGAGACGATACACAAAAGTGCTAGCACAGCACGTGGTACAGAGCAGGCAACAACCGCGGTCCCTTCCCATGTGCCTGTCCTGGTGCTGGAGGCCAGCAATGTCAGCCATACAAGCCGAAACCCAGAATCATCCTTGATCCTCACTCCCCCTCATTCTCACCCAAATAATCCATCTCCAAGATCTCTAAATCTCACTTGAACCTGTCTGCTCCCCTCCGTCTCCCTCCCTGCTCCACACACTACCCCCAGTGTCTGGCCTGCACCCCCCAGCAGCTCACCCTCACTTTGGCCAGCCTCCAGTTGGGTCTTGACAGGGAAGCCAGAGTGATCTTTTCAAGATGCAAATCCAGCTGTGCCATTTCTCTCATCCCTGCCAGTTCAAAAGCCTCCAGAGACTTCCTGGTGCCCTCTAGATGAAGACCACCACTTTACATGGTGCGTGATGCCTGCTCAGGCTGGACCCTCCGTGCCCACCTCAGCTCCCACCCTTTTCCCCCGCCCCACTGCCTAGCTCTCCACACTCCCAGCCCCGACCATGTTGGCCTGCCTTCCGTCCCTGGTCCTTACTCAGGACCTTTGTACCTGCTGCTTCCTCTGCTGGGATGTACTTGGCCCTCTCTCATCATTAGCCTGTGCGTCTTTCAGACCTAGGCAAAAGTACCACTCTTCAAAGAAGTCTTCCCTGACTTCTTACCTGGTTGGAGCTTCCATAACGGACTTTTGCCTCTTCTCCTCCACTGTCAGGGTGGCTGTGTGACTACTGCTGCTTCCCTTATAAAGCTGTTGGCTCCCTGAAGGCTGAGGCTATGTCTATTTCTGTTCACCTTTCTGTTTCCAATGATTGGCACAATGAATATTTGTGGAATAAATGAATGAACAAATGGGAGGTAATATTACAATGAGAAGGCAAGACATGGCCCCTCCTGGAATGTGCCAGTCTGTGGGGAGATGAGACAGAGACAGGCAGGAAGCCCTTGGCAGCATGAGGCAGGGCATGCTCCCACCCACCCTGCACAAGGGGAAGGGTGTCTGGGGTTGGTATGACTGCTGGCTGGGTGGGCCCCACTCTCAGGGCATATGGGACATGAATCCTGCCTGGCCCAGCCACAGAGGAAATGACCCTGAGGGTCCTCCGTTAAAGGTGGGGGGCAGGGATGTGCTCCAACCTCCACGTGACTGTTTCTACCTGCTTTCCAGGGCTGCATCCTGCAGGTCCCTGTGGGTGCAGGCTTGTTCCAAGATCTGATCAGGTGCCCTCCTCAACATCCTCATGATTCAGACCACTTTGGTCACCCTTGGACTCCCTGGAGCCGCCACCACAGTCTAATGCCTTCACCTTCCCACATCACAGCCAAGGGGCAGAAAGAGCAAGAAGGCCTGTGGGGCCACATACACCAGAGATCAGGCACCTTACTCCCAGGCCCGGCATTCGCGTCCTCACTGTGAGCTGCTGCACACAGAACCCCAAATTCCAGGGAGGGGTCCTAAGCTGTCACCAGTTATAAGAGGGGAAGGGGTGCAGTGGCAGCACAGGGGTGGGAATGAAACTGCTAGGCATGCACGCTCCAACCCCTCACAGGACAGTTGTCTGGGAGCTGGAAACAGCCACACACCCAACAGGTCCTGAGGGCCTCGTGGTATTATCATTTATCACACAGAAAGCAATGTTCGTGAGGCTCAGTCAAGCAAAAGAAGATGAAAATGCACTCAAATGTTGCATACAAAGAGGTCAGAGAAACATGTGTTGGGTTGTGGAAATGAGTATTGAAGATGGTTAACTTAAAACATTTGGTGCTACAATTCAACAAACATTTACTCAATGCAGGCTGTAAGGCACTGCTCTAAGAATGATGAGGATGAACGTGGCACAGCCATCTGTCCTCAGTGAGTGTCCCATTAAATGCAGGAGGTTATACACTAGCAAACTGCATTTGGAAAAGGACTTCCCTAGGAGTTCCAATCCATTGAAGACACTCTCATTAAGGACTACTCCACAAATGGTGCTCACAGAGCGGCCGTCCACCCACCCCAACAAAGCAGGGAGAGAAAGGACTCCTTACAAATGATAGCGGCACGGACGTGAAGCGGAGGGGGCCATGAGTGAGCATTTCACATCATGTGTTCTCACTGCTAGAAACCGAGTCTTCAACAAACAAAAACCTGACTGTGTTTTAGGGAAGGCTATGCAGCAATAAAAATGAGGACAATGTAAACAGAAAAAAGTGAACACAATCACCAACGAAGCTACATATGTGCTGAAATGGAGCAATACTCACAATAGATTAAAAAAGCATGTTATAAGCAGTATGCCTACCATATAAATATGTATAAGCGCCTGTATCTATTTAGAAGTCGATACACACATAGCAAAATATCTGGAAAGATACTGGCCAAAATGTAAATCTAATTGTGCTCAAATTGTGCTAAGTCAAAACCTATTTTAAATGGATAAGCTGAATTCCTATTTAAAGGAAGCCTATGCTAAATGCTTTGGGAAATTACTTGCCCCAACTTCTCCTTCTTCTTTTTTTTCCCATCAGATCTGGATTTTTGCAGGTCAGGATGGATTAAAGAAGCCAAAATCGTATGCACAGGCAGGCGGGGAGACAGGCTGACTATAGCTCAATGCTGATTGTCAGCCTGCCCCCAACCCCTCCCAGATGGTGTCACTGAGTCACTGGCCCCTCTGATCACAGGCTGGCCCTGCGGGACCACTGAGACATCATCAGCCAGGCTTGGAGGTGCACCACCAGCCTAGGTGAGCCAGGGGTGCAGGGGCTGGAAATGGCCTCACCGCCATAGACTCAGTCAGGATCTGGAACCCAGGTCCGCTGCCAAATTACTTGACACGGTTTAGGTCACCATGATGTACATATTATAAATATTTATATACTTTATCAATCACTTATTCTATACCAGGCCTCAGCTAGATGTTTTATTAGAATCTTATTACATTTTCATAACAACCCTGGGAGGTAGGTATAATCGTCCTTGCTTTATAAATGAGGGGTCTGAGGCTTGAGGTTAAGGAACTTGACCACGGGGAGCTGGGGTGAACCCTGTGCTATTTGAGCCACAGGTAGCTGCCCAGACAGGATGCTTATCCAGGCCTTCACCCCCAACATCCATCCCCTGTACCCAAAGGCAGGGCTGGCTCCCTGGGCCCTGGGCCCTCCTCCAGAATGCCAGGTCCAGACTTAAGTGGGAGAGGGCACAGCCAGGACCCTCCTTCTACTCACTAGGAAATAGCCTGGGGGCCAGCAAGGCTGCAGGCACACTGACCTTGGCCCTGACCACCTGCAAATACACATCACTAGGGTCCAGAAATGCACAGCCTTAAGAACCCCAGCCATCTGCTGCTTGGTATGAGACAGCCAGGAGGTAACCGAATTAGAATTTCAGAAGGAAGTCGAATCTCTGTGCTTCCCGCCCTAATGCCCTGCCAGGGACACACCAGCCGTCCTCCGCCCAGCTGCAGTGGCAGGTGTGTTACTATGAAGGGCCATGCCTCCTCTTCATCCAGGCTTCCGGAAGGCCGCACGGCGACCTCTGAGCAGGCCCTCCCCCTCCACCGGACCGGTGGGATGCCGTGCAGGGACTACCTGCAAACCCCAAGCCTGAGCACCCCCAGCTGCCTCTCCCAGCTGAAAGGAAGCACTGCAGATTTCAGGACTAGCTTCCGAAACACCTCCTCCCTCTGCCTGCCACTCACTACAGTAGGTCGGCACCAAGCCCTGAGTGGAGAGGAGGGTTAGAAAAGCATCAGAGCAGCTCTTGATTGTTAACATTCATGATCGCATAGGAAACCACAGCTTGCATGTGGCTTGGGATTGTCTCCATGCTCAGATCCCACTGCGTGTCCGACAGGGGAGTGGGATGCCTACGTGCCCCTCCATGCCCAGCCACCCACCTGGTTAATTCTTCCTGGGCCTAGTTATTATCCTCTGTATCACCTGTCAGACAAGAGACTGTGTGCCGCATGTCACCTCTTTTCTAGTTGGACATGGGAAGAAGAACTTGCCATTCCTCTGAGAACAGTTCTATAAGGGGTCCTTGAGTATAGTCCTCCTAACGTCTCTCAGGCCTGGTATGCACCCGAAGACTCACCCATTCCTGAGCCAAACTGCAGAGAGAGGAAAAATATTTGGTGGACGGAGTTCCACCATCAAGCTCTCCATAAGCTCTGAACACAGTCTGCTCTACCCTGCCTGCCTCCCCCAAGTCCCGAGACCAGAATCCTGGAGGCCTCACCAGTTCCTTTCAGTCCTTGCTTCTGTGCTCCACCTGCCAGACTGGGTTCTTGGAACTGACCAGGCCTGAGCCACCGCTGAGCAGGTCATGCCCTACAGACTCCCAGCCACAGGTCCAGGGGGCTCCATCCAAATCACTGGGGGATGGTTCTCCAGCTACTCATCTTCCAGGGTCAGCATGTCACACGGTAGCCTGCAGCTGTCCAACTCCACTCTGGCTGGGAGGAGTTAGGGCCACGGAAGGCTCAGGAGGGAGCAGGCTCACATCCATCTTGCTCGCTGTCAGGTGGCTGCTTAGAGTTACAACTCATAATAATGAAAATAGCCACCATTTATTCCATGCCTGGTACCATGTTCAGCACTGGACACATTATCATTATCACATTTAATCTTGTTTATGCTCACAATGGCCTTGCAAGGGAGGTTTTATGATCTGAGCTTTGTAGATGAGGAATTGAAGGTCCAGAGATGTTGGGTGGCTCAGTCAAGTTCATGTTACAAGGAAATAGCAGAGCCAGGATGGGGACCCAGGTCCATAATAATAAAAGCAAGGGCTTACATAACACACACTGTATGCTGGGCAGCGGGCTTTTCATGATTATTTATTTAACCATGACTGGAATGGGACAGACCACTTAGGAAATTTGTCCAGGGTCAACAAAGGTAGTAAGCGGAAGGCTGGACCGGGATGGCGCTCATCTTGCTTCTTATCCACACTATGACCCCCGCTACTTACTGAGGGTGTTCTAGGGCCCAAGAAATGGTCGTCACTGGGAGAGAGCAAGTGGATGGAGTTGTTACGGACAGTGGTGGCCTGAATAAACGGCAGCCCACTTTGCGAGATGGAACAGAACCACAAACACCAGGAATTGAAAGCCCCAGACAAAGCCAGCTCCGGCCTCTGCCTGCCGGGCCCTGGTTGCAAAATTAACCTCTGCTTTCTAGAAGCCCTGAGCCAGGGCCTCTCATGGACCATCTCTCACCTAGGGGCGTGCCTGCCACCTGGCAGTCACCTGGCCCAGGCTCTGTTAAAGGAGCCCAGTTCGCAGAGCCACAGCTCAAGAAAATCTGGATCATTGTCCTGTCCTCATACCCAGCATCCTGAAGATGCCCTGTCCCTCTCAGCAGGCCCTATAACTAATGGCTGCAAAGTGAGTCCGGCTCCTCGGGGCCTGCCACCAGGCTGCACGTGGAGGGAGGACCACTGTGGTCAGCACTGGCCATGCAAGGAGCTCCCGGCCAGGTCTGCTGAATATATCCTAGCTCCATAATTCTAACGGTGCTGGGGCATGGGGCCAGTCTGTGGGCCTGACCCTACCAAGATGCTGAAGTCACAGTCCTCCTTTTGGAAGGCTTGACATCTCCATGAGAAGGGAGGAACCCCCACCACCCCTTTTCCTAGAATTTGAGGGGCAGCAGATTTAGCTGCAGGTCAGAGTTAATGTAGGTCAAGAACATTCAGCAAACACTTCCTGAGGCCCTGCTGCTGCCAGGCCCCGGGTTAGGGGGAGGGCACAATGAGGCTTACAGGCAGAGGGTCAGAGAGACAAGGCGACATGCACACACACGTGGGAACCTTCCTCTGTGGCCCCCCACCTAACTTTTCAGCCTCGCCAAGCCCATCATGCCTACCCCTACACCTCACTGTCTGCTCTTAACACACTAGGTACTAATATGTCTCTATGATTTTGCCCTGGCTGTGCCTCATGCCTGCTGAACTTCTACATATCCTTCATGCCCAGCTCCAATGTCTCATCCTCCATGACTCCTTCCCTGATTTCCTCACCGGGGTAGCAACAGTCACTCCCTCCTGTGCACTCCCACATTAAGGACGCATCTCCAGGGGAGTGTTGAACTCATCTCTCCCACGACTGTGCCCCCTGAGACTATGACTCCCTGGAGAATAAGTACATTGTCTGTATCTAAGTCTCCAAGTTGAGCAGGTGTTTGGCCTGCAAGTGGGCTAGGGAAGGAGGGAGGGGCACAATGTGCTGCAGGGTTACGCCTCACAGACCTCTGGGGCCTCAGGTGGCTTTCGAGGAGAAGACGGACTGATCAGATATGGATTTTAGAAAAAATATCTTTGCTGAGAATATGGATTCAGTTATTCTCCCAGCCAATCCATATTCTCAGCGGAGGCTTTATCCAGAGCATTCGCAGATGCCTATGGAATTCCAACTCCCACTGGGTATGGGAAGTGAGGAGGATGCCAGGGTTGTCCTGAGGTTGCCACCTGGCTGACAAGATGAGCCGTGGTGACGTGAACAGATGGGGGTGAAGGGTGGTGGGCAGGCTGACTAGACAGGCTGATGAGGTGTGAGAAGACTCCCTTGAAAGAGCGGTCCAGCAGCAGTTGGCACCTAGGACCAGAGTTTGGGAGGAAGGCCAGGTGGCGGACAAAGAGGGCCAGCGTCTGATGTTGGCTGCAGCCTGGGAACTCGAGGGGAGCGGGGAGGCCCTGCAGATCAGTGTACTCTCTCCATGGATCTCTGTGCTGTCTATTGTCAATTTCACCATCCCTGGAACTCAGGCTTCAGGAGGGCCAAGGCCTTGCCTGCCTGCTTCCCTGAGGTAGCTCCAGAATGGACTGGCACGTGGCACACTGTAGGTGCTCAATAAATGTTTGTTTATGCTGAAGGAGCCTTGAACATTTGGGTTCTTAGGGATGCAGCTGGTAGAGGGGGAGAGCATAAGAAGGGGAAGGGGTTTCCACTGGGCCGGGACCTGGGGAGGCAGGAAGGGGCCCAGAGCACAGCCCTAGGGCCCAAGGCCAGATGCCAGACAGACAGCTGCCCAACAAGCTCAAGTTGCTAGGCCAAAGAGAAGAGGGTGAGAAGTAGGGGAGGCTTGGGAGAGTGGAGAAGGCCACTCCAAGGCCCACTGGGAACCAGGTTAGCACAGACCTAAGGCCAAAGTCAGGGAATTGCCCCCTCTACCCACATCGTCATCTCTGTCCCTGGCTCTGCATGGGCCACTTCAGTCCCTTGGTAGCCCCACCTATGCCAGGAGTCAGCACTGGCTTCTCTGACTTTCCAGGATTACCCTAACTTTCAAAAGGTCAGTTTATATGAAAATAGTCTCTCCCTTTTCTGTGCCCAGTCCAGTGCCTGGGACACAGTAAATACCCTTGAAGCTAGTAAATGCCTGTCACTGGAAGTGATTTTTTAATTTGAAAAATACAGCTGGCTAGACAAACACCCTAGGGCTCCTTAACATTCCAGGGCCAGCAGCACTAATGACCAATCAGGGGCCCTGGTGCTGTGCAGGGACAGAGCTCCAGAGAGAGTGGTGACAGGTCTGGGCCAGGTGGAGTCAAGCCCTAAGACCTCACACTGGGTATTTTGTGTATGTTCATCAGTGGCTTGTGCCAAGGGAATGCACCGAGCGCCCTGGACACCAGTGGAGGCAGTGAGACTTTATTCTGCAAGCAGTAGGGAGCCACTGAAGGCTCTGAGGGGAGGGCAGTGATCAGAGCCACACTTGTGCAAGATGAATGAGCTGAGCATCAGAGAATGAGTTGGAAAGCAGGCAGTCAGGAGCCTGGTGGGGAGCCCTGCAGTGGCACCCAGCTCGGGCCTCACACCCTGAAGGGCCCAGACTCCTTCTGCACCTGAAAACTCAGCAAGGCAGGTGGGGTTCCAGGGTAGGGGGGGGTCTCTGGACGGCCTGGAAGATCACAACGCCTCAGCCTCAGTTTCTCTACCTGTAATCTAGGAGAGTCATCCCTCCACAGAAGGTGGGGTGACAGGGTGAGGAATGCGTTTGGAAGGGTCAGAGCTGAGGGTCCCCCAAGCTGCCTCTGAGGGGAGCCAGCTCCCCCTCACCCCTCCCCTCCCCATCATCAGGAGAGGTGCCCTGGGCCCTCAGTGAGGGAACATAAGCACAGGCTAAATCCACCTCGAGTTAAGGTCAATGAACAGCAAACAAATGAACAGGAATCGCCACAGCAGGAAAAGCAGGGCTGTTTTTTATTTCAGAGTGATGAGGAATCACAGGCCCTCTGGAGTGTGGCAGCTTGCAGGGCTCAGCCGGTGACGTGAGGGCCACACCATGGACTGGAAATGTCATTATCTGTTATTTACCACAACAGAGGACAAGAAGCTGCACAAAATTACCACTCTTGGTAGCAGCCACTGAACAGATTTGCCAACTGCTGCCTGCTGTTGGCATTCTGTTGACACTGCACTGACCAGGCCTAGGGAAAAGAAGAACTGAGCTTAGGTGCCAAGGGACCCAGGGGATGCCGGCCAGTGTCCCCAGGGACGAAGCCTGGCCAGTGTGCCCGGGACAAGCCTACAGAAGCGTCTGCCCACTCAGTGACAGGCTGGCCTCACAGTGCCTCTGGTCCATGACTGGACAGACGCCCTCATGTGTCCAGCCCCTGCCCAGCCCCTCGCGGCTATGATAAAGCAGGGTAAGACCCTTACTCTGTGGGGGGCCTGCCGCAAGGGGGGCCACACCCTACCACGAATGAGGTTGGTCAGCCACGATCCCTTCCTCAGCGTTGGGGGCACTTAGCTAATGGCCTTGGCACCCCCTTGGCAAGCTCCCCAGTGCCTCCCTTCAGGGGTTTCCTGCATGTCTGTAGCTCCGCTTCCTGAAGGGTATATGGACAAAATTCCAAATGGAGCAGTAGGAGTAATTCTCTCTGGAAGATGGGTATAATCGCTGGCCCCACCTTAGGGGTGGGGGCATGAGGGGCACGTGGCACTACGGAAACATCAAAGGCGGGGGGGGGGGGGGCTCTCAGAAGCACGTGACAGCCCCGCACTGGCATCGTCCCACTAAGGACACAGATCGGTCACAGCCTGAGTCAAAGCGACTGGGAAGCAAACCCACCATAGCTTTAAAACGACCCGCTGAGCTGCTGTGTCCAGAGGGGCAGAGGAAGGCACGTTAGCTCACAGCTGGGCTGCCCTGATCTGTGGGGCCGCTGAGGCCCTGGGAGAAAGTTCTGGGGCTGGTAATGCTGCAGACCAGGACTAAGCCTGGGCTTCAAAGGAAGAAGCTGCTGGAAGGGCCTGAGAGAGCCTCTCACCCAGCCCAAGGGGGCCTAGGCAAGAACAAGGGGCCCAGAGGGGGTGGGGATTTTGATGGGGACACAGGGGGAGTTCAGAGCAGAGCTACGATGGGCTCTGGGTCGCTCACCACAGGTGCAGGGCAGCGGCAGGCACAGCTGCGGGCCAGGTACTTCCCCTATGCATTTAGGCGTCTTCCCCCACCCCATCCGACTAGCTGTGTAGTCCTCTGATTTTCCCGGGAACCAAGGAGCCTTCTGGGAAATGAGCCTGACCCCTGCGCTCACCTGGATTTCAGCTGTGAGTGTATGTGTTGTGGGGAGGGATTCTGGCTGCGGAGGCTAGACCTCACAGGGAGCAGGGTGGGAGGCAGCAGGAGTTGGGGGGTGGGCAGCACCCCAGCCCCAGTCCCGTTCCCCAAGGGGTGTGTGAGCAGCCGGGAAAGGAGGGCCTACGGGGAAGTGTGAAACTCCCTAGTAGCTATAGCTCCTAAAGATGGAATTAGATTTACACATACAGACCTGGGGGAATATCTTTGATAGGTTACTAAGTGAAAAAAGATGAAAAAAAGGAAATCACAGTCCCATTTAAAAATAGGTATGTAGACACCTGTGCACATTTGTATGCATGTGGGCCGAGAAAGGTGCAGAAGGACAAACAGCCAGGCTGCTAAGGTCGGGGCAGGGTGAGGGAGTTGCTATTTTACACACTCTATTGTTTGACTTTTACAACTACCATGCAATTACTTGTGCCAGGCACTGTTTCTAAGAGCTTACCATATACATCACTCATTTCAATCCTCACACCACCACCTTATGAGGTAAGCACTATAACTATTCGAATTTCCAGGTGAGAAGACTGAGGCAGAAGGGTGAAGTCACTTGCCCCAGCCAAGAGAGAAGAACCTGGGCAGCCCAAATCCAGGCCTCTTAACCTCTATGCAATATTGTAGATTGCTTTTTAAAATTCCAGGAACAGAGTACCAGAAAGAAAAAAAAGAAATGTTGTCTCACAAAATTCTTTAATACTCCGGAACCCAAGTAAGCACCCCTAGCCCCAGCCCCTCATACCAGCGGGGGAAGGAAATCACACCCCTTCTCACTCCAGAGTGGCCTGGTGCCCTGAGCGGGGGCTATGGGGCTAGATAAGGGTTGGCACATTTTTTAGGTAAAGGGCCAGAAAGTATTTTAGACTCTGTTGCAACTACTCAACCCCGCCATTGCTGAACCAAAGCAGAGACGACACATGAGTTTACGGGTGTGGCCTGTCCCAACAGAACTTATGAACACTGAAATTTAAATTTCACATAATTTTCATGTGTTACAAGACAGCAGTTTTTTTTATTTTTTCAGCCACTTACAAATGTAAAATCCATTCTAGCTCAGGGATTATACAAAAACAGTGCTAGCCCCTGATCAAGTGGCACCCAACTCTTGGCAGGAGAGGAACAGGGCAGGGCCACTAGGACATTTGGGGCAGGCCCGGGGCACACACCCCGGGAGGGGACAGGAGTGTCAGTTCTGGAAACAAGTCAGAGCTAAAGCAGGCATCCAGGTTCTGGCAGAGCAGGGACTCAGGATAAAGCCTGAGTGAGGGTCCAGTCAAGATGGAGCACAGAAGCCCTGAACTCTAGGTGGCCATGCTGAAGACGATCCCACCAGGGCCAAGAGGGGGACCGGGTGGTGCCTGCCTCACAGCGGAGGGGCGAGGCAGGGGAGAAGCCCCACCCCTGGAGGTCCAGCTCTCGCCCTCTGCCCCCGGGTGGTTTCCCTGGCATTTATAGGGGTCGCTGCTTCTCGATGTGACTTCCCTCCCACCTGGGTGAGCTGACCACATGTAGCAGATGCCCAATGACCAGTCGTGGTTCACTTATTGCACAGAGAGGAGGCTCTGAGACTTCAACAGCGTGACACCCATGTGGGGACCACAGGTCGTAGAAATAAAGTCTCCAGGCAAGTTGCAAGTTCAGGGGGAGAAGACAGCTGCCCCCTAATCCCACTATGCCCCATTTGGTGGGGGTCTTCTCCAAAAACTGGACCCCTGCTCCCTCCCATGTTACTCCAGTCACCCCCATGACATCCTCTCTGGGCTGCTGATCTCCCTCCAGGGCCCCTCTTCAGACCCGCAGCCTGGGGTCTAGCCCTCAGACTACACAGTCCGCATGGGTTCCCCCAGGAACCTCAGTGCCCCTGCACCAGCCTGCCCACCTGCTCGTTCCCCAGCCCAGCCCAGGGCCCAAGTCCATCCACAGAGCCCTCCAGAGACCCCCTGCAGCCAGGCAAGGGACTTGGCCTCCACACACCTGTTTCCTCCCTGCGAAGTGCAGATCCTGACCTCCTGGGGAGGTTCAGAGTCATGGGCAGGGCCGCTGCGGAGCGAGCGAGCGAGCGCTCAGTCCCTGGCAGCCTGTCTTCTCATGCTAACTGTCTTTGGGCCTCCGTCCTGGCTCCTACTCGCAGAGCTCCTGCCCTTGTCATTGCTGACTGGCTCAGCCTCCAACAGGCTCTCTCCAAACTTCTGCACATTCCCTCCTCCCACTCTGTCTCTGGACTCAACCTCCCCAAGGTCCCCCCAGTTTGTCATCCCCAGTTTAGCACTCTTAATGGCGCTGCTGCCTACAGGTACTCCTCAGCCTGGTGCATGATCCTCACTTTAGTCGGTCCCTCCCCAAGCCTGCCTCTCACTCTTCGCTCCCCCACCCTCGCTCACTCCTCATAGCTCCAAACCACCAGCTATGCCAGAACCACCAGTCCCTCTACAGAGCTGGGCCTCCTCCAAAAATGCCCTCCCCTGGCAACTGGGTACCCACCCTCCAGGCCCGGTTGAAAGTCAGCTCCACTCTGAAGCCCCTCAGCTCACCCCTCTGCTCAGGATCACTCATGCCTTCTGCTTCTGCAGCATGCCTCGGGTGTGGCCACTAAGGCAGCAGCCTCCTTGAACAACAGCCCTTTCATCTGAGCTGCCTCCAGACTGGCCCCCAGTGTCCTTTCTCCTACCTGACCTAATTCAGATGTAGAAGACGTGTGTTTGCGTCTCATTATGAAGATGGATTTTTTTCATTCAGCTACTGATGTTTCCTGAATTCTCGGAAAAAGTCACTTAATTTGTCTGCCTTGAGGGCCCTGGCTGCTTGTGCGCCGCCCCGGCTGCTTGGCAGGAATGACTTGGCTGCGGTTGCCGGGATCGGAGGATTGGACCCGACACTACGCAGCATCTTGGAACATCTGCCGTGCTTGGGAGTCTGATGAACAGAACACCTCCATTAAGGCATACTTCTTTCTTGCTGTTCTGGTACCTGCAGATGGGTTTGGACAGGGCGTGGGGGACACTCTCTGGATGACTTTCACTGCACCCCCATTTGAAAGGGAGGCCCTAGGAAAAATGCCCCCTCCTAACCTTTGTGCAGCATTGGTCAGATTATAAAATGGTGCACGTGCCAAGGACAATGGTCTGATGGTTCCTCAGATAATTAAACAGAACTACTGTGTGATCCAGCAATTCCACCTCCCATACATACCCAGCAGAAGTGAAAGCAGGGTCTCAGAGAGATACCTGCACACCCACATTAATAGGAGCGTTTATTCACAACAGCTAAAATGAGTAAGCAACCTGAGCATCCACTGATGGATGAGTGGATCAACAAAATGTTAGGTACAAATGGTGGAAATTATTTAGCTTTACAAAGGAAGGAAATTCTGACACATGCCACAACATGGGTTGACCTTGAAGACATGATGCTAAATGAAGTAAGCCAGACAAAAAGACACTTATTGTGTGATTCTGCTTGTATGAGGTACCCAGAGTGTTCAGACTCAGACTGGAAGTAGGGTGGGCACCAGAGACTGGGCTGGGGGGCTATGTGTGGCAGGAACAGGGAGTTTAATGTAGAGAGAGTTTCAGTTTTGCAAGATGGGAGTGGTGATGCGAACAACATGAATCTCAATGCCCCCAACCAGTACACTGAAAAATGGTTGAAACGGTAAATTTTATGTTATATATATCTAATCACAAATTAAAAATTAATTTTAAAAACTGCCTCTCATGTGGGGACTCAAGTTAATCTAAGGAGCAAGTTGGGCAGCAAAGATCAGGCTACAGAGCCCTGAAGGGCCATCCGTGGGGCCCTGTCCTCCCCGTGCTCACCTTGCCTTCTGTCCATTTCTCCATTATGTGTGCTCTTTCCCACCCAGCACCTTGTCCACTCTGCACCCCTGGCCTGGGACACTTTGTTAGATCTGACATTTTATCGTCATAGTTTTGGGCTCAGGCTCAAAGGTCACCTCCTCAAAGAGGCCCATGCTGTGCATCCAAAATAAAATAACTGCTTTCCCACTCCCTCCCCACAGGCTGTTACGGTGCCTCCCCTGCTTCTTTTATATTTGTGCTATGACCTTCTGGAATTATTCTCTTTGCTTGTTCTTGTCCATCTCACCTTTCTAGGTCATAAACTCCATGGGGGTGATATAGTACAGCGGTTAATAGCAACGATGCCTAGAACCAGACTGCTTGGGTTCAAATCCTGGCTTCACAGCCTACTAGCTGAGTGACCTTGGGCATGGTACTTAACCACTCTGTGCCTCAGTTTTACCATCTGTAAAAGAGAGATACCAGTGCTGACTCCACAGGGTTGTTAGGAGGACTGAATGAGTTAACATGTGAAAAGTCCTTAGAACAGGGCCTGGCATAGTGAGTGAGAGAAGTACTGGCTCTTGTTATCACTAGTGGGGTTATGATGGCAAGGCTGCCTCCTGCCATCACATGGTATCTCTAGGGCCGGCCATACAATCAATACCCAAAAACACACTGGAATGAATCAGTGAAACAGTTCTGCAGCGAGACAAGCCCTTCATGAAATTCAATTTCGTTTGCAAGGATTGGCCTACGGAGCTAAGCTGATTCCAGAGGAGGTAAAGTTTCCCAGGGGGGCTGCCCCATTCTCCTGCCCTCATAGGGCCTTGGCCCCCTGAGGAGGGCGCCACCCAGCCCCAGGTGTTTAGCTTTGCACTGGGAACATCGTGAGAACATTTGGGCTGCTTCTGAAGGTCTTAGGGAAGTGGCTGAAAATGCTGTCTCCTCCATGGTGGTGAGGGCAGCCAGCTGGTCACTGCTGGCAATGGACAGAGTACAGGTGGGGTGGGGGCGGCCTCCAGACAGGGCCATCTGGCTGCACCTGGGGTCCCCAAAGTCATTTTCTGTGCTGACATATGCACTCACTCTTTTGCCTTAAAGTGACTTCTCCTATGTTCTTGCTTTGTTTTTATCAATTTTTCCTGAAAATATTATTTTATCTTTTACACTTAAATCTGAAATCAATCTGGAATTGACTTTTGTGCCTAGCATGAGGTGGACATCAAGATAAATTTTTTCCATACGAAGTCCAAATAACCTTGCATGATTTTTTCAAAGTACCATTCTTTTCCCACTGAATAGCAGTGACCTCTTTTGTCACCAATTGGTCTTTTTATTTTCTCTCATTTTTGTCTCAGGTGTATAGAGATATCGACTTTCTTGTACATTAAACTTGCACACAATAACTTTGCTAAATTCACCTACTATGTCTAACCATTTGTATTAAGATTCTTTTAAACATTCTAGTTATTTAGTCATGTTATTCATGGGTAGTGACAGTTTCAGCGATTTTTTTTCTAATCCTTATGCCAAACATTTCTTTTTCCTGACTGATTGCACTAGCTTGGACTCCAGTATAATATTGGATCAAGTGGTTAAAAGACACGTAGAACTTATCTGATTCTTGATTCTATGAGAAGTTTCCAATATTTACCCATCACTTGATGCTGTTTCTTCTTTCTTTAGAAAGATTCCCTGCTTCTCCAAGTAAGGAAAAGCACTAGGTGTGACTACTCTGGTTTGAAGGAATAGAGGTGCAGCAGGCACAGCAAATGCCCCTGGGGACCCAGCTCCCCACACCCTGGCCGGTGACCCATGCAGGCCACACCACCTCAGCAGAACCCCTGTTCTCCAACTCTGACGGGAGAACCTCCCTGCTTCCCTTGCAATTTTGTCTTGAGGACCAGATGACTTTTGTGAAAGCACTTTATAAACATCACAAGGTAACACAATGGCCTCAGTGTTCACCGTTTGCAAACTGAGGATGGTCTGAACAAGGGCGCAGGGGAGCCTGAACTGGGGAACGTGTGCATGTCCGGGGTGGGGTGTGTGTGGAGTGTCTGCTGTGGTGATGGGCGTGTGGTGTAGGGGGGATGGTGGGAGGGTGGGGAGGGGTACACTGCAGGGGGTGTTGGGGGAGGGCAAGGGGAGCCAGACAGGCAGAGGGAAGGCCAGGCGCCTTTAGGTGCTCATCACTGCCCTGAGCCAGGCCGGGACCCGAGCGCAGGCGTTTTCAAACCCAAGGAGACTCAGAATCCCCTGAGTGCTTGTTAGACGCAGATCACTGGCCCCACCCCGCTCAGTAGGTGCTATGGACTGAACGTGTCCCCTCAGAATTCATGTGTCAAAGTCCTAACCCCCACTGTGATGGTGTTTGGAGGTGGGTCTGTGGGGGATCATTAAGGTTCAGTGAGGTCATGAAGGTCCTCGAGACAGGATTGGTGGCCCCAAGATTACTGCCAGCTGCCCTGCCAGGGTTCTGGGCTGACCTCGGCAGGACACATCTCAGTGCCTTGAGCAGGGTAGGGGGAAGGGACCAGCCAAAACCTGGTCCCTGCAAGACTGGTCCCTACCCTCCAGTGCTCCTCCATCCTGGGCAGAGGGTGCCTGATCCCCAGAGCTGGACGAGAACAGGGCAGCCGCATCCTCTTTCACAAGGCTTCAGCACACATTCCGAGACCACCGTTTCAAGGGCAGGCTCCTCTGTGCCCACACCATGGAATACATTTTGACTGAGACCAGAAAAAAATCCGATTGCTTCCCAGGCACAGGGAAGCCATCCTGGGCTCAGGTGGGTTTTCCTGCAGCCCTGCCCAGTCTCCCCATAGTTGGTGAAACCAGACTCTCAATTATGCTGAAAGCTGGCTGACTCAGATCCTAAGCAATTAGAAGTGCCAGGCCTCTCTAATTAACCAGCCAGCCCCTCTCCCTTCCCACCACAGCTCTCTGATAATGAGGACAGCCAGCCTCGACATGCAGGCCCAATTAGGAGGGGACGTGGCGAGAACTGACATCAGGGTTCTACCTGCACACTCATTAGCTTGATGCTGCTGAATGCTGCCAGGGCTCTTGCTGGGGGTGGCCAGGAGCACCTGAGGCTCTGGCCTCAGGCCTGGATCTGGACACTTCCCATGTCAGCAATCTCCTCCACATCCCTTCTTAGCAGCCTGCATGCCTTCCGGCATACAGGGTTATAGGCACTGCAAAAGGTGAGCAGGTGGAGGACCTGAATAGACATTTTTCCAAAGAAGACATACACATGGCCACTAGGCACATGGAAAGATGCTCCACATCACTAACATTAGGGAAAAGCAAATCAAATCACAATGAGGTATTGCCTCATACCAGTCAGAATGGGCACTATCCAAAGGATAAGAAAGAACAAGTGTTGGGTGAGGATGTGGAGAAAAGGGAACCCTCCTATCCTGTTGGTGGGAATGTCAATTGGTGCAGCCCCTGTGGAAAACAGTATGGAGGTTCTCAGAAAACTAAAAATAGAAATACTATGTGATCCAGTAATTCTACTTCTAGGAATTTACCCAGAGAAAACAAAATCTCTGATTTGAAAAGACATATGCACCCCTATGTTTATTGCCACATTATTTACAATAGCCAAGATCTGGAAGCAACCAAAGTGCCCATCAAGAGATGGACAGATAAAGAAGATGTGAGTCCTATACATGATGGAATGTTACTCAGCCAGAAAGAAGGAAAGACCCTTGCCATTTGCAACAATATGGATGGACCTAGAAGGTATTATGCTAAGTGAAATAACCCAGGCAGAGAATGACAAATACCATATGATTTCACTTATATGTGGAATCTAAAAACAAAATAAAACAGAACAGTAATAGACTCATAGACACTGAGATGTGACTGGTGGTTATCATAGGGAAGGGGTTAAGGGGGTGGGTGTAATATGTGAAGGGGATAAAGAGGCACAAAATCTCAATCATAATATAAATTAGTCACAGGGACAAATATATAGCATAGAGAATACAGTCAATAGTTCTGTAACATCTTTTTATGTTGACAGATCATAGCTACACTAGTTGGGATGAGCATTTAATAATGTAGATAATCGTCAAATCACAATTTGCGTACTTGAAACTGATATAACATTGTATCTCAACTATACTTCAATTAAAAAAAAGGTGGGCAGGTGGAAAGTGGAGATGGAAATTAACAGGGAGGCTCCCCAGAAACTGGTGAGCCCAGAGTGTTGGGCCCCCGATTCTCCCAATCAGGCCCAGGACCCTGGCGCTCACAGCCTCCTGGGGCTGCCTCAGCAACCCCGACTACAAATGTAATTACTTATCCATAATCACTTAACACCGTCCTTCCAGAGAGCAGGGATCTGTGTGTCTTTACCTTGTATTCCCAGTGCCAACACCAGTCCGCATACAATAAATATTTGCTGGATGAGCAAATGGATGACATGCTCTCTGTCCTCCCAGACAGGATAGGCCCTTCAAGGGCTAAAGCTTTGCAGGAGGATTCTGACACTGTCTGGGTCTGTGTCCTGATTCTCTACCGACCCGGCTCCTAAGTGACCACCACCTGGCAAAGTGGCCCCAGAGACCTGCCCCCTCTGCTTAAGGGCAGCTTAGCCCTTGGAGGACTCTTCTCCCTGAGATGTCAGCTCTGCCCCATGTCTTCCCGTCTCCAGGATCTCATCCCTGTTCCTTCTCCAAGGGTCCTGTTCCTAAGTTAAATCTGATGTCATCTCCCACATCCTTTCTTCATTCCTCACATTTCTGCCTGCCCTTGGGGCCTGCATCCTCAGTCAGCACCTGCCCAGCCCATTTCCAGCTATGTGCCTCTGCTATGCTGTTCTCTCCTCCCCGGAATGCCCTTTGCTCTGCTCTTGGCCTCTCAGAAGCCCACACAGCCTTCAGAAGCCAGCTCCTCCAGGCAGCCCTCCAGATTGCTCTCAGTCCTGGAACCCTGTTCCCAGCTACGGTCAACATCACTCTAGAGAATACTATCTGCCCACCTTGACCATCAGGGTCTCACGGAAGTGACTGTTCTGGACACCTGTCCGTTTGGATTCCCCAAACCCAGAATTAGTCCACAGGCTGAGTAAGTTACTGAGTGTTAATGTTTATGAGGAACTGACACAGAAACTGAAGTGTTTCCCTGCTGGCTTAAGACATCCAATGCTGGAGAGCTACAAAGGCTTCTGGAGTCTTTTATATAAAATATGAAAAATATGGACTCAACTGGGAACTCCAATTTTAAGCTTGAGAAAACATGAGTTTTAAGAAGGAGAATGTGGGTGGCATGGACTGAATTATGTCCCTGCAAATACTGACACCCTAACCTCCCATGTGACTGTACTGGAGACAGGATCTTTTACAGGTAATTAAAGTTAAATGAGGTTGTAAGGGTGGCGCGCTGATCCAATAGGAGTGGTGTCCTTAAAAGAAAGAGGCCAGAGCTCGCTCTCTGCCATGTGAGGACATGGGGAGGGCATAGGGAGAAGGTGGCCCTCTGCATGCCAGGAAGGGTCCTCACCAGAACCTGCAGCAACCAGCACCATGCTCTTGGACTTCCCAGCCTCCAGAACTGTGGAAAACCAATCTCTGTTGTTGAAGCCACCCAGTCTGGTAGTCTGTTATGCAAGCCTGAGCTGACTATGACATGCAGTGTCACAAATCTATCTGAGATGTATGGGAGGTCAGTTCCATCCTTTGAAACATGTGAGCTGTCTGAACAGCTGAGACTTTGAAGTGGATTAATAATAATGGTGATAATAACCACAGGTGTCCTTTACTGAGTGTTGGAAATGGAAGGGTTTCCCCTGCATGAGCTCATCTACTCCCCTTACCTACCCAATGATGATGCAAGATAGGCACAGGTGCAGAAGCAGAAGCCCAGAGAGGTTAAGGGATTTGTACAGGTCACTTCTCTGTGGCCAAACTGGGACCGCAACCCAACTTCATCTGCACTGACTGGAAACAGCACTCGCTGGCAAGCGCAGGAGGTCTGCTACCTCCTCACTGCAGGGTGGACCAAGGGACCCCTCACCCTGACCCACTTTTGGTCTAGGAACCTCTTTCCCTTCTAAGACCCTCAACCACTCCTCTAATCCTTCCCCATCTGCTTAGAATACACTGAAGAGGCTGATTCTCTTAGCAGTGGCCTTCTTCCCAGCCCCATCATCTCCCAATGACAGCCATCACCACCTAACTCATCTCCTGCTTTGACTCCATGTCTCCCTGCAATCCACTTGCCAGACATCAGCTAGGCTCATCTCTTAAAAGCACAAATCAGATCACAGCACACCCCTGCTTAAAAAGCTCCCTTGGCATCTCACTAAACTGAGAATCAAATCTCCACTCCTGACCTTGACTTAAGAAGCTCTGTGTGATCGGCAGGCCCACCTCTCACTCCCTCTTCCCCAGATGCCTTTATTAGTTCCTTCAACATGCCCAGCTGGCTTCTGCCTCAGGGCCCTCGTGCTTGCTGTTTCCTCTGCCTGGAACACTTCTACCCAGCTCTTCCGAGGCGGGCTCCTGCTTGTGTTCAGGGTCTGAGCTCTCAGAGGCCCTCCCAGTCACACTGTGTCGCATCGTCCTGTTGTAATTCATCACAGAGGCCTCGGTCTACTCAACATTATTTTATGCTTGTTTGTTGTTTCTCATCTCCCACCCTGGAAAATGACCTCCATGAGAGCAAGGATTTTGTTTGTCTTGTTCATGGTACTGCCAGCACCTAAGACAGGGCCTGCACACAGCGGGTCCTCTACTATTTGCAGAATGAATGAATGAATGGATGGATGGTTGGATGGATGAATGAATGAATGAATGATACAATCTTCCAAAGGATGGATAAATAATATTCCCCAAAAGCCCAACATTCAGCTGTGGACCCAACTAGCACCCTCTCCTCCCACTTTTACTCAGAAACAAGTTCCCTTAGAAACACAAAGTGCTCCTTGCCTTGCTGCCCAAGCAGAGACCATGTCCTCAGCCTGCTGCAAAGTGAGAACAATTTCAAATGGAAATGTCCACTGGTCCAGCCCAGGGCTCTGGGGTGCCATAGGGTGGTGGGTGGTGAGACTGTCTGGAAGAACACTCCCCCCATCCCGCCACCACATGCAGCTAAGGTCCTCCCCTGGGATGGCCACCGTTGCCCAGGAATGGCTGTCCAAGGAGCAGCTGGCAGGAACCCTTCTGCACCAAGGAGCAGCAGCCTGCCTCTGAGGCAGAGGCCCTAGACTTTCCCAGATAAGGCTCTGCCCTCTCATCACGGTCTCACACACCTGAATGTTGACAGCAATTGTGGGGTTGACAGGCAGAAGGTGGAGATAAGCTGCTGGGCCCCATAGTCCCAGGCAGAAGTCACAAAACACAGCCCCACCGGCTCAGATGCCAGGAGCAAGGTGCTCCCAAGTCCCTGTGCCCGCTCCCTCTGGCAGCCTCTGGGCCAGGGCTTGTGCAGGGCTGGAGGGGGAGTGAGCACATGAGCGCCCACACCCACCATGACATGGAGGGCCCGCGGCATATCCACTCTTCCGGGGACCCTCCACCATTAACCCACCTTCCCCAGCCCGGTTCACCACATGGCCTAGAGCAGGGAGAAAGATGACCTTAGCTGAAATCCTGGCTGTCCCACTTATTAGTTTGGTATATTAATCTCTTTGCACTTGGTTCTCTCATCCAGCTTTTGAATGCCACTGAAAATGCTCGTCAAGGTTGCCAATGGCCTCCATGTTGCCAAGTCCATGTTTACTTCTGTGACTTCTCCGTATTTCACAGTCCTCTCAACTCCTACTGCCCCAACCCCAGTCTTCCCTCCCTTCTGAATTCTTCCCACAATTCATTAATTCCTGAAATCTTATTTATTTGATCATCATTTGTTTTTGGTTCCCTCAGCCAATGTAACCTCAAGAGAGAAGGTTTCTTTCTCTGTCTTGTTCACCAAAATAATTCCAGGCTTAAGACAGTGACGGGCACATAGAAGTTAACCTGAGGATGGGTTCCAGTAAAACCAGGGTGAAAAACAAAAAAGAGAAAGACCTGATATCTTAGTGACAGTGTCTCTGACCTAGGAAGGCAGTGGAGGGAAGCCCTGTGATGACAGGTAGACAGCCGACTAGTTTAGGCTAGAGCAGGAATAAGAGTTGAGAAGGGTTTTTGGCAGGGCAAAAAAAGTAGGCTCCATGCAACAGTAAAATTGAGATGCTAAATAACCTTGAGGGATGAAAGGCATATTATTCTTTGGTCAATAAAAAAGAAAGGCAATTAGGAACTCCAGGGGGAAAAAAAACTATTTTAAGAAGTCTTGCACTCAGTATGAAACAATTTAGTACATGGTACAATTTAAACAATCTATGGAATATAAAAAAGGGGAAAATCCATTCAGTCTTGCTGTAAAGATCATTTTCATCTGAGTGCCCAAGAATCAAGAGAGTAGATCAGCAGAACAGAAGGTATAATCCTAGCATACTGTTTGCCCCTGAGGAGAATTGTATTTATTTAATAATATCTAGTAACATTTACTGACTACTTATAGGTAAGACAAGGTTTTAAGGGCTTTGCATATAATATTTAAGCCTCACAACTCTCTAAGGTACATACTATCTTTATCCCTATTTTACAGGTGAGGAAGTGAGGTTTGACACAATGAACAAGGTTCCTGGGTCACGAATAGGTGGAAGAGCTAGATTCACACTCAGACCTGTGCGATCCAAAGGCACACTCTCCAGAGCTGACCGAGGAGCCAGGCCATTCGGCCTGTACGCCCCAAGCCTTGCCCAGAAGGGTAGGATACGAGGTGTGCACACACGCACACTAAACACACGTTCCTGGGAGTCAGGATGCAAAGCTGCAGAGCACCAGGTCTGGGCCAGGCCGTAGCCAGAGCAGGGCCTTACCTTCCTGCAGTCTTTGCAAAACACCGAGGAGCTGCCCAGGAAGCCCAGCACCTCCCCGCACAGCAGACACTGGGAGAGGCCGTTCCCCATCACATTCCGCCTCATGGTCTCCAGCCGCTCCACCAGCCGCCTGCCACACGGGACACAGAGTCAGACGGAATGTGCTTCCCTTCTCCCACCCAGCCCTGCCCAGGTCCAGCCGCCAGGGGGCCCCAATCCTCTACCGTGACCCCATGCTGTTCTCTCACCTGGGGCACTGTTCTCTGCCCCACCCCACCCCCTGGCTGACTCCGAGTCATTCAGTCATTCACTGACTATTAACTGAGCACCTATATCATACCAGGTACTAGGAATAGTGTAGCAAACAAACCCAAGACAGACATGGTCCCTGCCCTCCTGGGACTTATATTCAATAAAGGGAGAAAGTCTATAAACAAATAAATAAACTGACTTCAGAAGGGGGAAGCTCTACGAAATAACAAATTGGTGGGGTGGGAAGACTGCGCGGGACGTGCTCCCATCAGGCAGCGATGGCTGAAGGCCTCTTTGAACTGAGAGCCAACGGATGATGGGGACCCAAACACGTGAGGTACCGGGGGGGTGGGGGGGAACGGGACTCCAGGCAGAGGGCACAGCGAGCTCGAAGACAAAGGGCTTGTCACAGCAGGGCAGGAGGAAGGACAGGCGGCTCCTGCCTGGGGTACGGGGAGGCTGGGGGCTGTGACAGGGACCACACTGCACTGGTCTTGTAGGTCACAAAATGGAATTTGGATTATTTTCAAAGATCAATGTGAGGCTACTGAAGAGTTTTAAGTGGAGGAGCGATTTGATCCAAGTGACAATTTTAAAAGCTCACTCCAGCTGTTGCGGAAAGCTGGGAGTACAGGTAAGGAAGCCAGCGGGAGGTGGCGGGAGGCCAGGGAAGGGGAGTGGAGGCCCGGGTGGGTTGTACTTCAGGCACGGCCTTGATGGATTTGGGGTGAGGGACATTAAGAGAGATCCAGGACGACTAGAGGCTTTTGGTTTGAGCAACTGGACGGATGAGGAAGTTAGAGGGAGAAAGAAGAAGAGCTTCTCTTTGAACCTCTGACGCTGATGCTAAGTGTCCAGGAGCCTCCCCTGCGCCCTGCTAAGCCCGGGCTAGGTGGCTCTCCCTGGGTCCCATGGCCCCTCAGCCCGCTGTGAGCCCTGTTCCATGATGACCTGTAAGGCAACACTACAACCTCCAGGAAACTGGTGGCCACTTCTGTTGTGTGGGCCACTGTATCTCCACTGCCCAGTGGACACAGTGAAAATTCCTGAATGAAGGACAAGTGTGGATACATTACTT
The DNA here is from genome assembly GCF_030020395.1 of Manis pentadactyla. Classification (NCBI taxonomy): domain Eukaryota; kingdom Metazoa; phylum Chordata; class Mammalia; order Pholidota; family Manidae; genus Manis; species Manis pentadactyla. Next base: position 141,478,079 of record NC_080022.1, read on the forward strand.
CCTTTAATTGTCACAATCCCTTAGTCAAGATCTTAAAGATGTGAGGACTGAGGCCCAGAGATGTGAAGTCACTTGCCAGGGTCACACAGCTCCTAACACCCAGGCCCCTGCTCACAGCAACCCCGCACTCCTTACTGAGGGAACCAGCCTGTGCCTGGGAGCTGCTACCCACATGCCCTCCAGCAAGCACTCCTGACTTCCACAGGGCCACCGCCCCTCCCCAGGGACCTGCAGGGCCCTGGGGGCAAACCAGGCTTCAGCTTCTTCTGAGATGATGTAGGGTACTGTCCTCCGGGTCATTCTGTACCCCTGCCAAACCCTGTGGTCACAGAGGGGGCCCGGTAAGGGGGGCGGCACAGGGAGAGTGGCCCAGATGGATGAGGGGCACAAACGCTTCCCACTGCATGGGGAAGCCCCACGAAAGACCCCCTCCTGGGGGAGCCAGAGGGGGCAGCGCTGGCCTGTCAATCATCAATGCTGGGGGCTGCAGAGAAGGAGGGGTAGGTCTAGAGGGGGCGGCCACAGTCAAGTTAGATGGGGGAAAAAGCAAAGGACAATGGGTCTTTTAGAACTGTCTGATAGAAACCCTTTCTGTAATAAAATGATAGGAATAAGTCAGTATTACTGAGGCATGTGCAACAGACTTTGGACAGCAGTGGTCTTTGTAGTGGTACCTTCACTTTCTAGAACTGTGCCTTTCCGCAGTGCCTGACTTTTGAAAATGATCATATATTTAATAAGCAAAGATAAATAGAAAAAGAACAAGATCAGAATTTAATTCCTTGCCAACACAATACATTGCATTTGTGTTTTCCCATATGTGCTTTTCTGTGTTTTTCAGATTGCTTAGGAAGTATTAGTTGCTTTTTTAATTAAACAAACAAAGATACAACAAAACAGTCTGAAGACTGTGCAGTAGTCCCCTCTGATGCCAGAGGCCAAAGAGCTTAGAACAAGCTGGAAGGCATTGCCCATTGGAGTCTTTGGCTGGAGACCCAGGCTCAGCATCGAATTAAATCCTCCCCTGACTGAACCACAGCTGACCCTTATTGTGCAAAGCTGCACAGCCCTTTATGTGTTTCACCCCACCCAGCCGTTCCTGCATAGCCCGGGCCCACACATCAGCGGCTCTCCCCATCTTACAGAGGGGTATACTGAGGCCTTGATGGGCGGGTTACATGTGTACACTCCAGGGGTGGTCAGGCAGTGAAGAAGAGCCAATACTAGGCCCCAGGGCACCAGACTCCCAGCCTGCTGATCTGCCACTGAATGCCAAGCCTTCCTCTCACTGCTTCCAGCTGGGGAGCAGCCCTCACCCGATTCTCTGCTGCTCCATGACGTCCAGCCGCTCGGCCCTCTGGATGACCTGCAGGATGGCCTCCACCTCGGCCGGGCTGAGGCACTGGCTCCTCCTCTGCTTCTCTGTCTGGTGGGTGTGCACAGACCAGCCTGTCTGCAGCCTCGAGAGAACAACACAGATGTTCTTGAGGCCTTCCCAGTGCAAACCCTGGCACCCCTGCCATATCCATGACTCCTCCTGAGAACAGTCAGGAGACAGCTCAGATGGTGTGTGTGTGTGTGTGTGTGTGTGTGTGCAGATACCAGGCTCCAGATGCTGGTGTGTGTGTGTGTGTGTGTGTGTGTGTGTGTGTGTGTGTGCAGACACCAGGCTCCAGATGCCGCCTCGGCCACCCACCAGCTACTGGGCCCCCCAGAGATGTGGACCACCTTAGCACCTCAGGACTCAGGAGCATGGAACATGACTGTGCTCAGATGGAGAAGGCCACTGCCACAGTGCGCAAGGTTTCCAGGAAGGAGTGTGGGCGCAAGCACTCCAGGGAGGAGTGTGACCGGTTATCAAGGGAAGAATGAACACCTAGATCTGAGTCACATAAGAAAGTTTACTATGGGATCAGAAAGAATGGTAATAGCTAAATGAGCCTTGAGGATAAAAGAAGATTCACAGAGCATTTTGAAAACCAGAGGGTTCGAGGGCAGGAGGGCCACACAGCTGCGCCAGAGGAGGGGCAGTGAGGGCTTGCCGATGGCGGGGTGGGGCTGGGCCCTGCCGGCTCGGGCCTCTGCTCCGGGCTGCGGGAGTGCGGCCTTCTGAGGCTGTGGCCAGGGCTGAGGGAGGGACTCAAGCCCTTTGTATGTTCCTGGGCGGGAGGAGAATGGCAGTGGCAGGCCAAGCCCAGCTCCCAGCCCTGGGCCCCGCTTCCCGAAACTTTGTGTGCCACCTGCTGGGAACACACAGATGGACAAGATGGCAGTCACCACCTTAAGGAACTACAGTATGCTGGGGAGACAGGTGCCCATGGAGTCCATAAAGATCTATTCAGCGAAAAATCCTAAGAAGAGCTATTCACTCAGCACATATTTACTGAGCAACCCCGGTGATGGCAGGCTCACTAGGTGCTGGGGACATGCTGCCGCATGACATGCAGGAGAGCACTAGGGGGGTGTATAAGTGTGGGAGGCCAGGGAGCTTCCCTAGACAAGTGACAGCAGGCAGGAGACCCTGATACAGGACACAGGCAGGAGGACGAGGGGCTGGGCGCTGCTCTGGTGGCTCCCTGACGCGAGAAGGACACTCCGGTGACACACCCCGGCTGCGTCAGGCTCCTGCAGCCAACAGTCCTTGCACTGCCACCACTGCGTAAGTTAGGGGGGCTACAAAGCCTGCCCTTCCTCTGTAAGTGCAGCAGCTGCTTATCAGATTCTGGAGTCTATTGGAGACTCTTATCTTAAGGCTCCATCCCTTCCCAGGTGAGAGAACTTGGGCAGCGGCTCATCCTTGATTTCCTGACCTCTTTAAGGGAGGCCCTGAGGATTAAATGAGGCAGATAAGCCTCTTAGCATATAAGCAAATGCCCAGTTGCTGAATAAGTGGTCATTAAGGATGATTACGCTAATTACCACGGGGTAGGGCCAACAGGAACTTAGGTGTTTATGCAGAGTTTTGCAGAATGAATAGGCGCTTCCCAAGTGGGAAGAGGGAGACAGTGCTCGGGCAGGAGACCCCACATCGTACAAAGGCAAGAAGGCGTGGAGTGCTGGGGGTCCAGAGGTCTAGGCTGCTTATTTCTCCAACTAAAAAGAGGCCATTGTCCTAGACCAACACTTTTTCAAGTGGTCCTCACAGGGCTGGAAAAAGCAGAGAATGGGAAAGGGGCAGGGCTGCAAAAGGGACGAAGAGAGGCCAGTCCTCAGAGTGGGCAGGGGTACACACTGGCCTGCCTTCATGCGCTGGGCAGACTCAGGGTTTTAGGGGGTTTAGGCCCTGAAAAGGGACACTCTCCCACCGCAACCTGCAGGTTTTCCCTGGCCTGAGTATAAGGCCAGGATGTCCTTCGTGTGTGGCTCCCTGGGTCTCAGGAGGGGAATTGGAAAACAGGGTCCCCAAGCTCAGGGGTGCCCCCCATGGGGAAAAGGGAGGTCGAGGTGGAAGGGCACAGTGCCAGCACTGCCACCCCTTCTAGTGACACCAGCCCAGGACTCTGCAGACCTTCTCCCACTGGCCCCCCTGGCATCCTGCAAGGTGGGCTGCCCCATTTCTCAGAGGAGGAAAGAGGCAGGGTGCAATTTGTTGGCTTTCTAAAGGCAAGTTAGGGGTCAGCCAGCTTCCTGGCCTGGGTCCTGCATCCAGCAGCTGCCAACATTGCCAGGCCCCCCAGGGCATCCTCCGAGCCTCCTTCTCTGCCTCTGCCAGATCACCCACCATGCCCTGACAGCATGTCCTCTCATTTGACCTTCTCTCCAGGCCCACTACCCCTGTCAGGCCAGGCCTCGACTCCCATCTATGCCCATGGCTACCACTGGGCATCTCATCCCCCTGTAGTGCCCTTCCACACAGACAAAGGTGGCTGTCTCAAGGCTGCTAGATGCAGACAGGGCTGCCATCCCCGGGGGAAGAGCCCAGAGCACATCTGTATGTACCCCCTAAGCAGTGTCCTCATCTCTCAGCTGGACTGGCCCCACTTAGGGTGTTGCCAACAAGTGCTCCTAGTTGTCTAGTGTTCTGTGGTGTGTGCTGTGCCCAGGCCTTTGCTCATGCTGTGCCCTCCACCTGGGATGCATGCCCCTCTTCCTAAACCCCCTTTCCACTGGTTTGTTCCTGTTCTTTTGTAAGACTTTTTTTAGACAGCATCTTCACCAGGAGGTAAAGAGTCCTTGATTCCCTCCAAGACGGGTTAAGAGCCCATTCTCAGAGTTCCCATAAGGCCTAGGCACAGCTCCATTACTGGGCTTAAACATTATTTCGAGGCAAAGTGGGACACTCTGTCTCCCACTCTAGAATGCGTCTTGGGGACCAGACCTGCCCCCAGGGGGCCCCTGAAAATCTCTCCATCTTCCTCTAACTCATTCAGCACCTCACTCTTTGCATTCAAGCCACACTGCCTCCTGTCAGGCCCTCTACGTGACAAACTCCTTCGACCTCAGGGCCTTTGCAGATGCTGTTTCTGCTGCCTAGAAGCTCCTCCCCTTATTTCCATCTAACATTTACCCATCCTCCAGGACTCAGTATAAGCATCACAGTTTCAGGGAATCCTCCCCCAGCCTCCAGATTGTCAGCTCCTGCCTTCACCCCCAACTGCTGTTTCTACCGTCAAAGTAGCTGCACACAGGAATGTGTGTATAGTGCTCACCTCTCCCCACTAGTGCTGTAAGACAAGCGATCATGTTGGTCTTGCTCACTGCTATGCAACCTGTGCCTGGCGCATAGTAGGGGTTTAGGAAATGCCTAATGGTGCTGGAGCACAGACCTGAGCTGCAGCCAGAGAAGGTGATTTCCCCAGGCTTCCCAGGGGAGCCCTCGGGCACAGCGCCTGGCTGAGGAGATGTGTAGTATTCTCCTTGAGGAGCCTGGCATTACAAGGCAGCACACCCCAGGGAGGAGATAAAAGCGTCTGCTCTTCTTAAAGGTGCTACAACAGCTTCTGGCTGCTGCTGAGCCAGGACAAGATCAGGGAGAACCGAAGGGAAGGCCGCAAGGGTCACCGGATCACAGCGCGCCCTGGGACATGAGCACAGCCTCCCCAGCAACTGGCATCCCGCCAGGGAGAACACACCATCTTAGCAGGCAGAGTAGAGAGAGAGAGGGGGCCGGTCTCACCCCTGTCTCTCCCCCTGTGGAGGCTCTGTGGGGACTGAATGAGCTGAGCCATCCCACGAGAGGGACAAATTAACTGTCCTACAAGCCCTGCCAACCCACTCAGGACTCCACTCTTCTTGGGCGTTTTGGATTCATTTTTCTATCCCCCTTTGATGTTTCTGCTCTGTTCCCCTGCAGGCCCAAGCATCTAATTACAGATTTCTTGAACTTGGTCCCATTTGGGAATGCTGGCTCTCATCATTGTCGTGGACCTGACGGATGAAGGGGCTTATCCACTGCCAAGGACCCTCCAGCTCCCCCGAGGGTAGGGAGGACTGGAAGGCAGGGGAGGCATCTGGAGCCCCTGGTCTCCAGCCACAGGCAGACAGTAGGTGGAGATGGCCTGATGTAACTGGAGCTAAACGGTCCAGGCTGGGGGGTAACAGGAAAACTGGAACCCTCGGGGGACAAAACAGAACTGGAGAGACCCTGACAGGGGCATAGGGAAGGTGTGGGATGCCTTGAGGCTGGCAGTGGGCTTCAGCCCGGGGCGCAGATCTCCATTCATGTGATAAGCGTTGGCTCTGTGCTGTCAGTGCCAGGCACTCAACTATGAAGTGGGCATCGAGAGATCACAGGCTCCCTGCCTCCAGGGGCTCAGGACTGAAGGCTCAGGGCCAGGGGGATTTATACTCTTAACAGGGAAGGCAAAGGAGGCAGTCTGGCTCCCAGCAGCCTGTGGAGACAAAAGGAATGCAGGCCTGGGAGTCAGGAGGACCCAAGTGTGAGTTCCAGCCTGGGCACTCACGAGGTAAGTGAGTTGGGCAAGGAACCCGGCCTCCCTTTCCTCAGCAGAGAAATGGGGATAAATTCCTCATGGTGGTTAAATGAGTGAATGGCTGTTAAGTGCCCAGCTCAGAGCGTGGGGTATGGTATGCATTAGACAGGCACTTGTCTTCAAACCCCTCTTTCTGGGTCCCTGGGCTTGAATCTTGCCAAAGAAAGTGGAGGACGTAGTAGTGGGGGGAGGAAAGGCCGGGCGAGGCCCTGGAGGTGACTCACTTGGCCCGCAGAGCAAGCTGCCTATCGTTGGGGCACACCCAGCGACCACTCCCACTGCCGAAGATGGTGTCGGCCATGTCTTGGAGCACCCAGCCAGGATGGGGAGTCACAGCTGAGGGGAAAAAAAAGAGCACATCATTAGTTGCAGATGGCAGACAGGGTCCTCAGGCACCAAACACTGGCATTTCCAACTATCCCCATATGTTGTCCTCTGCTGGTTCCCGGAATCTCACCCTCAGAATCACTTCTCCAGCTAAATACCACTCCCTCAAAGCTCATCTTTCCAAAGGTTCTTCATTCTGGGAGGGATAACTAGGTGGATCACGTGGCTAAGTGATAAGACGGGACATGGCTGGCAGGACATCAAAGGGTTAGAATCAGAAAGGAGAGAAGAGGCACACTTCAGCAATTTCCAACTTCACTGGGAAGCCCTGGAGTGTGTTTCATCCCTGTCCTTTCCAAGTGCAGCCCCTGCTGTACCTCAGTGCATGGCCTTGCAGGAGGGGCTGGGCCAGGGGGCAGATGGCTGGACAGCCTAGACAAACCCCACATGCCTCCCAAACCTGGGGGACCCACAGCAGCTGCCCCAGGCCCCCAGGAACTGCTGAACCCAGCCATCCTCTTGGGCTCTGCTCCCCAAGAGGTTCTGAGAGGGAGGAAGGGCCAGCGGTGGCAGATGCAGCCAACCACCCCTCTGCACAACCGCAGGGGCAGTGTCTACTGGGGCAACAAGGAAAATGGCACCCCTGGGAAGCCTGCAGGGAGGCAACCCTGCCCCAGAATTTCCTGCGGGTTTAACTTGTGCAGGTCAGCTTGGCTGACTTTCTCCTTGCCATGATCTATTACAAGGGTGCTGCTCATGCATTCTGAAAGGAGAGACTGTGTGAGTGTGTGTATATCAGTCCCAGAGCAAAGATGAGGGGCTGCACTGACTTATCCACACATCCCTGGTCTCATCCCATCCAGAACAGTGGTCTCAAACACAAGACTCCTTTATATTCTTAAAAATTACTGAGGTTAGAAAATTAGTCTGCTGGTTACTCAAATGTTTAAAAATTACCATATGACCTAGAAACTACTTTTTGGTATATATCAAAGAGAACCAAAAACATATGTCCACACAAAAACTTGTACATGGATGTTCACAGCAGCATTATTCATAACAGCCAAAAGGGGGAAACAATTCAGATGTTCATCAATAGATGAATAGATAAAATGTGGCATATCCATACAATGGAATATTATTTGCCCATAAAAAGGAATACAGTACTGACACATTCCACGACACGGCTGAACCTTGAAAACATTATGCTAAGTGAAAGAACCTGTTGTATGGTTCCATTTATATGAAATGTCCAGAACAGGCATATACAGAGACAGAAAGTAGATTAGTGGTTGTCAGGGGCTACAGCAGGGGTGCTGTGGGGAGAGGAAGGAATGAGGAGTGATTGTTGGTGGGTTCAGGGTTTTTTTGGGGTCATGAAAATGCTCTGGAATTAGAGTGGTGATGGTTGCACAACTTTGTGAATAAACTAAAACCACAGAATTATATCCTTTAAAAGTGTGAATTTTATGGTATGTGAACTATATCTCATTAAACTGTTCTAGAAAATTCTTGAGACCACCAAATGATTTGGGCTACATCTACTAATATTGACATTAGAAATTAAAACAATTAAAGAAAAATTGAAATTCATCAGAAAATAAGAAACCCATTAGATATTTAGACACTTTAAAAATTAACTATACTTTCAAAGCAAAAGCAATCAGTGAGAATAATGGCATTGTTTTACATTTTTACAAATCTATGTAAATGTTTGGCTTAACAAAAGACAGCTGTATCTGATTTTTCAGTCAATCTTCTGTAATTACGCAGTTTGTCAAGGTGCACAAAGGGCATCCAGGTTCCTCACAGATACATGCTGTAGTTGGAAAATGTAGGAGTATTTTAAGATACTCTTCTGATAGCCTTCTGAGATTGTGTGGGTGTTCTTTGATACTGTGCTAAAACTCAACAGATGATTATTTCTTAAAGATTAGTTCCAATGTGGCATCTGAAACTATATCAATGAACTTTTCATCTTCTGAACATTTGTGAGATAACAAGATGAAGTATCATATTATTTTTATGAAAACAGTCTTGACCTGGTGGACCGCCTGAAAGGTGTGGGGGCCCCCCAGAGGTCCCTGGACCATGGATGGAGAACTATTCCAGACCAATGTCACCCATTTCTGTGATGACCAGCAGGGGGCAGCGTGCAGACGGCACCTAACTGACCCACACACAGACCAAGCCCATGACCTTAACCGCAGTGGTCTCTCTACCCCACTTGGCAGATGCAGGTACCTGTTCTCCACTTGGGAAAGAGACCTGGGCACCCCCAGGCCCCAAAGAGCCACACAGGGAGGCCCCATGACCAGGCCCAGAGCTGGGGTGCCACCATCACAAAAGGCCTCCTCAGATTTAATGTCTTGATCTTCTCCCTGTGAGGCTGACATACAATCCAGACAAGGTAAAAAATGACACACTCATCGAATAACTTTAAACTGGTGCCCCCTTCTGAAGGCGTCCGGTGCGCAATGGTCTGTTTTGGTGCTCTTTAAAGTTTCTGTCCCCTGTGAATAGTAATCATGCAGCCATGTGGGTGTGGAAAGCATTACTTCGTTCCAGTAAACACTGAAAACATCAGTAGCCCTTTTCTTTATTATTTTTAAAACACATTTTGGAAGCACCAAGAAATGGAAGTGATAGAGGTCTGTCTCCCTGAGAGGGAGAGGCTGTGCCTGGGCAGATTGGGTGTCCAGGTGCCCATTGCCTCACAGGCACCGCTGCTCCTGCTGCGGCCTGCAGGGGGCGCCACGTCCCAGGTGGGAGGGTCCTGAGCCTTCCTGCCCATCCTGCCACAGCTGGGTACCGTGAGGACAGAGGGGGTCCTGTGCTCTGCCAGGCACCCTCACAGAAGCAGGGGTTCACCAGTGGTGACCCCTGAGGGGAGGAGCAAGCCAGGGAACCTTGGGGTGGGGAAGTCTATCTCCTGCAGGAGCTTCTGAACCAAAAGTATGTGGAGCTGTGCAGGGGGAAGAAGTGGGGAGAATGAAGGGGTCCTGTGCTCTCATGCTCACACGTTTCCCTCTTTTATGGTGGGGACAGGTGGGGACATCCAGGAGAAGAGAGCAGCAAACACAGGTGCAGACACAGCAATTCCCCGCAGCCCAAACGAGTCACCCCAAATGAGACTTTAAGGAATGAACTCCCTTTTTTCTCTTTGGGTCACTGCCTAGCAGGGTCTGAGTCTTGGGATCACTGCAAGGGAATCCCAAACTAACCTTTATCTTTCTTCTGACCTGTTTGAGTTCTTCCCTCCCTTCTCCTTCCTTTTTCTAAACTGGCCAAAACAACTCTGCAACCATCCACAGGCTATTCTGTTCTGCTCTTCTTAAATCTAATCATTATTTTTTCTGTTCGACAGAGAAAATAGCGAGGTTAAGAGACTGAGAAAGGGCCACACCGCTAACTACGCTGGTCTCCTAATCCTCAGGCCAGCATTACTTTCTCTGCACTGGGGCAGGGTTTGGGGGCAGTGGAGAGGTTGGAAAGAAGACACAACCAGGAAAGAAAACAGCAGGAAAGCCTGGTGTTTATGCAGACCTCCTGGTAGGCCAGGAACAAGTCAGTTATCCCTGAGCCTCAGTTTCCTCATTGGGACCAAAGAGAGCTGGAGAGACCACCCTGTACGGTTCCTTCATCTGATTCTGTCCTGCTGAGTTGTAGGAGTTGTAGGAGGGTGGCACCGGTGGCGGATGTTGGGGGGCATCTGGGGAAGGGTCCTGGGGCAGCAGGCTGGCAGCTGCTCCAATCTGAGAGGTGGGAACTGAGCCCCTTCCACAGTCTAGCCCCTGGGGTTGGGAGGAGGAGGAGGGCATCTCCATGTCCCCCATGCCTCTTGCTCCTGGAACTTCAGGGAAGATGAACCCACAGAGTCAAATGCTGCAGAGAGGTCTAGGGAGACAGAGGATGTCACCTCCCACTGCCGGCAGTCGTGGGTGCTGGCGGGCAGGGTCTTCAGCGATTCTCAGTTCCTGGTAGAGCATGCCCACAGGGTGGCTCCAAATGAGAACTCAGCCACCACCCCCACCAGGGCTGCTGTGCCTGCCCAGGTTATGGCTGGCACCTCAGAAGGCACAGCTGTCATTCACCCACCAGAGCAACCTTGGGACAGATGGTGGGAGTGGAAGGGCGGTTTGAGGAGCCACATGTTAGGAAACGGCTAATGGAGCCAGCGTACATTCTCCAGACCCTTCAGCCTGAACCAGCTGCCAGGCAACTCATGTCCTCAGCTTCCTGCACCCCCTTGGCACGCTGTGTGCTCACCACCCAACCCACACCTCCTGGGCTCTGCTCCCTCTCCAGTGGGGGTCTCCAGTAGGAAGGCAGGGAGGGTCCCTTTCCAAGGTCCCTGCCCCCCTAAGAGCTAGGTCCTTGCAACTTCCAAAGAGCAGAGCCATGTGAGTTGAATATGGACTGTGCCCCTGTATTAATAAATGTCAGTCTGTCCTGGACAAAAATCAACAGATGAGGATCAAAAAGGGGCTTAAAGGAGGTGAGTGATAAGGCAGGGAAGGCAAACCATACATTCACGAGGGGAAGGATGGACTTGGCCAAGGGACCGGAAGGGAGCAGAGGCCCCAGGGTTGTGGCAAGAGGGCTGTGTGGGCTCTGGCCTTCCTCTCTGAACAAGGGGAGACGTGGCACAGGGGCCAGACCTGCCTGAGGTCCTTCTGCAGCGAGAAGAAAGAGGCTGAAGGAGAGAGGTGTATGGTGTGTGTCTGCCTGTGTGTGTGTTCTGCTGGGAAGGAAGTCGAGTCCTGGGGGAGGTGGTGTCCTACCTGGGAATGCAAAGCTTCAGCTACTGACATGATGCTTCCCTCTCCTTCCCTACTAGACTGGGGGCTCCCTGGGAGGTCTGAGTCCTCCTCCTCCCTCCATTCCTTTGCCTGCCACAAAACGTTCTCAGTGCTCGGTGAGTATCTGTTCAATGGAACTGAACACATCAGAGAGCTGGCCTTTCCCAGACAAGGACTTCAGACAGCAAGGCAGACGTGCTCAGAGCGGACAGAGTTGAGCTCTAACCACACTCTGCGACTTGTTCGCTCGCAGACGGTTGGTTCCTCAGGAGCTCTCCTGGGCAGTCACACCCAGCAGCTGGGCAGACAGCTGGGGCACCTCCCTGCTCAGGGGCCGGAGTACTCGAGGCTGGGAAGCCGGGCATCCAGGTGCCACCTGCACCTGCCAGGCCAGACTAGCCAGTCGGAGTCGGCACCCCATGAGCAGGAGGCGGTGGAGGGGCTTAGGGGGCGTTCTAGGGACAGGAGACGCCTGGTGATCTCCTGAGACCCAGGCAGATCTACAGAAACAAACACATCCTTACAGGGAGATGCAGTTCTCCTCTCCCTGAAGTCAGAAGCTCTCCCACCGGGGCATTAGTCGCTGCAGGCACATGCTGTCACAGCCACCTCTCTCCCACAACCTCATGAGCACTGCAGAATCCAAGACAAACCGGCCTGAACTCACCCAGCCACCTCCAGGTGAAGATGCAACATCTTAATGAAAGGCCTTTCCATCTTTGTCTAGGTATTTGTGTGTAGATTTTAAACAAAATTAGGTTCTTACCACATATCCTGTTTGCTGTTTTCTTAGCACACTGTACTTTCTCACATTATTAAAGTGCCTCAAAAATATGATTTTTAGTTGTAACTTAGTATTCTGGATCTATTTTATCATTTTCCTGTTTGGGGGCACATAAAGATTGCTTCCAATTTTGTTCTATGATATTCAACACTGAGATGGATATCCTGGGAGACAAGTCTCTGTGCCCATCTCCGATTATTTCCTTAGGATCAGTTCCCAAAAGGGAAAGAAAGTGTATTGCTTTAATAATGCATTTTTGGGACAACTTTTTTTTTTTTTTGTAGATAATTATTTTTTATTGAAGGGTGGTTGACACACAATATTACATTAGTTTCAGGTGTACAACACAGTGATTCAACATTTATATACATGATAATTCTAGGTACCAGCTATCACCATACCAAGTTGTTACAATATTTTGACTATATTCCTTATGCTATACATTACATCCCGGTTGCTTATTTATTTTACAATTGGAAGTGTGTACTTTTTTTTTTTTTTTTTGAGAGGGCATCTCTCATATTTATTGATCAAATGGTTGTTAACAACAATAAAATTCTGTATAGGGGAGTCAATGCTCAATGCACAATCATTACTCCACCCCAAGCCCAATTTTCGTCAGTCTCCAATCTTCTGATGCATAACGAACAAGTTCTTACATGGAGAACAAATTCTTACATAGTGAATAAGTTACATGGTGAACACTACAAGGGCAGTCATCACAGAAACTTTCGGTCTTGCTCATGCATTATGAACTATAAACAGTTCAAATATGAATATTCGTTTGATTTTTATACTTGATTTATATGTGGATACCACATTTGTCTCTTTATTATTATTATTTTTAATAAAATGCTGAAGTGGTAGGTAGATACAAGATAAAGGTAGAAAACATAGTTTAGTGTTGTAAGAGAGCAAATGTAGATGATCAGGTGTGTGCCTGTAGACTATGTGTTAATCCAAGCTAGACCAGGGCAATAAAACATCCACATATGCAGAAGATTTCTCTCAGAACAGGGGGGGTGAGGTTCTAAGCCTCACCTCTGTTGATTTGGGACAACTTTTACTACAGTAATGTTCACAGCCACTCAAAGCCATCCATTGCAGGCCTTACACCTGCTCTCTCCAAAGTGCTTCTAGAACTGTTCACTACAAAATGTCCTGCTGGAGGCAGCTGTGTCCCTTGGCCTCATGTGGATTTTGTATTTCTGAATCCAGAATTAGGAAGAACCTACCTGTAAATCTCCACTAAGTCACTTTTAATAACGCGTACAGTCTCCTAATCACTAAAAAAAAAAGGCATCCTCTCTGCAAACATCTGTATCTACTTAAAAGAAGACCTCTACCCCCTTAACAGACTTTGTGGGTTCAGCATGTGGGGAAGTGAGCACCACCAAGCCCCGGTGACAGCTGGTCAGGTAACCCTCCCGGCCGAATGTTCTCTTGAGAGGTGGGGGTCTCCACATCCACACAGGCGTGAGCGAGGGTGAGATGAGAGCACAGAGAGCACACAGATCAGCACAAACCAGGAAAACACTGCTATTTGACCCCCAACCTCCCAAAACTTAAAACCGCTTTAACACAATGTGGAAAACATTGCCAGCCTGCCGCTGTCTCAGAGACTTCCAGACTTTGAAAAAAGATATCCAGAGGGCAAAACAACCTGCCCTTTGAGAAGGCTTATGCACACCTTCTCTGCTCTGCCTGCAGGGCCAGGGCAGGGACAAAGCCCAGCAAGGACAGCTCCTTTCCACCTACACCTTTCAGCCGGTGGGGTTCTCTCTCCCACCTTTAGACCCCAGCATTTTCCACCTCCTAGATTTTATTTCAGGGAAACTTTTGCTGATACACCTGAGCAGACAGACTCCCAGAGTGTGGCATGATGGATGACTGCATGGAAAGAGAAGAGATGGCACAGGGAGGACAAGGAAAGAGGCAGGCGGACTGGAAGGAAACTGTGGGGTCTAGGATAGACATCCTGCAAGTACAGGATGCTGGTTCCAAACAGCCACCAAGACAGAATGAAAGTGCATCCTTCCAGAAGAAGTGTGGGAGGTTTTCTCTGAGCTGTAGAATCACGGTGAATGAAACATGGCCTGACCAAGAGCAGCAGATGACCCATGGACTCAGGAGCGAGAAATAAATGTAAACCACCGAGTCTGGTTGGCTGCTATGCAGCATTATCATGACAATATATAACTGATACAAATGGCATGCAGTAAATAAAATCCAGACTCTGACCTCAGTATCTGGCCAAAACCCCTCCCAGAACTGTTTGGAGGTTGATTTTCAAATCTGTGAGCACAGGAAAGGCTAAAAGACCAGATGAGGGAGACAAGCAGGAGACACCAGAGTTAATAAGCAAAACTTACTTTGCTCCCCACCCACATGCCAGAGGAACTGCTCAGAGGACGGGGGTGCTGGGGAGGGGCCTGGAGCCTTCTTGGGGGGTCTGGGCAGGGCTGGACAGAGGCTTCATCCAATGCCAAATCTGAGCTGACTGTTGGAGAGCTGCGCTGGGAAGGACTCAGCCTGCGTTCAGCCTCTGTAGGAAAGAATGCTGGGACCCTTTAGTCATGCCTACCCTGGGTGTGGGAGGGGAGAGTGGCTGCACATTTGCTACTGTCAGGCCAAGAGAGCCAGCTGAGCATGGGCCGGGCCAGAAGGGGAGGAGATGAGGGTCTATAGGAGAGAGAAAAGGCAGGGATGAATATTAAAGAATACTTGCCAGCAAGCCGGTGCTTCCCAAGGCCTCAAAGACACTGTGTGAGAGCCTTCAGGTTTACACCCAGGTATTAATATTCCAGGGAACCCTTAGCAACAGGCCCTGACATCTGCTCCGTTCCTATGATACGGGAAACATGGTAATAGCAGCCAGATAAGGTAAGCCAAGACATCAACATTTCTCCACCTGTCATGCCGCGTGGGCAAGATGAAAGATTCAGACAGGAGCCTCATGGGCCTGCCTGAAACCCAGAGGAACCTCTCTGCATGTCCTGGGCTTATTACGCATGAGGCAGGGCACAAGTGGACTTGGGAGGTGAGAGGGGAGCCCCTGCCTGACAAACCTCCCTGGTCGGCACCCTGTCGGCAGGTGTCCTGCCAGATCTGCTGCTCTGGGGGACTCTTCCCTCCCCCTCCCTGTTCAGTTCTCCTTCTCTCATGCTCAGACTGTGGCCAAAGCTTCCCTATTGGCCTTTGGCTCCCCTCAGCCCATTCACTTGGAGCCACAGAGGTCAGCCTAAAGCCTAGGTCAGGCCATGCAATTCTCTTGCTCAAAATCCTTCAGTGGCTCCCCATTGCCAAAGGAACAAGCCCAGCCACACTCACACCATCCTCGATTGCCCTTCCGCACCCCCCCATGCAACTCACGCTCATTGCCCTCCCCTTGTCACGGGACCCTGCATGCATTCTGGCCACTCAGCCTCCCCTCTGGGACTTCTCTTGTGGAGCCTTTCCTGCACAGTCTACCTACCGCAGCCTGGCACCACTCGCTCTGGGAATTCTCAAACTCCCCCACCCAAATCCCAGTCGGGATTGACCCCGCTTGCCTCCCCTCAGCATTTCGTTCCACTCTGCATCCTGGGTGGGGGGGTGTTTCCACCTCCGTTTCCCGTACTAAGACTGCAGCTCTTGGGCTGCCTCTTGGTGTCCCTGGGCTAGCATGGTGCTCGGAACATGGCAGGGTCCAGTACACTTTTATGGGGTGCATACCAACCTTCAAGGTTTACTGCAGCCCATGGAATGATGCCCAGCTCCCCCAGCCTGAAACTGAAGGCCTGGCAGGTGCCCCCAGCCCAACCTCCTTACCCTTCCTCCCACCCACATGAGGCCCATCCACAAACAGGTCTCACCTGCCTGCCTTTGGCCCTCTCCGTGTAGTTTACACCGACTAACCCCATGGGAAATCTAGAAAGGCCTTCTCTCCAGGAATAGTCAACAATGGCACATCCAGGCACAGCCAATGTCACAAATGACAAATGACCTGGAAAAGGGTTTACAGCAAGATAAGAGGCAAGAAGTAGAACCAAATGGTAGACACAATGACTGGCACACAAAATCAGTACCCATGCAGCAAATGCAGAGCACATGCATTAGAGTGGGGTTTGAGATTGGGGTGAGTTTTTTTCTGTAATTATTTTCTACAGATGATTTAGCATGACTTGGACAAACAAGGGTACCCACCTGTCCCTGCGGCTCCTGCTCAGATTCTTCTCCTGCATGCAGCTAAGACCCTGCAGGTCTTGCTCACATTCCACAGCCTTCCTTGCCTGCCCTGTGAGGAGCCATCAATCTGGACACCCCATGGCCCGTTCTGTGGCACATCCCCACTGAGTCACAGAGCTAAGCTATCTGCTGGTGTCCTCAGGAAGACAAGAAGCAGTTACTTTTGGCTTGGTTGCCATCATTCATTCAAAAACAAGCACTGAGTGTAAGGATTGCACCATCCAAAAGACAAACAACAACAAATGTTGGAGAGGTTGTGGAGAAAGGGGAACTCTCCTACACTGCTGGTGGAAATGTAAATTAGTTCAACCATTGTGGAAAGCAGTTTGGAGGTTCCTCAAAAAACTCAATAGAAATACCATTTGACCCAGGAATTCCACTCCTAGGAATTTACCCTAAGAATGCAGCAGCCCAGTTTGAAAAAGACAGATGCACCCCTATGTTTATTGCAGCACTATTTACAATAGCCAAGAAATGGAAGCAACCTTAGTGTCCATCAGTAGATGAATGGATAAAGAAGAGGTGGTACATATACACAATGGAATATTATTCAGTCATAAGAAGAAAATAAATCCTACCATTTGCAACAACATGATGGAGCTAGATGGTATTATGCTCAGTGAAACAAGCCAGGAGGAAAAAGACAAGTATCAAATGATTTCACTCATCTGTGGAGTATAAGAACAAAGAAAAAAACTGAAGGAACAAAACAGCATCAGAATCATAGAACCCAAGAATGGACTAACAGTTACCAACGGGAAAGGGACTGGGGAGGATGGGTGGGAAGGGAGTAATAAGGGGGAAAAAAAAAGTGGCATTACTATTAGCAGACATAATGTAGGGGGGGCATGGGGAGGGCTGTGCAACACAGAGAAGACAAGTAGTGATTCTACAGCATCTTACTATGCTGATGGACAGTGACTGTAATGGGGTATGTGGGGGGGACTTGGTGATGGGGGGAGTCTAGTAAACATAATGTTCCTCATGTAACTTTAGATTAATGATACTGAAAAAAATATATATGTATATATATTTTAAAAAATACTAAAGTTAAAAAAAAATGATACTCAAAATTTAAAAAAAACAAAAACAAGCACTGAGTGTCAGCTATGCACCAAGCACATGCTGGCATCTCAGTTTGCTGCAGAATGAGCAAGGGTTGCTCTTTGTACCCCCAGGAGGCCTCATGTGATGCACAGGCAGCAGGCCTCACTTGTGTTGCAGGGAGAGTAAATCCTCCCCTAAAATGCCCGTTCCAGTGGACCCCAATGCCTGCCTGTCTCTCTAATTGGAACTGTTTTCTCATTCCCAGGCTGAAATGCTATGCAAAGCCTCCAACTGAATGACATTTAAAGCAACGTACTTCTTCTTCCCTCAATTATAGTGCTAGACCTCTGATAAACAGCCACAGCTCTGCCTACAGGTCCCTACAGGCATAGGTTGCTTTTGTCATTTCTGAAAGGCCTGAAACAGAGCAGGTCGAAGTCCTGAATAAAGGCAATCAAAGAGATGACAGCGGCCGACCACAGGTAACCAGACTCCCTGGGCAGGAGTCAACCTGCCAACACACAGCAAGGAGGGAAGCCTCACAGGCTGCGCTGCCAGGCCCAACGCCATGCTGCGTTCCCATCAGACCAGGTGGAACGGACCTCCCAGGGCTGCCCAAGCCAGCTACTGGGAGGCCTCAACAGGTCTAGAGCCCAGAAGTCCAAACTCAAGATGTCAGCAGGGCCAAGTTCTCTCTGAAGGATCTAGAAGAGCGGGTGTCCATGCCTCTCTCTCAGCCTGGGGAGTTTGCCAGTGATCCTCAGCACTCCTTGGCTTGGAGCTGCATGGCTGCAATCTCCGTCTCCATGTGAGGTTCGTCCCTCTTTGTCTTCCCACGGCCTCTCTCTTCATCTCTCGCCATATTGGATTAAGACCAAAGGAGGGTCTGGTTCAACCTCATCATAATCAATTACATCTGTAATGTCCCTGTTCTCAAATATGGTCACATTCTGAGGTTCTGGGGGTTAGAACTTCAACATATCCCTTTGGGGGACAAAATTTAACCCAAAATATATGGGGAAAGCAGAACCCAGAGCCCTACCTTGCAGGTGGGGACAGCAGACACAGCAGGCCCTTTAGTATGTGTGCACAGCTGGTCATGCTGGTCTAAAATGCCCCCCTGGAGTTCCTGGGTTGCTAAGGACCAAGGGAGGGGTCTAAATCTAAGACAGGGAGCTGCCATCAGTGATGCAAAAGAAGGATTCAGGGACACAGTCTCATTCGGTCATTGCTTGTTGAGAGTCCTTAAGAGGGGAGCCATGGACGTGGGTGGAAAGAGATTAATCTTTATTCTCATTAATCTGCAACTGAAAATTTCTATTTCCTCTCATGAATGTAGGCAACACACTGCAGACCTTTTATCAGTACCTGTGTCTTGGTCAGTACCTGTGTCAAAAGAACCACAGATACGTTCATATCACAATACAGAGCTGCAGACACCTCAAACTGTTATATATGCTCATTGCTACTTTAAAGTTACAAAAGTCATTAGACCTACTGCAAGGCTGTCTATTTTATGACTCAGAAAAGAAGCACAGACAGTACTGTATCAAAACCTTGTTTTTAAAAACACCCTGATAACGCTAAGTCATTCAAATTGGTTTTCTCGGTAGTCCTGCCTGTGCAGAGCTCCGTGTAAAGGTTACCAGAATAATATCAAGCCTTCAGGGTAAGCAGGTGTCCATGGCCCCAGGGCATTCTACTCAAAAAACACCAAGTCCTCCCAGGGGCTGCCAGGCACCTGGCTTGGGACATGCGGTGAGGGGTATGAATGCTGTCTTGTTTTTTAGTGCAGAAATATAAGCTGCTTTCATGTATGCAATCTGTGTGTGTCTGAAAAATTACAAGCAAACAGCATTTTGCAAAGGAAATCTGATCTTAGCTCAGACCTGGGAGTTCTTGTTGGAGGAGCCCAGGAGAAACTTTTCCATGAAGCAGAGAAGCCTCTGGAAGGAAAGCAGGCCCACCCCTGCTCACCTGCTTGGTCAAGTCCCAGTCCTCGGGTGTGCTGACAGAGGCAGCCCCCTTCAGGTCCCCAGGGGCAGCTTCCCCACTGCCGCCTCCCCACACTGTGGCCTCCGCACAGCCTGGCTGGGACACCAGCTCTCAGGCAGCTCCTCCTGGGCTCTGCCAGGTTCTTCTCCATCCTTCTTCCGCCCATTTCACCAGAGTCGGGGCGGGGACCCTAGCCTTGGCTGTTTGCTTAAAGCCAGCAGCCAAGGCAACCCCCAGCTGACCTAGCCTGCTATCTGCGGGCCAGCTGTTCCCTCTCGTTCATGGAAACACAAACAGACGTTTCTCTGGTCCAACTCCAAGGTTAAGTACTGGGCTGCCTGGGCACCAGCTGTCAACTTCTCCGCACACCCCCCTATCCACCTGGCAGAAGCTAAGACCCCAAACAAGCAGGGGTGCCCATCACAAATGACTACGGTGAGGACTGCTGAAGACTCAGTCAGTGGTGGGGGGCCAGCTGAGAGTGGGAGAGGGGACCACTCCCCCAGAACACGGGTTGGTACAGAGAAGATGAGCAGGGGAAAGGCCGAACAGGACCACCAGCATTTTGCCAGTAGTTTTTCAGGCTTTTAGGAAGAGCGCACAGATTAAAACACACCTGCACACGCTCAGCATGGCCTTGAGCTACCGAATTGGGAAAGGAAAGCAGCCAGCTTTACAGGGGACTGTCCACCTGCCAGGTGCATGCCACAGGCTGACCAGCTGACATTCACCACGGTCCCATGCGGAGGGCATGACCAGCGTCCCCTTCTGGAGAAGGGGCATGAGACCCGATGCTGGAGAGGTGCAGCCACGCGCTCAAGGCCACACAGCTGGCCTCTGGCACTTTCTATCACCCTCGCTGCCCTGCAAGGAGCCCCAGCTCTAGCACGTGGCACCTAATGAAAGCAAAGAGTGGGGGGTATTTTCCAGGCATCTGCTGTGCTCCCAGCTCTTGAGAGAGTGCCAGGAGTTCACAGAAACGGAAACATGCAGGAACTGGCCAAACAGGAGTTCCGAGAAGGCTCGAGGTTACCTGGGCCAGAGCAGCCTGGAGGCTTTGCAGAGGAGACAGGCTGGCATGGGTTTCCCAGAGCAGGCAGTGGCTGGGATTAGAGGTGTGAGGCCCGTAAGACAGGCAGCAGGGGCCTTTGCTACCCGGCCTCAAGTGCGGCTGTTGCCCCACACCCTGCCCACAGAGGGCCCCTACCCACCACGCCCACTGCCTGACCAGGTGCTCACCCAGACCTCAGCTACCCTGCAATCATAAGTGGTTCCCCTGCCTCCAGCCTCCCCCGCCCAGACCCATCCTACCCTGCCGCCAGATGGGCCCTGCAAAGGCCTGGCTCTGCTCAGATGCTTCCAATCAAGCCCAATGTCCTCACCTGGAAATTCACAGCCATCCACAGGCTCTATCCCACCTTGCCCAAAGTTGTCTCCAGACAAACAGAAACACCTGGTATTGTGCCCTGTGTCTATGCCCAAGCCTCTCTTAGGCAGCCCCCCTGCGACCTCCCACTCCATACCCTCTGCCCCAGCCTGAAGCAACTGCTCCCTCCTCAGCAGCATCATAAACATTTTTTACCCCTTCCCAGCACCTCCCACTTCCTGGTGCTTTAGGAATGCATCTGACCTCTCCTGGACCACATGCTCCCTGAGAGCAGGACAACCCTTGTGCCCAGATGACACTCAAAATGTGCACTGGAATAGAACTGAGAGTAAAAATAAACCCATGCACCTATGATCAACTGATTTCAATAAGGATGTTAAGGCCATTCAATAGGGAAAGAAGAGTCTTTTCAACAAAAGGTGCTGTGACAACTCAGTAGCCACATGCAAAGAACAATGGTGGACTCTTACATGGCATGATTAAAAAAATTGAAACGGATGAAAGACCTAAATTCAAGAGCTCACACTGTAAATCTCTTAGAAGAAAATATAGGGGTAAATCTTCACAACCTCAGACATGGCAGTGGTTTCTTAGATACAACACCAAAAGTAGAAGCATAAAAAAAAACCCTGATATTTTGGATTTCATCAACATTAAAAACTTTTGGGCACCAAAGGATACTACCAAGAAGATGAAAAGATAACCTACAGAATGGGGGGAAAAATTTGCAAATCATATCTGATAAGAGTCTAGAATGTAGAATATATACAAAACTCTCAAAACTCAACAATAAAAAGACAACTCAATGAAAAAAAATGGGTAAAGGACTTGAATAGGCATCTTCCAAAGGAGATATGCACATGCCCAAAAGCATATGAAGAGATGTTCTACATCATTAGCCAGTAGGGAAATGCAAACCAAAACTAGAATGAAACACCATTGCACACCCACTAGGATGTCTAAAATATTAAAGATGGAAAATAACAAGGGTTGGCAAGGATGTAGAGAAAATAGAATCTTACAACATTGCTGGTAGGAATGCAAAACGGTGCAGCCACTGTGGAAAACAGTTTGGCAGTTCCTCAAAAAGTTAAATATAGTTACCATATATATGACCCAGCAATTCCACTCCTAGGTATAGACCCAAGAGAACTGAAAACAGGTGTTCAAACAAAATCTTATATACAAATGTTCAAAGTAACACTATTCACAATAACCAAAAGGTGGGTGAAATGTTCACCAACTGCTGAATGGATAAACAAAATACAGTAAAACCATACAATGGAATATTATTTGGCCACGAAAAGGAACAAAGTAATGATTCATGCTGCAACATGAATAAACCTTGAAACTGTTATGCTAAAAGAAGCTGCCTATAAAAGCCCATTTAGCATATGATTCCATTTATATGAAATGGCCAGAATAGGGAAACCTACAGAGACAGAAAGATTTGTGGTTGCCTAGGACTTACTGGGGAGGAGGGCAGGTAATAGCTAAAGGATATGGGGTTTCTCTTTGTGGTGATGGAAATACCCTAAAACTGGCTGTGGTGATGGTGGCACCTATGAATATACTAAAAACCACTGAATTGTATACTTTAAGTGGTGACCTGTACACTAGGTGAATTATATCTTAAGAAGCCTATTAAAAAATCATGGGGCAACAATAAAGAATAAACCCAGAGTCTGAACAGGACAGCTAGGTAGACAGTTTTCAGGAGCAAGGCGCTGGCCACTTACATTCTACCATCAACCCCTGATGGTCTAGGGACAGATTAACTGCAAATTAACCTCAGTGAAAAAACAACAGATGGTGCATATGTGAAAACTGCAGGGGAGAGAGAAAAAGCTAATATGGTCAAATGTTAAGAATTACTGAAAATAGGTTGAGGGATGATGGGTTGGTTTTCTTTGTACTATTCTTCCAGCGTTTCTGAAATGGTTGAAAACTTTCACAATAAAAACTTTCATAATGAACTCTCAATGGCACATGCTGGAACAATTTGAGCAACAAAATAAATAATACTACTGGATTATACCCAATAAATATCTAAAATAAATAAAGAGGGAGAGGGGACAGTTTTTTTTACAGAAGAGCTCCAATTAAAAAATGTAGAAGGGATGAAGGAAAAAGAATCACCGTTAAAATACTGCAGTGTTAATAGTCACAGGAAAGATCCATCGATGGGTATTAAAATTAGTAGGCAAAAGTTTGAGAAGAAACAGGTTATTTGCATACTCTCAAAGTATGTCAGGACATTTACAAAATTGCAAAAGAAAAAGTAGTAACTTTACAGGGGAGAAACCAGGCAGACATTGCCTTAACCACGTGATCAAGACTTTACCACGTGTCCATCACCAGTGATAAGACATATAGACATCAAGTACCTCCTGATACTATGTACTGAGGACACATTGTCACTTCTAAGATTTTTACCAGAAATTTAAAACCACAATCTAATCCTGAGAAAACACCAGCAAACCCAAGCCAAGGGATACGCTATCAAAATAGCCGACCAGTACATTCTAAAAATATGAAGGTCATGGAAGATAAGGAAAAACAATGAATGAGGAATGGTTATATTGTTACATCAGATATTAACAGGCAAGCAGGGTAAAGGGTATAAAGAACTCTCTGAACCATTTTTGCAACTTGTATGTAAGTCTAAAATAATTTCAAAATAAAAAGCTTTTTAAACCTCGATAATAAAAAATAACAACTTTGTTTTAAAGGTGTCTATTGCTTGAAATCACTTACACCAAGAGATATATGAAGAGATGTGGCTTCACAGGATGGTGCCTGCAGGGGGCACATCCCTCCCTGTTCCAAAACGCCAATGCTAAGGCCCCCTTGGAAACCCGGGGGGAGGACTCAAGATGTGGCACAGAGTGTGGGCTGGAGGGAACAGGAGTCAGCCAAGGAAGGGGTGAGCGTGTCTGCCAAGATTTGCTTATTTCTGAGACAAAGAAGGCTCCGCAAAAGGAGGGAGGAAAATAGTTTAGAATTTCACAAATGTGGTCTGCTCTGTGTCAGGCAATGCATATGACTTTTATTTTATTGTTTATTTTATTTATATGGTTGTTGGAAACTATCACCCTTGTATTATTTCTATACTCTAAGATGACATGGATTAAAATACTGGATGACATTTTAAAATGACTTTCCAATCTACTTTGTAATTTGTTTTAACTAGTTTTGTTTTAACAACGAGGAGGGTTTCCACGACCCTTTGCTCCCCCATCAACCCAGTAACAAAGAGCATCTCTGCCTCATTGTTATTAGTTTCTTCTCCTCGTGGAACACCTGCAATTGTTCACTGACCCACCAGCCTCACAACACCTACGTCGGTTCCAGAAAAGGGAAACAAAAGTGTAGTATAATGTTAATAATAGAATCTAAGTGGTGGGCATGTAGGTGTTCACTGTAAAACTCTTTCAACTTTGCTTCCACTTAAATTTTTTCATAATAAATTATTGTAAGAAGTAAAATAAAATTACAAATGAACATTTTGGGCATTCAAACCATAAACCCAGATTCATAGCCTGGGTGGGAGAAAACAGATGGGGAGCCTAGGAGGCCCGTGTGCAGAAAGACCTACCCGCACCCATCCCCTGTGCCCACAGGTGTTTGCACGTGGCAGGGCTGCCTGAAAGCGGCAGCAGTGGGACTTCCCAGTCACAGCAAAGGCCTGGGGCCTGGGAGACACTCTCCACATAAATACAATCAGCTCTTTGGGCTCAAACCAAGTGAGAGAGTGGGCAGCAGCCAGGCTTTTTACCGGCTCCCAGTGAACTTGGCAGTGGATGTCAGGGCTGAGCAAGCAGGCCCCACCCTGGTCACAGGCCCTGAGTGGTCCTGCGGAGGGCCTGGCGAATTCCCCTCTTCTGCTCAGTAACAAAGGGCAGTAGTTTTAAGTCTGTTTTTTGGATCAGGTATCTGGGCTTTGCATCCTGACTCTGTGATTTACTTATTAGCTCAGTGACCTCAGGCAACTTACTTTAGTTCTCTAAGCCGTAGTTGCCTCATCTGTAAAATGAGTAGCTGCCTCCTGGGCTGTTGGGAAGAATAAATTAGATCAGTGGTGCTGAATCAGGGGGGTTTTGTTTCGCAAGGGACCACTGGCCATGTCTGAAGACATTTGGGGGCCGGGAGGGGGCACTGGCTACAACCCAGCAGGTAGAGGCCACGATGGTGATGAAACTCCTGCAATGCCCAGTACAGTCCCCACAACATAAACTTTTCTAGCTGAAAATGTCAAAGCGTCAAGTTTAAGAAACCATGCTTCCGATGGTGCAGGTAACACACCCAGCATGGGACCTGTAACACTGAGCACCGTCAGCACCGGGCTGCCAGCCTCCTCCTCCTCCTCCTCCTCACCACCACTGTCACTGTATCATCATCACCGTCACCAGCACGGCTGTCCCCATGTCACCATCACTGTTGTTGCTATGTCACCATCACCATCACTGCCATCACCATGTCACCATCACTGTCGTCACCATGTCGCCATCACCATCACCATCACTGCCGTCACCATGTCACCATCACTGCCACCATGTCACCATCACTGTCATCGTTATCACTGCCATCACCATGTCACCATCAATACCGTCACCATGTCACCATCACCGTCACTGCTGCCACCATTTCACCATCACTCTCGTCACCTCGCTGCCATCACCATGTCACCATCACTGTCACCACCATGTCGCCATCACTGCCGTCACCATGTCACCATCACCATCATCGTCACCATCACTGCCATCACCATGTCACCATCACTGTTGTCACCATCACTGCCATTACCATGTCACCACTCTCGTCACCATCACTGCTGCCACCATGTCACCATCACTCTTGTCACCATCACTGCTGTCACGTCACCATGTCACCATCACCATCACTGCCAACACCATGTCACCATCACTCTCATCACCATCACTACTGTCACCATGTCACCATCACTTTCGTCACCGTCACTGCCATCACCATGTCACCACTCTTGTCACCATCGTTGTCGCCACCATGTCACCATCACTGCTGTCACCATGTCACCATCACTGCCACCACTATGTTACCATCACTCTCGTCACCATCACTGCCATTACCATGTCACCATCACTGTCGTCACCATGTCACCATCACTATCATCATCAGCATCGCTGCCACCACATAATCACTCTCGTCACCATCACTGCTGTCACCATGTTGCCATCACCATCACTGTCACCATCACTGCTGCCACCATGTCACCATCACTGCCGCTACCATGTCACCATCACTGCCACTACCATGTCACCTTCACTGTCATCACTATCACCGTCGTCACAACTGTCACTGTCACCATCACTGCTGCCACGGTGTCACCTTCACTGTCATCACCATCACTGCCATCACCACATCGCCATCACTATCACTGCCGTCACCATGTCACCATTATCATCACCATCATCCTCAGTACAATTAGCCTTGGAATTCCCAGTTCCCAGAAGGGCACAGGTAGGGGGCATCAGTGAAATTCTGCTGTACAAAACTAAGCAGTGGGTCACCCCATTGGGTTGAGGACCGCCCTCTTCCAGAATGCACTGAAGCCCCTAAGCTCACCTGAGGGAAATGCAGCAGTCTGAGGCAGGAAGGTGGGAGGTGGGTAAGGGGTGCCCTGGAACACGTCTGAGAGGACGATGAGATACCAGCTGACATCCTTATTCAGCACTGTATATGTGTGAGTTCTGTTCTAAGCATTTCACATGCATTATTTCATTTGACTCCTGCAACAGCCTAGGGGGCTGGTTCACAGTAGAATAATGTATCTCCCCTCCCCATCACAATCACAACCACTGAACAGCCACTGCCCCAACAGGAAGGAGCCGTGGTTTTGCAGAATTCGCCCTCTGCCTGTGGCCAGTCCTGCCCTTGTCTGGCCACTATACAAAAACCCTTAGGAGGCAGAGGTCTGTCTCTGAACAGCCCACAGCAAATGTGGCCAGTATTCCGGCCTTCCATTCTGCATTGTGGGAAATGTCCAGAGGACGTCATTTCTGGACAGGGCAGAGGCTGGGAAGAGAATGCAGCATGAAGGAAAGGCCACATGGCTTCCCAGGAGGGGCGAGGGCCTGTTGGTGAGGCCACACGAGGAACCAGCTTTACGGTCCGTGTCTACAGGAGCCAGGAGCTGGTCAGACTAGAGCCACTGCTGGGAGGATTCCGTCAACCTGGTCACTTTCACACCCAACTTTTCCTCACTCTCTCCAACAGCCAGAACTCCCTCCAACAAAACGGGCCTGGGGTTTGTCCTCAGAAAAGTAATAGTGCAAGTAGCTGGGGCATCTCTACTTGTAGCCAGGCTTATAGAAACAGCAGGCCAGGGGACATGGCGGGAGGAGGAAGTGACCAAGAGGCAAGTGGAACCAGTCTGTGGCTCACAGCAAGACAAGTGAGAGGAGGTGGGGAAGGCTGGCCAAGAGATGGGTGCCTGCCCTCTATGTGTGCACACACCCCAACACTGCACTGTAGGGACAAGTGGGAGTCTAGTGGTCTCAGGGGTCTCAGAGACTAGGACAGAAGGGAAACACAAAATGTCACACAGGAGAAGTGAAAGGTATGTCTATTCATTATCTATTAGAAGAACCACCATTTACTGAGCATTTGCTGTTCGTCAAAGTTGGTGTCCAGTGCTTTACAGAATCATCTCCTTTATTTTTCACAGCAAGTTCCTAGGATTTGAACTCTAAGTTCAAGCTCTTAGTCTCAAGGGATCCCAACTTGTCAACACTAAACAAAACTATGTGTGTTTGGGCCTTTTCCCATGCCAATCACCCCCAGAACACACACACTGCCCTGCCCACACACACACACACAGCCTTTTCTCATAGTCCTTCTAGGTAAGTCAGAGACAGTGATAAGATTCTAAAGGGGAAAGCACTATAAAAAAAACAATCCAGTATAAAAAAAGAGCAAAAGATCTGATCAGATACCTCACCGAAGAAGATATGCAGATGGCAAGCATACAAAGAGATGCTCATCATATGTCACTAAGGCATCACAAATTGAGATAATAATGAGACAGATACCTCTACACACCTATTAGAATGGCCAAAATCCAGAATACTGCCAATACCAAATGCTGACAAGGATGTGGAGCAACAGGAACTCTCTCATTCACTGTAAAATGTCCAGCTACTTTGGAAGGTAATATCTTACAAAACTAAACATCCTCCTACCATCACTATCAGAGAGCAATTACACTCCTGGGGTGATCACCCAAAGAATTCAAAACACATCCACACAAAAAAATGGCACACTAAAGTTTATTCATTATTGCCAAAACTTGGAAGCAACCAGGATGTCCTTTAGTAGGTGAACGGATAAATAACCTGTATATCCAGACAATGGAATAAAATTTAGCAATAAAAATTAGCTACCAAACCATGAAAAGACATAGAGGAATCTTAAATGAAAGTGCTAAGTCAAAGAGGCCAATCTGTATGGTTCCAACAAAATGACATTCCGAAAAAGGCAAAACTATGGAGACAGTAAAAAGATCAGAGGTTCAGGGGCAGAGAGGGAGGAATGAACAGGGAGCATACAGGAGATTTTTAGGGCAGTGAACTTATTATTCTATATAACACTGTAATGGCAGATGGGCGTCATTATACATTTGTCAAAATCCATAGAATGTACAAGAGTGACCCCTAATGTAAACTACAGACTTCAGTTAATAATAATGCATCAATATTGGCTCATTAATAGTACCAAATGTACCACATCAAGGCAAGATGTTAATAATGAAAAATTGGAGAAGGTAAGAGGGTGTATGGGAATTCTCTGCATGTTCCACTCAATGTTTTTCTGTAAATTTGAATCTTTTTTTAAAAAGTCAAATGCTACCAGTGCAATGGGAGAAAAATTTTAAATGTTCTTCTACAGAGAAAAAAAATCTCCATCAATGGGAAAGAATGATGTAACACTACTAATATTATTAAAATTAAATTTTTATCATGTGTTGCACCCTTCAAAATGTTTTTGTGTTGATTAACAATTCAATCTCATCATCCCCATCCCCATTTATAAAGTTCATGCCTTTTCTCCACGACCAGTCCCTGCTACATCACCCATCTGGAGGACACAGCCTAGTGCAGAAGATTGCCAGGCTGGAAAACACTAGCGCCCAGTTCTTTTTCTTTATCACATGCATCACAATGTGAATGTGTTTCTCTCTCTCTCTCTCTTTTTGAATGTATGCATTTATTTTTTTGTTTGTTCATCTCTGTAAGGTCCACAGGGAGAGGGGCCACCTCTGTTTTGTTTGCTGTGAATACCCAGTGCAGATTGCACATAAGCAGGATGAAGCCTGAAAGAATCGGACAATGGCTCTAATAAATGCTGGGACTGTACGAAGAATTGTGGGGACAAAGAGCAGGCGCAGGCAGGATTTCTCTCTGCAGCAATCCCAGAGGGCTTCAAAGAGAAGAGTCTGGAAGAGGGCGGAAAGGAAAAAGTAGGGACTTGGCAGACATGAGGTAGACATTCCAGGAAGAGAATCATTTTAATAGAGTTGCCAGAAAGGAAGAGACCTCTCTGAATGTTAGAACTGGAAAGTAACTCAGAGAATGGCTAGTTAAAGGTCACCGGCAACGAGGACACTTGGCTCCCAGGCACCAACTTAGGGCAGAGGAGATCAGAGACCTGGGACCTGCTGGGAGCCTGTGAGGTACACCTAGATTCTCAGGCTTTCACCTCAGTAAGGCTAATCGCAGAAGAAGGGGTACACAGGTTCCCCCCCATCCCCCAACACATGGAGACCCAGAGTGTGGCCAGAAACAGCCTACCCAAAGGCTATATATCTGATAATAAATTTTCCTATCCTATGCCATATGTATTAATTATTTTAAATTTAGAACAATGCTTCTCCCCCACCCTAAGTGATACCTTCCAAAAATGTCTTCAAGTAAAACTGATGTTTAGGATTGCACAAACTCTAGTTCTACATAGTAACAAAAGCAGCAGTTAACACACAGCCTTAGCTATTCGGTAACTCAAGCAAGCCCCACAGCAGGGCTGTCAGCACCCCCATCCTACAGATGCAGCCCAACTCACCTCAGGGTGTGGCCCCACACCCAGATGGGAGCACAGTGACCGACTTCTCCCAGGTCACAGATCTGGTCCACAGTCCCGCTCTACAGACAAGCCAGTGTGTGAGTCTGGAATCAGGCTCTGCCATTAACCGACTCGGTAATCTGGGACTAGTTAAACTTCCCTACACCCCATTTCCTTCTCCGCACAAAGGAGGTGATGCCTTCCTCAGCAGGTTTGTCCAGGGTGGACTCTGATGATGGAGTGAGTGCCAACACAGTGCCTGGCACATCGAAGGCCCTCAAAGGGAGGAAACAAAGACAAACTCTTTTTTAAACTAAACTGGTTTCTGAACTCCTGCTGAACTACTCTGCCCTGGAAGGGAGAGATGGAAGGGTTAAGCAACAACAAAAAATCTGTGACCCAGATGCCTGCAGGCCCTGCTGATGAATGAAATCGGCCTGGGGCTGTCAGCCAGGCTGCCTGTACCCAACTGTGGGGCAGGAAACTACAGGCTTCCTCCTCCAGCAGGAACGGGTGCTCCGGCCAGGAGAGGAGCTTCCTTCAGCTGACCCCACCCACTTCCCCAGAACATTCCACACTCAGCCAGGAGACACCCCAGGAGCAGACCACTGGGACCATGTGGGAGAGACAGAGTCTCCTTCCAGGCTTCTGTGCACAACCTCTGACCTGCACCTCTGCTTGGCTCCGTGCACAACCTCTGACCTGCACCTCTGCTTGGCTCCCACTGTCTGCCCAGAGACCAAGACTTGGCACCTCCAACCCAGACCTGCCTCTCTCCAACGCCTCTAGGCTGTAGGCCAGAGCCAGCGGGGCAGGCTGGGTAGCTGGGCAGCTCATCTTCGGCCATGACCCTGGTTTGGCCCTTTAAATTCTCTTTACTTAGGCCCCTGACTGGTCAGCCTGCTTCCAGTCCAGTATCCACTACAGATGAGCCTCTTCAAGAACAGTTATGAACCAATCCCCCCTCCTCAAGCACCTTCCATGGCTCCCACTGCCCCCTGAATTAAGTTCAGAGCCCCGCCCTGGGATTCATAGTCATCCACAATATAGTCCAAACCTACCCTCCAGTTCAAATGGGACTTGTATGTTGCAACCAAAACATTATACCAAGATTTGCACACGTGCTTTTGGACCTGTGAGTAGGCATTCACCCTCTCCTATCTGCACCTAGCTGGATCCTATTCCTCCCCTACACCACCTGACTTTCCCATGAGTCCTTTCTTTTCCTTGGCTCTGAATTCCTCTAGTACACTGGCCTCAACCCTAAGGCATTCCCGTGCCACCTGCCACTCCCACATGACTCCTGATTCAGTCTTAGTACTTTCCTTTAAATCAACTATTTCACTCAAATTTATTTTCAAAGGAAACTTTATATCTCCACCATAAACAGAAAGCCATATCATTTGTCATAAACAGAAGGCAACTGAAGAAAATAAAGTTATGTTTTAATTCACATGAAAATAATAATTACAGTGTCTTAAATGCTCATCTGTATAGTATACTTAATTTTAATATATAATATACTTAAAATCTTCTCACACAGTGAGAAACACTGCCTGGGTACTTTATTTTTGACTCCTCGGGGCCCTTGGTTTTTCTGTCCCTGTCACACAGCTAGTTATCTGGGGACTTGTCCTGGTTGACCCCAAATGTGAGCCCTCCTCCAGTGCCTACACACAGCATGATATGCAATAAAAATATTTATCAATTGAATGTTCCAATTTGCTCAGTCCTATTGCATGGTCCATTCTCCTGGCCCTGGGTGCATCTGCTGCTCAGCTTTCTACCAAAGCACATACCCTCTTTCCACCCCACCCAAATCAACCCCTGCTCATGGGGGTCCCTTGGAAAATGGTGCAGAAAGTGCAGCAATTGTCAAGGAGAGCAAGGGGGCTTAAAACCCTGCTGCCTCCTTCTTGGAAACACAGGAGCTGGGGCAACCCGGAAAAGCCAATCTCCTGTCAATCATTAACAGAGGCTCTGGTGGCACACACACCCTTTCCTGGAGTTAGCGAAGTTCTGGGAAAGCCCCTGTAGAACTGGGCCCCTGGCTCCAGGAAATACAAAAGTCATCTTTCTGTCCCCTCACAGGAGACCCCAAAACACCTACCAGGAACTGAGGGGATTTCACCCAGGCCTGGCCCTGCAGGCGTCCCAGACAGGAGGAAGACCAGGTCATGCTCCCTCCTACCACCAGTTGTCAGGGGTGACCCTGATGAAGATCTGAATCACTCAGACTTGAGTCAATAAGTGGCAGCCACCAGGAAGGCTGAGCTGGGGCCAAACCAAGGCCTGGATTCTCCCCGGAGGATGGAAGGCTGGCTGAAGCCAGCTCAGGACAAATTTGCTGGTGACCAATTCCCCTGACAACACAGTCTTCTAAAACTTAACAGATGCAGGGCACTGCCTACTAGGAGACCTTTGGGAACATTTGCATTCTTTTTGGTGTTGTTTGTTTTTTTGGGGTTTTTTGGGGTCTGGTTACTTTTATGAATTTCAAAGATTTTTTTTGTTAGAAAGGGTGGATTGCATGGAAAGGTACCCAAAATATTCATCCCGGACAGCAGTCACACATGGGGAAGCCAGCATCTTGTTAACTCCCTAAAGCTTCAACTGCCCAGGGTGGGACACCCATTTGGGTGTGGCTCTGCAGGAAGAAGGTAAACTGAGGCACGGGTAACCTGACCAATGCCGTAAACGGAGCAGCCTTCCATATGGATTCAGAGAAGGAGGGTAATGAAGCGAGCCCCTGTGTAGCTGGGGAGTGTTACAACCTGCCACCTGCCTCGTGTGAAAAGAAAGGTTGCAAGGATCTCCGTTGCCCTTTTTCATTGTGCGAACAAGCTAAAGACAGAAAAAATGTTGCGATGGTAAGACAAACAGCACATCTAGCAACCTATCCCTCAGGAGGAACAAAAGGTGCTACTGAGATAACGGATGGATACACATCATCATGAAGAGGTTCTCAAACTAGGCTCTAAGGAGCCCTTGGGGGTGTCACACACTTCAGGGCTGCTGACGTGGAATGGGGATTCGGTGGGTGTATTCCAAGCCAACCCAGAGCAATCCAGCTCTTATTTGCTTCATGCACTGGACTTTCAGGGACGACTTCATTTGAAAAAAAAACTATGTAGCTAAAAATGTTGAGTAATGCTGCTGTGTGATGCTGGTTCTGTCAAACAGGAGAACGTGATGTAAGTTGCCTCTGAGTTTGTGGAAAGCAGCCACCACATAGTAGGTGTGCTGGGAGCCAGCTGGCCCTTCATGCCAAGAGTGCGCTCTGAGTTCAGGAGAAGCAACAGAGGAGAGGAACCTCCTTTGCCAGGTCCGCCTGGTCACTCTGCCCTTTCCCTGGCAGGACCACAGGCTGGACAATGCAGGCGACACCACAGTCAAGCCCGTCTTTGAGCTGAGTACAAGGGTCAGGAAGAGAGGCCCAGACCTCAGAGGGATGGGGGCCACATGCAGACACTGCAGCCAGGTTTGTGGAGGCCAAAGAGACGTGAGAGGTGGAGTCCGTCTGAAGGTCCACAACGGACCAGACATGGGGCTAAAGAGGCCTGAGTCAGATGCTCCACACAACTGAGACTCATGGGCATGTTGCTACACTGCCACGCAGACCTGCCTTAGAACTGCCAGGGCCTCAGCTGGCCTTTGGCAGCAGACGTCCATTTCTGTCTGCCCAGCATTCCTTTCTTTGAGACTGATTCCTCCTTCAGGCGAAGGAAATCATGCCCAATCCTTCTGGGTGAGAGAGACCCCCCCCCCTTCCTTCTCCTCAGGGTGAATGTGCCTGAGACGGACCAATCAGAAAACCACCACCCCTTGGGCACTGCGACTGGCTCAGGGCTGGGCATGTGACCTGGGCCCAGCCACACGGAGTCCTCTCTGGGCTCTCACCAGAGTTGCTGAAAAATACACTCTTTCCCTCTGTCCGAGAGCAAGTGTGAGGAAAGTGTTGGCCAGGGACAGGCAATGGCCATGTCACCACCACTCAGAAACAGCATGAGAATGCAGCCATGCAGGGCTGAGAAATGGAGATAAATAACCCTGATGGCATTGCCGACTGCTGGACCCAGCCATGCCTGAGCCACGATGTTGGGTCCCACATTTCCAGGTTCACAGAGTCCCCTTTCTGCTTAAGCTAGTCTGAGTTGGGTTTTTGTCACCTGCAATCAAGGGTCCTGAGTAAGTCACCTCTGCAGAAACGAGAGGGAGTGGAGATGCACATACCACACACATAGTAACTTTAGTGAGCCTGATGTCTTAACAGGAACACCCTGGAAGGAGGCTTCCTGCTCCAGCGCTTCCAGCAGTCTAGTTCAGAGACGCTAGGGCAGCAGCTGCTTTCCTTGGAAGCACCCAGTGTTCACTCCCAGGCCTATGTTGGCTCCTCTGCAGCAGATGTGCCCAGAGGGAGCCCGTCCACTGAGGGCTTCTTCCTCGGCCCCTGGCTGGCAAGGTAGCATCCCTTGGCTATCACCACATGTAAGCTTCTCCCTGGGCATCCATCCAGACTTACAGGGTGCTCACCGGCTTATTCATGCCCCCAGGGTCATCCAAAGCTGCCCCCACCCAGGTCATCCCAGACACCGGCTCCTCTCCCAGGTTCCACATTTAGGCTCCACCATCCACTTCTGACCACCCAGGTTTGCCCGTCTTCCGGACTAGTGCAGCCAGAATGAACACAGCAAGGAAGTTTGCACACTGACTCAAGAACCTTCAGCACTAATGTGTGTGGGGGGTGTGCACCTCCATTAGCCTCTCTCAATCCAGCGTCACCCTATGGCCCAGGAATCCCGAGCTCGGGGCCCATTGCTGCTGCATCTCCTCACTTGCCAATTAAAACCTCACCAGATGGGTTTGGACATCAAAGTAAGAGCCAAAGTGTTTAATAAATCCACTGTAAGATTTACAAGAAGGAAGCCAAAGGGATAAACTGAATGACTCATACATGAAACAGAGTAATTTGATAATGAATATAAGTAGGAAATAACAGTTCTCCAGATAAGTGACTGAAAAAAAAAACACCTTAAGAAGCTCAAGAAGAGGGAATTAGGAAAATAAATCTTTATCTGGAAAACAAAAGTATTAAAAGGAGCTATGCTCAAGATAACATGTTACAAATGTGATCAATACATATTCTATTTTAAAACTAGAAATGTGTTGGCAACAGTGTTCTTCAGTGAACTAGCTGTGCAAAGCCTCTCTGGAGAGCTGAGCCAGGCCAGCAGGGGCGTGGCAGGCATGGCTGGAGCTGGTCTGGGGTCTTGGGGCCAAAGCCTACTAGAGGGTGGCCCCAAGGGTCAACAGGCATGAGAGAGGCAGGATGTAAACCCCGTCCGACCAGAGAGCAAAGGCGGTGCATCCACTCGGTGCAGCCTGCACCCCCG
Source organism: Manis pentadactyla (assembly GCF_030020395.1). NCBI lineage: Eukaryota > Metazoa > Chordata > Mammalia > Pholidota > Manidae > Manis > Manis pentadactyla. The sequence continues at coordinate 141,513,070 of NC_080022.1, forward strand.
CTGGGCCAACCTAGGGCCTACCTCATTTTCCCAGCTCTTGTCCAGCCTAGGCCCTCATCCCACGCCTCCTCCCTTCGCGGATCTGCTGCCTCCCCGTCCCTCTGCTGCCCTATTGGAGGCCGTGGGCAAAGCTCCAGCCGCTGGCTCAGACCCACCTCCAGGTGTAGCTGCTCCTGCCCCGACCCTGCCCCGAGAGCACCCAAAGCCACGCTGGCTCTTCTCTGCCCCGGCTCCGCCTGCTGCCCCTGCTGCCCCCAGGGCCCCAGATGCCCCTTCCCTCTTCCTCAAGCTTCCAGACCCAGCAGGTGGTGCTGTACTCTGAAGCCTGCCCTCCTCTCCCCTCCCTCTGGAGGGAGCCTCTCCTCCCCTCAAGCTCCTTAGCTCACCTTGTCCCCTCCTGTCAGCGCTGAGCATCTGCCACCTCCGTCGTATTCGTTTATGTCTTTATCTCCTACTGGGCAAAGCTTGCATCTGCTTCCCATTGTGCCCCGTGTCCTTTCACCCACCCATTCCACAGTCATGTAGTGGGTGCCTACTGCCTGCCGGGCCCTGTGCTGGGTCTGAGGAAACAAGAATGAACAAGGTGGATGCTCCCCCTGGCCCCTCGGAACTCATGTCTTGGAGGGGGAAAATCCCACGAAACAAATATAAATAAATGTATCAGCGCAAGCTGTGAGACGGGCTAGGAGGGAAAGGCGCAGGGGTGCGACTCTGAGCTCTGATGTACAGGCAGAGCTGGGAGGGTGTCTCTGAGGAAGTGATGTTCAACGGGGACCGGGAGGGGGCGGCGGTGAGGAGGGTGGGTCAGGAGCACCTTCTAGGCAAATACAGGTGTGTGCCAAATAACTGGAACAAATGAGTAACTATGATGAGTCAGAAATTCCTAGTGTGTCCCCCAGGTCCCTCCAGACACACCTACCCCTCACGTCACCCTGATAGCTCACTCCCACCGGCACCTTGAGGGGTTTTAAAGCAAACACACCTCCAACCTATGGAAAACGTGTCCACCTATGCCACGCCTGCAGAGGTGCTGGTCAGGACCCATGGGGGCTCTCCACTTGGAATTCCCTTGTGACTCCCTGATGTCACTGCCACCCAAGGCTGAACAGCGGGAGGGTTTTGTCCTGCATGCCAGCTCCAGATCACTGGTAGTGGCTGTCTGGATCGCCACACCGGAAGGGCGGCAGGCACCCCAGCCTCCTGGGTTAGGGCCATGGTGGTCAGTGATGTCCACCGTGGGAGCAGGAGCTGCGCACAGCAGCACCTTCACATGTTTTCCTTGCCCCCCAGGGTCCCGTAGGTGACCACCCAGGCCCATCTTCAGATCCAAATGCCAGGAAAAGTACTCAGTGTCCAGTATCCTTTTCCTTATGGACCATGTGAACCACATAAATATATTTTTCCTGCTTTGACCCCTCATTAGCTCAGAGCTAAATCTGTGCTTCAAATACAGTAAACTGTGCACAGCTCTGTGGTGGTATATGTATTCTAGTTCTCCCCCTGGTTCTGACACTCCAGTTCATCTATATTTTCTCTGATCGTATTTTTATGGGTTTCTACTTAATTACACACAGACACACACAAATATATATATATATACACACACACACACCACTCTCACACATACACACACACACACACACACACAAAATCTCTACATATAGGTCCAGCATATAGTATATACTATGTCTTTTTATTACAAATAAATATTTCCGTATTTCTTATATAGAGAAATATATATTCTTGTGGACATCACGATTCCTTTATGGAACAAATGGAGGCAAAAATGGAGAGATGGATAGATGTCAAACAGGAAAAACCAGGAGGAATAAAATACAGGCTTTGCCTGAAAGAATTCGGAACATCCCTGCACTCCATCGTGAAGAGGGCCTGCGAGTAGAGCTCAGAAGCCAGGCTTTCAGTCCCAGCTCTGACTAGCAGTGGCTGTAAAGGGAAAAACCTACTCACACACTCCCCTCCCAACACCAGGCAACCTGAGGTCGCATCAACTATTAAATGCACATAAGACAATCTGTCCTACTTCCTTCACCTCCCTGTACCAGAAGTTAACTGGGGAGGGTCGTGGCTGCTTATGAGCAGGAAGGCCCCAGCTCCATGCACGCCACCACCATCACTCTCGGTATTGGAAACAACGTGCTAGATGACTAGCACCAGCCGTAAATAAGATGCCCAACTATGTGGCCGCCTATACGTGCTGCAGGAACTCAAAGGGAAGTGAGCCTTCAGAGCCCACATGCTCAAGCAGTGTCCCTCCCTGCTCCCCCCTCTGATGTCTGAGAGCAGCCGCCTGCCTAAAGGACTTCAATTCCCTGCTTTTCACAGCAAGAGAAAAAAAGTGCCATCCAGGATCAGTCACACTGCTTGGGGCTGGAAATGGCTGCCCCCCTCACCGCCTGCCCTAAGGGCCTGGGCCCCCACCCGCACCTGCAGACTCCTGGCCACAGTGTCCCCTGCACAGAGAAAGGGCGGCACAGAACAGAGCATTACCACCTGCGGGCCAGGTAGAGAGAAGGAGCAGGGGCTGGCAACGGTGGCACTGTGAGAGGTTATGGGCAGCTGTCCCTCACAAATGCTCCCACTGGACTTCGCAGACATGTTCTGTCCCCTCCTGTCCCCAATCAGAGGCCCATGTATTCCACAGTCACCAGGGTTTCCTGGCGCCTCAATCAGTGCCCCTAGGTTTGAAACAACAGGTAAAAATGAGACGACGACAATAACTTGGGTCCTTTTCAACACGTTTTTCAGCAAGGCACGGGCTAGGCCTTTCTTTTCTGGGGGAATGGACAGTATTCACATGGGTAATAAGATGAATTCTAAATTCTGGAATGCTCCCTGCCTACTCCAGGGCTGAAAGTGAAGGGCAAAATGGGAGGGGAGATGGACAGTCAGAAGGCTGTTTGCAAACCAGTTCAAATGACAAAATAAGGTCTCATGTAGTTTATCCCTAGGGGCAGATGGATCCTCCGCAGTAAGTTATCTAAAGTGGGGTTGGGGGAAGGACCCCTGACATAATGGAACCTGGCATCCCATATTACGTCCCTTCTTCTCCCTGGTATTCTGGAGCTACCCAGCACCTTCAGGGGTGGGCTCCGGGAGCCCTGAGTTAACACCGTGGTCAGCCCCTCAGGCACAGCTGACTTCCAGGGGTGCACCCCGCCAAGCTGGTAGGGCAAGGTCCCTCTCTTGAAAATCTGGGAAATGGGCTAAAAGTCTTAAGTCTCAACTCAATTGCTGTCTGGAATAGTAAGATGCAAACCTAGCAGTTGACTGTGGGGCCATTTTCGCCATGTGGAAATGCCCAGGAAAGAGAAAGGTGGTCTGCAGTGATAGAAATAAGAGAACCAAAAAGAAGCTGCAGCAAACTCAAGGCAGAGGGAGGCTCCTGGGATTCCCTCTGGTCCAGGTGCTTGATGCAGCCCTTCCTGGGGCCTGGGCTTCAGGGAGACACTCCAGTGTCCTGACAATAAAGTCCCATTTTTGTTCAAAGTTTGCTGTTTTCAACTAGGCTAGCTGTGGTTGGCCACAAGTCCTAGTAAGTTTGATTAATATGATGCTGACTTCCCTACCACACTCCTGTTAGGCAAGGAAATCTCATCCACTCTCTAGGCTGATTATATGGGGGACTCAGATCAGTGGCCAGTGCAGAGCAGAGGTTTGGGTTCCAGAGGGACTCAGGACTGGCTCCATCTAGCAGGTGACCTTGAACAATAACCTTCCTGAAATGCAGGTCCTGTCACCTCAGCTACTGTATATGCCTCCCCAAATCTACTCCTAACCCTCTCCAATCTGTTCTCCTCACACAGTCCTGGCGAGCTCTTCAAAATGCCAGCCCCAAAATAGAACCACCTATAGAAATCCTCCAGTGGCTTCCTACTGCTCCAATGATAAAACCACTCTGCCCTCACCCCACCCCCAACCCACCTGGGGCCTCTGCACTTCATTTAACACAACACACCCTTTCCCGTTAGGGCCTGCCTGCACCCCACAATACTCCTCCTTGGGGAACACTTCCCTTACTCTGTTTCCCCCACCCCTTTTGTCTAATTGTTTTTAAAGACATTTATTACCACTGTTATTGAGATTTAACTTACAAACCATAAAATTCACCCTTTTAAAGTTTGCAATTCAGTGGTTTTAGCATATTCACAGAGTTATGCAACCACCACTATTATCTCAGAAAATTTTTATCACCCCCCAAAAAAAACCTTCACCCTATTAGCAGTCATTCCCGATTCCTGCCACTCCTTAGCCCCTGGCAACCACTAATCTACTTTATCTCCCTATAGATTTGCATATTCGGACATTCTATATGAATGGAATGATACAACTGGTGGCCTTTTCTATCCTCTCTTTCATGTTTTTGTGCTCTAATTTTTATGACATCTTTCCTTCTGCTTGCTTTGGATTTAGTTTGCCCTTCTTTTTCTTGTTTCTTCAGGGGCAAGGTTTTTAAGTTGAGGTTTGTCTTCTTTATTATTAAAGGCATTTAGAGCTATAAATTATCTCCTAAGCACAGCTTTAGCTGCATCCCATAAGTTTTGGTATGTTGTAGTTCATTTCATACATCCCAAAGTATTTTCTAATTTCTCTTGTGATTTCTTCTTTGACCCACTGGTTATTTAGGTGTGTTTACTTTCCACATATTTGTGAATTTCCCAAATTTCCTTTTGTTATTGGCTTCTAATTTCACTCTACTGTAGTCAGAGAACATACTTTGTATGATTTCAATCCTTTTAAATCTATTAAGGCTTGTTTTATAACCTAACATGAAGTCTGTCCTGGAGAACACTTCATGTGCACTTGAGAAGAATGTGTATTCTGCTGTTGTTGGGTGGAGTGTTCTGTGGATGCCTGTTAGGTCTACTTGGCTTACAGTGTTGTTCAAGTCTTCTGTTTCCTTGTTGATTCTCTGCCTACCTGTTCTAAACATTATTGAAAGTAGAACCTTGAAGTCTCCAACTACTACTGTTCAACTATTTCTCCTTTCATTTCTGCTGGCTTGTACTCCATGTACTTGGGAGTCTGTTGTTAGAAGCATTTTTGTCTATTATTGGTATGTTTTCCTGATAGATTGACCATTTTATCATCTCAAAATGTCCTCATTTGTCTTTCATAACTATTTTTGTCCTAAAGTCTATTTTGTCTGCAATTAGCACAGCCACCTGGGCTCTCCATTAGTTATTGCTTGCATGGCATATTTTTTCCCATCCCTTTATTTTCCACTTATATATTTGAATGTAAAGTGTGTATCCTGTACACAGCATAGAGGTTTCTTTAAATCCATTGTGTTCATCTTTTTATTGCAGTGTTTAGCCATTTGCATTTAATGCAATTACTGATAATTATATTATCAGGGATTTTGCTATTTGTTTTCTATGTCATGTCTTTTTATTCTTATATTCTTACATTGCTGCTTTCTTTTGTGTTACATAGATATGTTCCAGCACACAATTTTAATTCTTTTTTATTACATATTTAAAAAATATTTTCATAGTGATTGTCCTGGAGATTACAATTAACATTTTAACTTAAATAATCTGCCTCTGCTTAATGTCAACTTAACTTCAATATATACAAAAGCTTTGCTCTAATATAGCTCTGTTTCCTCCCCACTTCCTTTGTGCTTTTCTTGTTATACAAATTACATCTTTGTACATTAAAAGCCTGTCAACACAGTTTTACAATTATTGGTCTATGCAGAGAGAAGAAAAGAGTTACAAACAACATATTTATAGCTCTAAAGGTTCTCCTGATTTCCTCACATGGGTTGGAGTGCCTGTCTAGTGTCCTTTCATTTCAGCCTGAAGGACTCCCTTTAGTATTTAGGGCATGTCTGACAGCAATAAATCCAGGGTTCATCTATCTGGATGTCTTCATTCCTTCATTTTTGAAGGACAGATTTTTATGGACATATAATTCTTGGTTGATAGACTTTTTCCTTCAGTACTTTGACTCTGTTATCTTACTGCCTTTTGGCTTTCATGGTTTCTGATGAGGAGTCAGCTGTTAGTCTTATTAAGGATCCTTTGCCTAAACAAGTCTTACTCTTCAATGCTGTGCTCAACCATCTCTTCCTTGACTAGGTCAGGCCCTTTTTTACATTAAAAACTCATTAAAAAGCAAACTGAATTACTGGTGTCAATTCTTCACTCCCTATAACAGTATGAGATAGCCACACCCTGCCATGCTCAATGGTGGGTAGGGTACTTTCCTGCCCCTTGGCTTGTGATTGGCCACATGGTTTGCTTTGGCCAATGGGATGTTAGTGGATATGAACTGAGCAAAGGCTTCAATGTGCTTGTGCAACTGAGCTTGCTCTACTGTACTCCTGCTTGTCACCATGATACAAACATGCCTTGGTGGTCATTAGTCCAAGTGGGATAAAAGACACATGATATAGACCTAAACCTAACTCACAGCTTGAGCCAACGAGTCCCACTGAGAGCAGTCTAGGTCAGCCAGACCTCACCCAATCCACAGATATGTGAGAGGGGAGTAAATACTTACTGCCATATGCCAGTGGGTTTTGGGGTGGTTTGTTATGCAGCAATATTATGGCAATATATGACTGAGAAATATGCCCTGGCAAGTTTGAAGAGTGGGAGGAAGTCCTGTGGAAGGTCTTACATCTGGTCCTTCATATGGCCCACAATAGAGGCCAGACCGATCCTACAGCAGCACCACACCCCTCCTCCAGATTTACAAAATAAACTCCCCAGAATTATACAATGGCACAACTGAAATATTCACCTTTAGTAGCCTCCTGGAGCAGCCTGGAGTGCACTAGGCAGCCACACCATGCCAGGTGCACAGCAGGGCTTGGTAAGGGTTAGTCTTTGCTCCCCCCCACCCACCCTCTTACCAATTCCTCCACTATGCCGGAGAATGCACATTAACAGCCAGAAAAATCTGCAGTTTTCTCTGCTCTGGGGCTGGGAAGGAGGGTGCACCCTAACTTGTCCCAGGGGCTGATCCTTCTTACAGCCTCAACTGATTCCCCAGACTCAGACGAAAAGGAAGGGACAGGGACATGGGCAGGCAGAGCATAACTCCTTGTATTATAACTCTGATTCAGCGTTTGAGCTGAAATTATATTTATTCATTCAAAACTTACAGCTGCCTGTTTCAAGGAGGGCTTGAGGCAGCTTAGGAGCTAAACTCAATAAAAAATATACAATTTAAGGACTAAAGAGAACAGAGGCCAGGCAGAAAGCAGGAAGAGGAGATGTCACCAGAAATCTGATCATTAAACTGAGGAACACACCTGACTCCCAAGCTTTCCAGCAGCCACAGACACAAGGCAAGTGTGTGGGTTATAGAATTCAATACGAAATCAAGGCAGCGGCCCTCCCGTCCTAGTGTGAACCCTATTCCCAGGCAGCTCCAGGGCCAAAATGATACCCATCTCTCTAACAATACTAATATTAATTAGCATTGAGACCTAACAATACCAGTACTAACAATAATAGAATGACCATCCACATGCCAAGCATTGTTCTAAATAAGAGAGATACTATTATTACTTCCACTCTACAGGTAAGGAAACTGAGGCCCATGGAGGCAAAGCAACTTCTCTAGGCCACAGACTGAGGAAATGGTACAGGCAGGATGAAAGCCCCAGGTCTGAACCCAGGCCCCAAGCCCATAGCCACTAAGCAATCCATATTCTGCTTTGCTCGTGCTGGACCCACTGCCAGCCTACAGCTCCCTGAGCGGCAGGCTGCTGTCTCTGGGCCAGCCACAGGCTGATGGACCCTCTTCTCTGTTGAGGCCTCACCTCCCATACTTCTGAAGATCTCCCGTCCTAAGATTGCCCATTGGTGGCCTAGCTTGTTTGTCGGGACCCCATTCCTGCAAACAGCCTCCCTGGATTTCTACCTGCTAACCTCTGGAGAGGTGCCTTACCTTCCTGCCCCCACCAAACCCACACTGCCAGCACATTTCCCTCCTCGCCACCCAGCCCTCCTCCAAGTGCATCTGCTTCCAGGTCCTCCCGACCTACCTCCACAAGCTGTCCATCCCCCATGTCTGCCCCAGATTCCAGCACTAATGCTCAATCCACATTCTATATCTGTTGGCAGAACTCACCACTGAGAGTGACACTTCTCTAAGGCAATGACCCCTGGAGTGCAAGCCCCTAATAGCTGCCAAGTGACCCACGCTCTGGAAATCAGGTCCACCCAAAGCAAGGGGAGCCCGCAGTTAGGTCTGGGCTGCTCCCTTAGTCTGTCCTCTCTTTCTTGACCTCAGAGAGCGACCTGGACACAGTTTCCATTTTGTAAGGGCAATTTAGATTCCATATAGGGCCTTCTCACCCCCCATTTCTCCTTCTGCCAAATTATCCCCCATCACCCTGTCAGAGGTGACCCAGTTCATCATCTGACCCCCAGAACTGAAGATGGGTTTGTGGGAAGATGGAGGCCATCCCAACCCATGAGACACTCTGTGGAATGAGAAGCAGCTATCCTTCAGGTGTTTCTCTTCCACCTGTTCGAGATTCATCATTATAAACCGATGATGTGAAAACAAGACACTTCATGTCCATGTTAGAACATCGCCATCATAAGCCGCACAAACCGAAGCCCTCTTCCTTGTGGTGCCCTCACATGGCACTCCACCTGCAAAGGGGACTTTGCAGACCCAGTTTGGTCTATACCCCCTCACAGCTCTGGCCAGGCAATATTCTCAAAGAAGTTAGTTACCTGCTCTGTGGTAGCCTGGAGTGGGGAGACTGCGCGGTATAGACCCATGTCCCATTCCTGCTGAGCTCAAGTCAAAAGTGTAAGGTCCTAACACGCCCAGAAGAGGAGGAAGGTCTTCATGCCTAGATGGGGGTCATCAGATTCTAAGCAGTGGCTTCTGCAAAGGAGGAAAATTGCCAGCAGGATTAGAACTGGCAGGCCAAGAAGGTCACTGCAGGGACAGGCTTTGAGGAAGGGCCATGGAATCATGACGAGGGAGATGCAGGCACCGTGGGGGCTGCTCTGAGACAAGCCTGGGCTGATTTTTGCTATTTGGGGTATAAAAGAATTTACATCCTTGACCTTTACTTGGTGAATTTCACCCAAGGCACCTTTTCCTTGATCAAACACTTTCCCAGACCCTGACATTAACAAGGACAAGTGCTGTGACAACTGAGACCAGTCAAAATTGGGTCATTTCATGTCACTAATCCATGCGACTCAATGACATTAAAAAAGAAAGCAGAAATGAATTCATTTCCTTTTTTATTTTTAAATGAGGCCCCACTTAGAACAGAACAATTTAGACCTTGAGCCTTCTTAAGCAAATGATTCCTGAGGGATGGCATGAAAGAACTTTGGGCCTAGCCTTTGTTTTCTGATCTCTGCACCCAACACCCCTCATCTACCCCCTTCCCCTCCCGCCTGGTACTCAAAGAGCAAGAGAAATAAAACTGGTTTCCAAAAATGAAGTCCAGAAAATAATATATACTATATACCCCTACATTTCACTTTCTAAATTAAGCCAGCATTCTCCATTACCTTTCCACTGGGGACTAAGAGAAAATTGTCCCAAAATTGCAAACTATATTTAAAGTTAGGGGAAAAAATAAAAAATTTAACTTGCCAAGCCCTAATATTTGAAGCAGCTTTGCTGCAATTTTTAGTTAGATCTAAAGAGACCACCTGTTTGAGAGCCATCATGTCAGTCCAGAAATCCAAGGGTTCAAATGGGGTCATGTTAAAACTCACGAATTGGTTAAAGGCAGCTTCTACCCTGAGTGTTAGCAATATGAGTGTTAGCACTCCATTAAAATTTTGGTGGTAGTGGTTGGGCATGCTGTATCCACCAGAATTATTTGGTTGCCAGCAACAGAAGCCAGGTCTGACTGATACAAATTTACTGGACGGATGCCTAGTAGCTCAGAATGGATGGGAAGGCTGAAAATCCTGATGTGGAAGGAAATAGGAACTCTGGTAGCTCTAAGAGTCTGAACCTCAAAGTCTCATCACTGCCACTGTGGGAATAAATGGCTCCGATATCCTTTCCCCCTCGCCTCACTCAGCTCAGGTTTCAGATTCCAGAATGGACAGCCCAGCTGAGTAACCCAGCCTGGGCCACGTGTGGTTAGCTTGACCTATGTGATAGCTACATGGCTGTGTTCACAGTACAAATTAAAATCATTCAAGCAGCACAGTTAGGATGTGTGCACTTTCCTGAATCGATCCTATGCTTCAAAAAAAAAAAAATAGTTACACTTAACCTATGACCCAGCAATCTAACAACAGAAGTTCAGTTCATTCAATAACTAACTGAATAAAGTTCAATATTTGTTTGTTGGATGTTGCTGGAATATAAGAAAGTTATTGTTTTAAATATATTCATACTATGAAACACTACTCAGCAATAAGAATGAAGCAGTTACTGATACACACACCAGGGAGACAGTGAAAGAAGCCTTGGAGAAAGGACATTCTGTATGAAGCCACTTACATGAAGCTCTAGCTCAGGCAAAGCCGATCCCCAGTGGACAAAAATCAGAACAGTTGCTTCTGGGGGAGGGGGGAGTTGACTGCCTGGGAGAAGGCATGAGGGAGCTTCCTGGGGTGATGGTCACGTTCTCTATCTTGCTAAGGGTTTGGGTTACATAGGTGCATGCACTTAACCTGAACTCATTGGATGGAACACGAGAGATTTGTGCATTTCACTGCATGCACATTTTTCCACAAAAAAAATATAAACAAATATGGAGCTTTAGTTAATGATAAGCTTGCTGACTTAAGCTTTGACTGTTTTTCATCAAAAGATGCTATTAAGATAGTGAAAAAGCAAGACACAACTGAGAGAAGTATTGGCAACCCATAATAAAAAAAGGATTAGGACCAGAATGTGGATATGATTCATTTATGAATCAGCAATAATCTAATAGGGGTGCCCTGGGGGAGAAGAAAACAAATCTAACAGAAAAAAAAATGGACAATGAAAAGTACAGGGGTGTAAGTGAGGAAACACAAATAGCCTATAAACACATTTGACCTTAGCAGTGATCATCAAGATGCCAATTCAAGCCAAAATGAGATACTGGCTCATACTCACCAGATGGGCTAAAGCTAAAAGTGTGGATGATACTAAGTATTGGTGAGGATATAAACAAGAGCTCTGGTCCAGGGCTGGAGGGAATGTACTTTGCTTCAGACTTCGGAAAACCTCCAGCAGTGAAGGTGCACAGAGTCTATGACCTTATAATTCTACTCCCAAGTACACATCCTGGAGAACTTATACATAGGAAGGATGTCTGCAACAGTAACAAAAAAGCAGAAACAACCAGCTTCCCATCAACAGGTGGAAGGGATAAATTGGGTATCTTCACACATAGCAGTTAGGAATAAACTACAGCTACATCAACAACAGGATGAATCTCAACCACACACACACAAATGTACCTATTAAAAAAACTGGAATACAGTGTGATTCCATTTATAAAACTTCAAATGCATATACAAATCAAATGGTGTATTGTTTAAGGATATAAACTTATATGGTAAAGCTATAAAGAACAGTAGGTTAATGATGGTAACAAAATTCAGGCAATTTCTAAAGGCCTACTAGTGCTCTATTTCTCAAGCTGCCTGGGCATGTTTGCTTTATTGCTCTTCTTTAAATATTAACATAGATGTTTTATTTGCTTTTACATATATATTTTCACGGTACTTTAAATCAATAACTGTCTCTTATATTCCAACAATATCAGTACAAGTAAAAAATAAAATAAAATCCTATTCCCTACCTAGCAACAAAAACATAAAACACCTAGAAGAAACTTAACAAGAAATGTTCACAACTTCCATAAAGAAATCTATGAAACTTTACCAGGTGTTAGAAAAGATGTGATGATAGAAAAGAAGACATAAATAAATACAGGACTGAGTATGTTTCTAGGCAGGAAAATTCAGTATTACTATTAGTTCATAAGTATAATATAAGTCCAAATTTTATTCTAATGATATTTGTAGAAAAACTTTTAAAAGATTGTAAATTTCCTAAGAAAAATGAACAAACAGGCAAGCACAAATCAAGGAAATTTTGAGAAAATTTGCACTGCTGGGGGTTATACTATGCAAGGTCATAATAGAAAATGCGATAGTGGAAGAAAAAGAGATTAATAAGGAAAACCCCAAAATGCCTGGAAGCTATCATGTTTGTACACTATGATAAGGCTAACATTAAAGTCACTTGGAGGAAGGGGGCAGTTGGTTATCTAGTGTCTGAAACCAAAACCTATAACCTAGTAACAGCCAGTAACTAGTAACACCAGTTACTGGACCTGGGAGGCTTAAGGGACAAGGGAGGAGGGAGACTCTCCCTGTGTGCTTTTCATATCTTCTGAATTTTAAACAAAATGACTGTAATGTATATTTGTATATTCAAAAAATAAATTTAAATTTAAAATACAGCTGCTGGAGAAAGACACTAAACTGGAAGAACTAGTGGGCAGAAAGAAAGAAAATCACGGTCTTATCTTACATCATAAACCAACGTAAGTTTCAACTGAAATAAGAACTGGATGTCAAAGACAATGCTGAATGGAAAAGCTGACACCAAAGAACCAGAAGAAAATCCAGGTGACTATGTATCTGACCTTGGGGTGCGGAGGACCTTTGAGACCCAAAGCAAAGGAAGAAGCGCCAGACTGCAAGGACTGACGGACCCCATGTACGAGCTCAGGCTACATGATTGCATACCACAGAGACTGAGTGGCTTAAACAGCAGACATTTATTTCTCACAGTTCTGGAGGCTGGGAGTTCAAGATCAAGGTGCCGACCGGTATGGTTCCTGGTGTGAACACTCTCTCTGGCTTGAAGACCATGGCCTTACCGCTGTGTGCTCACCCGGCCTTTCCTCGGTGTGTGGAGAGGAGAGAGGCAGCTCTCTGGTGTCCCTCCTTGTAACACCACTAATCCCATCATAAGGGCCCCACCCTCATGGCCTCATTTAACCTTAATTACTTCCCAAACACTCCATCCCCAAGTACTATTATACTGGGAGTTAGTGCTTCAACATTTGGATTTTGGGAGAACACATTCAGTCCACAGTATCACAAAGACATTAGAAACTTCTCTATGGTTAAAAATAACAATAATAAAAACAAACACCAAACTGAGAAAAAATGTGTTACATATATGTCAGTCAATATTCCTACAGGTAAGTAAACATGTCAAATAAAGTGCAGGTTATAAAATCATTTATGTAGAATGATCTCAATTTTTAAACATTAAAGTGTTTATCACTGTAAGTTGGAACTCACAGATTTTTATTTTCTTCTTGTGTCTTTGTGTATTTTCTAAATTTTCCACAATGAATATGAATTACTTTTATAATTCAAAAAAATGACCATTGTTTTAAAGAAGTATTATGTGTGGTCAAGCAGCATGGGGGGGCACAGGGTCCAGTTCTGCACAACTTTAGGAGGATGTTTCCAAGCCAGGTGCCTAGCACAGCCTGGAGTTTGGGACGCATGATCCGTATTACCTAAGAGACTCTACAAGGATTCCCAGAAAGAGGTAAGTACTTCTCTCTGGAGGAAGCAGGCCTGATGGGGATCTTGCACCAGGAAAAATCCTGCCCTGTGGAAAAGGGAAGACTTATCTGAGGCAGAGTGACAAGGAGGCAAACCTCAGCTCCAAAGAGGAAAAAAATTCTCTGGTGATGAGCTGCCCCTAAATGCAAAACACTATATACTGAGCTTCCTGTCACAGTCCATCCATGACTCAGATGGACTGAGGAAGGTTTCTTGTGTCAGGAAGGGGACTAGACGAGACATTAATTTTTAATATTATGACTACTTTTCCTTTTAAGAATTTAAAACAGGAGGGGGCGGAAGATGGCGGCGTGAGTAGAGCAGCGGAAATCTCCTCCCAAAACAACATATATCTATGAAAATATAACAAAGACAACCCTTCCTAGAATAAAGACCAGAGGACACAGGACAATATCCAGACCACATCCACACCTGAGAGAACCCAGCGCCTCGCGAAGGGGGTAAGATACAAGCCCCGGCCCCGCGGGAGCCGAGCGCCCCTCCCCCCAGCTCCTGGCGGGAGAAGAGCAGGCAGAGCGGGAGGGAGACGGAGCCCAGGGCTGCCGAACACCCAGCCCCAGCCATCCGGGCCAGAGTGCAGGGCCCTCGATACTGGGAAAACAGGGCAGCAACAACAGTGAGCAGGCACTGGAGGCTGGGCGACAGAGGACATAAGAAAAGCGCGCGACCATTTTTTTTTTTTTGCTTTTTTGCTGCTTTGTTTTGGCGAGCGCTTTTTGGAAGTCTTAAAGGGACAGGGACCCCAATATTAAGGAAACAGGGCAGAAAGACCGGTGAGCAGAGGCCTGAGGCTGGCACCGGAGAATAAAGAAAAACGAACGACCACCTTTTTTTTTTTTTAATTAAAAATTTTTTTTTTTTTAATTAAAAAAATTTTTTTTTTCTTGTTTTTTTTTGTGGTCGTTGTTTTGTTTTGGCGGGTGCTTTTTGGAAGTCTTAAAGGGGCAGGGCGGGCCACTTAATCCAGAGGTAGGGAATCCGGGGTCTCTGGGCACCCTAACCCCTGGGCTGCAGGGAGCAGGGAGGCCCCTTACGGAGATAAATAGCCTCCCAGCAGCTCCTGCTCCAACGTGACTCCACCATTTTGGAGTAGCTCCCCGAGCCAGGCCACGCCCACAGCAACAGCGGAGATTAACTCCATAGCAGCCGGGCAGGAAGCACAAACCCTGTCTGCGCGCAGCTGCGCAGCACAAGCCACTAGAGGCCGCTATTCTCCCAGGAGAGGAGGGCCACAAACCAACAAGAAAGGAAGTCCTTCCAGCCGTCACTCGTCCCAGTTCTGCAGACTATTCCTATCACCATGAAAAGGCAAAGCTACAGGCAGACAAAGATCACAGAGACAACACCAGAGAAGGAGACAGACCTAACCAGTCTTCCTGACAAAGAATTCAAAATAAGAATCATAAACATGCTGACAGAGATGCAGAGAAATACGCAAGAAAAATGGGATGAAGTCCGGAAAGAGATCACAGATGCCAGAAAGGAGATCGCAGAAATGAAACAAACTCTGGAAGGGTTTATAAGCAGAATGGATAGAATGCAAGAGGCCATTGATGGAATTGAAATCAGAGAACAGGAACGCATAGAAGCTGACATAGAGAGAGACAAAAGGATCTCCAGGAATGAAACAATATTAAGAGAACTGTGTGACCAATCCAAAAGGAGCAATATCCGTATTATAGGGGTCCCAGAAGAAGAAGAGAGAGGAAAAGAGATGGAAAGTATCTTAGAAGAAATAATTGCTGAAAACTTCCCCACACTGGGGGAGGAAGTAATCAAACAGACCACGGAAATACACAGAACCCCCAACAGAAAGGATCCAAGAAGGGCAACACCAAGACACATAATAATTAAAATGGCAAAGATCAAGGACAAGGAAAGAGTGTTAAAGGCGGCTAGAGAGAAAAAGGTCACCTATAAAGGGAAACCCATCAGGCTAACGTCAGATTTCTCAACAGAAACCCTACAGGCCAGAAGAGAATGGCATGATATATTTAATACAATGAAACAGAAGGGCCTTGAACCAAGGATACTGTATCCAGCACGACTATCATTCAAATATGACGGTGGGATTAAACAATTCCCAGACAAACAAAAGCTGAGGGAATTTGCTTTCCACAAACCACCTCTACAGAACATCTTACAGGGACTGCTCTAGATGGGAGCACTCCTAGAAAGAGCACAGCACAAAACACCCAACATATGAAGAATCGAGGAGGAGGAACAAGAAGGGAGAGAAGAAAAAAATCTCCAGATAGTGTATATAACAGCTCAATAAGCGAGCTAAGTTAGGCAGCAAGATACTAAAGAGGCTAACCTTGAACCTTTGGTAACCACGAATTTAAAGCCTGCAATGGCAATAAGTACATATCTTTCAATAGTCACCCTAAATGTTAATGGGTTGAATGCACCAATCAAAAGACACAGAGTAACAGAATGGATAAAAAAGCAAGACCCATCTATATGCTGCTTACAAGAAACTCACCTCAAACCCAAAGACATGTACAGACTAAAAGTCAAGGGATGGAAAAACATATTTCAAGCAAACAACAGTGAGAAGAAAGCAGGGGTTGCAGTACTAATATCAGACAAAATAGACTTCAAAACAAAGAAAGTAACAAGAGATAAAGAAGGACACTACATAATGATAAAGGGCTCAGTCAAACAAGAGGATATAACCATTCTAAATATATATGCACCCAACACAGGAGCACCAGCATATGTGAAACAAATACTAACAGAACTAAAGGGGGATATAGACTGCAATGCATTCATTCTAGGAGACTTCAACACACCACTCACCCCAAAGGATAGATCCACTGGGCAGAAAATAAGTAAGGACACGGAAGCACTGAACAACACAGTAGAGCAGATGGACCTAATAGACATCTATAGAACTCTACATCCAAAAGCAGCGGGATATACATTCTTCTCAAGTGCACATGGAACATTCTCCAGAATAGACCACATACTAGGCCACAAAAAGAGCCTCAGAAAATTCCAAAAGATTGAAATCCTACCAACCAACTTTTCAGACCACAAAGGCATAAAACTAGAAATAAACTGTACAAAGAAAGCAAAGAGGCTCACAAACACATGGAGGCTTAACAACACGCTCCTAAATAATCAATGGATCAATGACCAAATCAAAATGGAGATCCAGCAATATATGGAAACAAATGACAACAACAACACTAAGCCCCAACTTCTGTGGGACACAGCAAAAGCAGTCTTAAGAGGAAAGTATATAGCAATCCAAGCATATTTAAAAAAGGAAGAGCAATCCCAAATGAATGGTCTAATGTCACAATTATCGAAATTGGAAAAAGAAGAACAGATGAGGCCTAAGGTCAGCAGAAGGAGGGACATAATAAAGATCAGAGAAGAAATAAATAAAATTGAGAAGAATAAAACAATAGCAAAAATCAATGAAACCAAGAGCTGGTTCTTCGAGAAAATAAACAAAATAGATAAGCCTCTAGCCAGACTTATTAAGAAGAAAAGAGAATCAACACAAATCAACAGTATCAGAAACGAGAAAGGAAAAATCACGACGGACCCCACAGAAATGCAAAGAATTATTGGAGAATACTATGAAAACCTATATGCTAACAAGCTGGGAAACCTAGGAGAAATGGACAACTTCCTAGAAAAATATAACCTTCCAAGATTGACCCAGGAAGAAACAGAAAATCTAAACAGACCAATTACCAGCAACGAAATTGAAGAGGTAATCAAAAAACTACCAAAGAACAAAACCCCCGGGCCAGATGGATTTACCTCGGAATTTTATCAGACATACAGGGAAGACATAATACCCATTCTCCTTAAAGTTTTCCAAAAAATAGAGGAGGAGGGGATACTCCCAAACTCATTCTATGAAGCTAACATCACCCTAATACCAAAACCAGGCAAAGACCCCACCAAAAAAGAAAACTACAGACCAATATCCCTGATGAACGTAGATGCAAAAATACTCAACAAAATACTAGCAAACCGAATTCAAAAATACATCAAAAGGATCATACACCATGACCAAGTGGGATTCATCCCAGGGATGCAAGGATGGTACAACATTCGAAAGTCCATCAACATCATCCACCACATCAACAAAAAGAAAGACAAAAACCACATGATCATCTCCATAGATGCTGAAAAAGCATTTGACAAAGTTCAACATCCATTCATGTTAAAAACTCTCAGCAAAATGGGAATAGAGGGCAAGTACCTCAACATAATAAAGGCCATCTATGATAAACCCACAGCCAACATTATATTGAACAGCGAGAAGCTGAAAGCATTTCCTCTGAGATCGGGAACTAGACAGGGATGCCCACTCTCTCCACTGTTATTTAACATAGTACTGGAGGTCCTAGCCACGGCAATCAGACAAAATAAAGAAATACAAGGAATCCAGATTGGTAAAGAAGAAGTTAAACTGTCACTATTTGCAGATGACATGATACTGTACATAAAAAACCCTAAAGACTCCACCCCAAAACTACTAGAACTGATATCGGAATACAGCAAAGTTGCAGGATACAAAATCAACACACAGAAATCTGTGGCTTTCCTATATACTAACAATGAACCAACAGAAAGAGAAATCAGGAAAACAACTCCATTCACAATTGCATCAAAAAAAATAAAATACCTAGGAATAAACCTAACCAAAGAAGTGAAAGACTTATACTCTGAAAACTACAAGTCACTCTTAAGAGAAATTAAAGGGGACACTAACAGATGGAAACTCATCCCATGCTCGTGGCTAGGAAGAATTAATATCGTTAAAATGGCCATCCTGCCCAAAGCAATATACAGATTTGATGCAATCCCTATGAAACTACCAGCAACATTCTTCAATGAACTGGAACAAACAATTCAAAAATTCATATGGAAACACCAAAGACCCCGAATAGCCAAAGCAATCCTGAGAAAGAAGAATAAAGTAGGGGGGATCTCACTCCCCAACTTCAAGCTCTACTATAAAGCCATAGTAATCAAGACAATTTGGTACTGGCACAAGAACAGAGCCACAGACCAATGGAACAGACTAGAGAATCCAGACATTAACCCAGACATATATGGTCAATTAATATTTGATAAAGGAGCCATGGACATACAATGGCGAAATGACAGTCTCTTCAACAGGTGGTGCTGGCAAAACTGGACAGCTACATGTAGGAGAATGAAACTGGACCATTGTCTAACCCCATATACAAAAGTAAACTCAAAATGGATCAAAGACCTGAATGTAAGCCATGAAACCATTAAACTCTTGGAAGAAAACATAGGCGAAAACCTCTTAGACATAAACATGAGTGACCTCTTCTTGAACATATCTCCCCGGGCAAGGAAAACAACAGCAAAAATGAGTAAGTGGGACTATATTAAGCTGAAAAGCTTCTGTACAGCAAAAGACACCATCAATAGAACAAGAAGGATCCCTACAGTATGGGAGAATATATTTGAAAATGACACATCCGATAAAGGCTTGACGTCCAGAATATATAAGGAGCTCTCACGCCTCAACAAACAAAAAACAAATAACCCAATTAAAAAATGGGCAGAGGAACTGAACAGACAGTTCTCCAAAAAAGAAATACAGATGGCCAACAGACACATGAAAAGATGCTCCACATCGCTAATTATCAGAGAAATGCAAATTAAAACTACAATGAGGTATCACCTCACACCAGTAAGGATGGCTGCCATCCAAAAGACAAACAACAACAAATGTTGGCGAGGCTGTGGAGAAAGGGGAACCCTCCTACACTGCTGGTGGGAATGTAAGTTAGTTCAACCATTGTGGAAAGCAGTATGGAGGTACATCAAAATGCTCAAAACAGACTTACCATTTGACCCAGGAATTCCACTCCTAGGAATTTACCCTAAGAATGCAGCAATCAAGTTTGAGAAAGACAGATGCACCCCTATGTTTATTGCAGCACTATTTACAATAGCCAAGAATTGGAAGCAACCTAAATGTCCATCAATAGATGAATGGATAAAGAAGATGTGGTACATATACACAATGGAATACTACTCAGCTATAAGAAAAGGGCAAATCCAATCATTTGCAGCAACATGGATGGAGCTGGAGGGTATTATGCTCAGTGAAACAAGCCAAGCGGAGAAAGAGAAATACCAAATGATTTCACTTATCTGTGGAATATAAGAACAAAGGAAAAACTGAAGGAACAAAACAGCAGCAGAATCACAGAACTCAAGAATGGACTAACAGGTACCAAAGGGAAAGGGACTGGGGAGGATGGGTGGGTAGGGAGGGATAAGGGGGGGAGAAGTAGGGGGGTATTAAGATTAACATGCATGGGGGGGTAGGAGAAAAGGGAGGGCTGTACAACACAGAGAAGGCAAGTAGTGATTCTACAACATTTTGCTATGCTGATGGACAGTGACTGTAAAGGGGTTTATAGGGGAGACCTGGTATAGGGGAGAGCCTAGTAAACATAATATTCGTCATGTAAGTGTAGATTAGTGATAGCAAAAAAAAAAAAAAAAAAAAAGGGCAGTTCCTGTGTGGTAACCTCCAACGAGTTCTACACAAGGGTATAAAGGGCATATAAAAGTGTAGGCAAAGGGTCTGTTTGTGTTTACACAGAGGATCAAAGCCTAATTGGGCTACCCCGAAAATGAACTAAGATACGATATGAAAAAGAACTTCCAACATCTGCACTCTCTGGAAGACTCATGCCAGAAGATGATCATCAAAAAACCCCAACAAAGATCCACGCACTGCTACAGCTGTAGATGCACTCATCCCACCAGTTCCTGGACTTGCCATGGGAATGAGGAAGGAGATATCTAAGCTGGCCTGTGCATACAGTAAAACAACAAAATTGGACTGGATCTATACTGTTGGAACTCAACCAAGAATTTGGAGAAGTGCAAATTGTAGCGCTCCAAAGTCTTACAACTACAAACTATTTATTGTTAAAAGAACATATGGCATGTGAACAGTCCCCAGGAATGGGTTGTTTTAATTTGTCTGATTTCTCTCAGACTGTTCAAGTTCATTTGGACAATATCCACCATATCATAGATAAGTTTTCACAAATGCCTAAGGTGCCTAACTGGTTTTCTTGGTTTCACTGCAGATGGCTGGTAATTACAGATATGCCTTGGTTATGTAACTATACTCCTATTATGTTAATGTGTGTGTGCAATTTAAGTAGTAGCTTAAAACCTATACATGCTGAAGTTACTCTACAAGAAGATATATCAAAGAAATAATCAATCTTCCCATGTTTTCTTCCGCCTGCTACTTCTATAGCTTTTCTTCTTCCTTCCTAATTACAACCCTTAAATAGAATTCGTGCCTCATATCAAATTTACCGAGTATCATAATTCTTCCAAGTGGTAAAGATACCTCAAGACAAATGCTGGGCATAGAAGCCACAGGGCATAAATATGCAAAGAAGTAAAAAGCTAACTTTTTCAAACAATAAGGCTTCTCTCTCACTTACCAACTTCACATTTCCCTGTATGGCCCCGGAAGATGACTGGTTAGCCAGAGACGGGTAAGATTCCTCAAGGGAGGAACAACCTAAGACAGGCACAGTCGCAGGGGGGCCATCAGGTGAGAAATTGGGGATCAACAGAGGTGAGGCTTAGAACCTCACCCCCCCGTTCTGAGAGAAATCTTCTGCATACGTGGATGTTTTATTGCCCTGGTCTAGCTTGGATTAACACATAGTCTACAGGCACACACCTGATCATCTACATGTGCTCTCTTACAACACTAAACTATGTTTTCTACCTTTATCTTGTATCTACCTACCACTTCAGCATTTTATTAAAAATAATAATAATAAAGAGAGAAATGTGGTATCCACATATAAATCAAGTATAAAAACCAAATGAGTATTCATATTTGAACTGACTGTTTATAGTTCATAATGCATGAGCAAAACCGAAAGTTTCTGTGATGACTGCCCTTGTACTGTTCACTATGTAACTTATTCATTATGTAAGAATTTGTTCTACATGTAAAAACTTGTTTGTTATGCCTCAGAAGATTGGAGACTGACAAAAATTAGGCTTGGGGTGGAATAATGATTGTGCATTGAGCATTGACTCCCCTATACAGAATTTTATTGTCGTTAACAACCATTTGATCAATAAATATGAGAGATGCCCTCACAAAAAAAAAAAAAAAAAAAAAAAAAAAAAAGGACAGACTTCCAATGGTAAAATAAATTAGTAACCAGGATGTAATGTATAGCATAAGGAATATAGTCAAGATATTGTAACAGCTTGGTAGGGTGATAGCTGGAACCTAGAATTATGTATACAAATGTTCTACCACTGTGTTGTACACTTGAAACTCATGTAATGTAATACTGTGCGTCAACTACCCTTCAATAAAAAATAATTATTAAAAAAAAAAAAAAAAAAAAAAAAGAATTTAAAACAGACTGCATACTTAAAATGAGTGAATTATTTAAGGTATATGAAGTAGATATCAATAAAATTATTTAAAAAATTTTAAATATCACATAGGCTAAATTTTTCTTTGATCATCCCTACCACACACACACACACACACACACACACTCCTCATCCTCCTCCCCCTTCCCTGGAGATAATAGCTATTTTAAGTTTGGAATGTATTTTTCTAGACCTTTTTTTATGCTTTTACATGTACGGGTATGTTACATATCTTTTGTGTTTATATAAAGTATGAAGGACTACATGTATATATTTCTCAGAAGGACCTCATAGTGTATTTATCACATTGGAACTTGCTTTCTTCATCTTACAGTCTTATCAAGTTTCCTCTTGTTCAGCCTCCATCCCCTCCTCATTCACTGATAGCACATCCTCTGACTCACAGAGATGCAATGCCTTGGAGTTAGAAGGGGGTCCTTTTATATTGTTATATAAAAATTGAATTCCTTTTTAAAGGTGCATTTAATTCCCAGGTACCAAAGTTTGAGTTTAAGTAGCTATCTGACCACTAGTGAGTGTTCAAACTGTGTCCAGTTTCTCAGCTCTGCGAACTGCCACAGAGATTGTCTCAGAATTTTCCACCTGTGTACACATGCTGGGGTTTCTTTAGAGAAGATCCTGAGAAGTAGCGTTTCTATGTCGTAGGACAGGTGCATTTTTTAACAGGCCCTGCCACACGGCTGTCCTTGTGATGTTCTTTTCTAAGCCTCAGATCCCGTGGCTTATAAATCTGATCCCTGTGAAATTCCTTTTGTCAGTTTCAGCCTGGCATTTTGGCCCACCTGGTACACTGCGGGCCTTAGTTTTGTTCCAGTACTCTTCCTCACTACAGAAACCATCACCCAACAAGATGAACTGCCCTGGTCACCGGCAACATCCAAGCACAGACCAAATGACCACTCCTCTTGGCTACGCACGAAGGGGACTCAAACGGGAGGATGCCTTTCTAACTCCAAGACATTGCATCTCTGTGAGTCAGAGGATGTGCTATCAGTGAATGAGGAGGGGATGGAGGCTGAACAAGAGGAAACTTGATAAACTCTGACATCGACTCAACTGATTGGATGGGCCAGACCCAAAGATGAAAATGCACCATGTTAGGCTTGAGTATAGCTGTGTGAGCCAGGCAGGGCTGGGGACTGATGATCCTGCACCCTCATCACAGGCAAGTGCACCGCAACTTCATGATGATACCCACAGCTCTCACTGCAACACCCCACTGATCAACTGTCCGCTGAATACTAAGTGCCTTTACATAAGTGCCAAGTACGTAGCTCAGTCTTACATAAGGTGCTCTGGTATTTTTAGCAGCACAGGACTGCCTTGTGAAAGGAGCTGCTCTCCCAACAAGTGCCGCTTACTTTACAGGCTGGCACAGTCCTTGAAATGCTCATGTTTTGCAGGCAGCTCACTGCTGTCAGAGGGTTGAGGATGTCTGTGCTGAGGGCTGTAGTACCGGCCATATTCTACAGCTTCTTTAGGCCAAGCTGACACCCCACAATCATCAGAAGACAATATACATCACCTCGCTTTCCCCCAGAATCAGAGCAGAGAGAGAAGGGCCACTCACGGACTTGGCAGGACTCAATCACCCACCTCCTAGCTTAGCAAGCTCTCCCCAAGCCCCATGGAGTCGGGGTGGGGGGGACAGGAAGGAACCGAGCTAAGCTAGCCCTGAGTCTACATCCCCAGAGCTGCCCCCTGCCCCTGAACCTAGGTACTCACCTTCATGTCACCTCTCCTGTCACTAGAAATAGAAGGTTTCAGGTACGGTAAAGCCCTACAAGCGAACAGCCTGGGTATTTATCTTCTGGGTTTAGGGTCACTGCTGCCTTTTTCCTTGTTTGGGTAGATTTTATGGAAGTACAACACACATATAAAGAAGTACACATAATAATTGAATTTTGACAATATGAACACATCAATGTGTCCAATATCCAAATAAAGAAACCAAACACTACCAGCCCCCAGAAGCCTTCCTAATACCTCCAGGAACCCACTGCCCTGACTTCCAACACCTTATATTCACTTTGCCTTTTTTGCACTCTTTATAAATGGAATCATGCCGTATGCGCTCTTTTTCATCTGGCTCCTTGGCTCAACAGTGTTTGTGTGATTAATCCTTGTTGTCCCGTGCGGCTGCAGACTGTTCATTCTCACTGTGGTATAGCATCTGCTGCATGTACTCCCCCAGTGTACCTGTCCATTCTACTGCTGCTTGGACGTTGCATGATTCCCAGCTTTTTGACTCTTACAGGTAGTGCTCCTACGAACATTCTGGTACATGCCTTTTCACACGGCCTTTGGCCCACCATAAGATTTAAAAAGTTGAAACCTACTGCTTTAGGCCTCAAATCTTGACAGGCCAACCTGCTCCAACTCTCCAATTTACCCTTTCATTTTTCACACGGAGCCCTTCAATTGCCTAGATGGTGCCAAGAAATGAGCATTGGCCAGAGGGGCCAGACTTACTAGGACTAAAGCCCGACTCTTCCACCTACTTGCAGTGTGCCCTTGGGCAGGCATTTAACCTCTCTGTCATCAGGTCACTTACCTGTAAAATGGGGATAATAAAAGTGCTTTTAAGTTCTTTGGCTGAGGATTAAATAAAGGAGCTGCATCTGCACACAGTGAGCACTCAGTGTTGGCAGCCGTGATTCTGCCAAAGGCATCCTGTCTTTCTTGGCATCCCTGAGGCACCTTGTCCCGGGGGCCCCTGCCAGGGCTGCTGAGCAAGGCAACTGAAGGAGAAGAATTTCACGACCGCCAGTGGGAGCAGAGCTGCACCGAGAAGCCCTCCTCACCACACAAACCACTCTCTCCCTCTGACTCCCCAGTCACCAAGGATGTGTGGTGCCCTTCCACCCACAGAGCGCTGGATTTCACTCCAAGCGTGACCTCAGCTTGGGGGCACCAGTCCAGAGTCATCACTAATGGTGTGTCAGCAGCAAGCTGCTGGGGCACCGACAGGGCCCAGAAATCACTGACTGAAAAAAAAAAACAAATTTTTTTAAACAACTATGCAAAAGGCAAGTGGGGTAAAATTTTGTTTTTTGTTTTTACATGACAAAGATGGACAAAGCTCCTCAAAGCACACAGTGCAGAGACCTAGGAGCAACAGACTATGGGCCTCCAACTACTGGTTGCCATGGCAACTGGTATTTCACAGCAGGAATTCATTTTCATATGACAGTGACCTGCAGAGTGAAGGAAAGACCAAGAAACTTAGTTGAAGGCCTAACTGTTTGGGGTGGCAGGGCTGATTTTGTTTACCAAAAAAAAAAGCATCTATAAGAGGCTTAAGGGACAAAAATGACCCCAGAGCCTCTGTAGGGTTCTCTATTACACAACTCATACTTAAACACACACACGCCCTGTTTCGAAGGCCTCCAAGACAGATGTCACAGCCTCCCCGAGTCACCTGTCTCACCGTTAACCATCATTTCTGTTGCAAAGTCCTTGCCCGGAGTCCAGCAGAGTTCCAAGCTGACCAAGCCTCACCCCGCATACCTGGGCCAGGTGCAAAGAGGACCTGTAACACACTTGCTGGACTGAAGCACACGTTTGCCTAGACAAACAGTAAATCCTAGTATT
This sequence comes from Manis pentadactyla, assembly GCF_030020395.1. Classification (NCBI taxonomy): domain Eukaryota; kingdom Metazoa; phylum Chordata; class Mammalia; order Pholidota; family Manidae; genus Manis; species Manis pentadactyla. The sequence goes on from NC_080022.1 coordinate 141,538,719, forward strand.
GAGAAAGTGTAGGGAGTCAGACTTTGAGTTCCAACCTCTTCTCTGCCCTCTACAAACCATGTGATTGAGACGGGACCCTGCACCTCTCTGGGTCTGTATGCTCATGGGCGGAATGAAGACGACAATCACAGCGCCTACCCGTGGATGTTGCGAGAGTAACGCACGCAAGGGAAAGAGGAAAGATCTGCTTAGCGCTCCACTCTTAATGACCAGTCAATAAACAGCTGTTATGGTTAAGAGCTGGAAAAGCTTCTCTCACACCCATAATACAACTGGAGGCTAATAGCAGCGAACAAAGTATTAAATCGGGTGGCATGAACTGTAATGAGTCCGTCAATAAGCCCAGCTGGAGTGTTTAGATGGACGGGAATTTGGAAGACTGGAACAGTGCAGGAGGGAGGTGGAGTTTTACCCAGACTCTGAAGGATGACAGTGGAGTCTTCTTGGAGGGTTTGGGGTGGGAATCCTTTTATGGGATGCCAACAGATGCCCAGGCCTGAGGACCCAGGAGAAAGGGCACAGGCTTCAGGGATACAAAGGGATCTGGAATCAGTGGGCCGCTGTACGATGGCATGGTGAAGCGAGAAGGCCAAGAAAGGGGTCCCCCATGCAGCCTGGAAGCGGCACATCTTTTCCAGGGAAAACAGTGCCTAAGCTGGGTCACAAAGGGTAAGGGCAAGGGTGCGACGACAGGAGGGAGGGAAGTCACAAGATTGGAAATTGATTCAGGGAGAGGGAAGAGCCTTCATATTTGGGCTTTGTGTGGGAGGGAACCCAGAGCCTCTGAAGATTTCTCGGAGAGGGGTCAGCGACAGAGTAAAAGCAGCTCTCGCGACCATCAATCTAGAGGTGACATGCCGATGGATCGTGGGGGCTGGAGGGGATTCTGGCATCAAAGAGACCAGCAAGGGGCTTCTGGCTTGAGATGTTCAAGACCTGGGGCAGTAGGCTGTTCACAAAGGGGCCAGAACAGCAGAAACACTGGAGAGCAAAGCTGGCTAGTGTGACAGAGGAAGAGACACCCCCCTTGCTGTGGAGTAAGTGAAGGCTGCTGCCTGGGAGGAGAGGGGAGGCCAGATTTGGCAGTGTTGGGTTTGGGGGGGTCACTGGGGCATCCAAGGAACCAGAACTGGAACTAGAACCGAGAGGGGGAGCTCCCTTGAGGGGCTAGACTGGAGGCCTCGGAAAACATCCCAGGAAAGATGGGAGAGGGGTCTGGAGAGAAGGAACAATGGAGAAAAACTAACAAAACTAGGACAGAGGGGTACCCCAGAAACCACAGCAGAGGAGGCTGCAAAGAGGACATGTGTGCACAGGGGTCTGCTTCCTAGACAGGACTAGGCCGACGAAAGGGCAGTGTTCGGAAAAAAGATGATTTTCAGGAAAGCAGTTTCAACAAAGTGGTGGGGCCAGCCACCAGGCTGGGGAGGATTATGCAGGAGGCTTGGCGCCCTGAGGCAGGCAGCAGGTGCAGAGAACTTGTGGGGAAATGTGATAATGAGAGAAAAGAAGAAACTAAGCTTATGGCTGAATGCACTCCCCACCCCACCCCCAGGAGATGGAAGGCCAGGTGGATGTCAGAGGCAGGAGGATGGAGGAGCATGAGGACCGGGTCAGGCACAATCTCTCGAGGTGTGGGGGAGGAGGGGAGCAGAAAGTGGACTGCAGCCCTGGCTCCGCCAGCGCTTTCACCAGGGTGTGCAGGAACAGCCCTGACTCTCCCAACCCAGACTTCTCCAGGGTCAGCAGTACCCATGCAGCTACACCGACGGAGCCCGATCATTCACCAGCATCTCCCGGCCCTGATCTCAGGAAGGATGGGTTTCCACCTCTCCACACAGGCCAACCTCTGCGGGTGGGACGGGGGTGTGTTACAGACCACCCACAGGGAAAATCAAGTCCTCAGCCTTCTCAGCACCCAGGCAGGGGACAAAATTCCCAACCTCCCAGCACAGCCCTCGCTGCTGTCCAAGAGCGACAACAGAGCAGGTGTCACGGGCACCATTGTGAGCCCAGGACCTTCATCCTGGAGGCAATGAGGTGCCCTACATGGATTTCAACACTTCCTCCAAACCTTTTGAGTGGTAGGAAGCCAGAGGTGAGCCTGACCGCTGGGAGATTTCAGGACAGCTGAAAAACCCGAGCAAGATTCTCAGGCTGAAAGAGGTGGACAGGGTGAACCGAGGAATCCTGTCTGGCCAGTGAGAAATACTTCCATCCTACCTACACTCACACTCCTGGGCACCAGCGTGCCATCGGAATCCACTCCTGACCACCTGACCACGGACGAAAGACCAAAAGTCCAGGGCCCAGGCCCACCATGGTGCCCTAAGCCAGGCATCTGCGGTGTGCGATCCTCACCTAGGGCAGGGCGGAGGGCAGCGGGTCAGTGGCGCGCCGCCCCCCGAGCAGGCTCGCCGGCCGCCGCCACTCCTAGGCCTCTGGCGCCGCACGTGCGCGCCCGGGGGCGCCCGGTAAACACGGCACTTGTTGACTCGCTCGCCGGGAACGCTCGCCCCAGCGCCGCCTGCTGTCTGCAGCCGCCCCCGCCTCGCCCCCGCGGCCCCCCGACTCCGGGCCCACCCCGGCTCCCCAGCCAACCCCCAGCAGGCCGCAGGCCGGGCTCGGAACGCAAAGCTTCGGGGGCCGGGCCCCGGCGCTGCCCCGGGCCGCTCGGCTCCAGCCCCAGGCTCCCGGGAGGCCCACGGCGGGCGCGGCGGGGGCGGGAGGGTGGCGCCAGGCCCGCCCGCCCCGCCGGCCCCGCCGGCCCCCGGGGCTCGCCCCCACCGCGAGGGCCCAGCGCTCCCGGTCCCGGCCGCCGATCCGGGGTCCCTGCGCGCCCCCTCAGCCCCCGCCGCGGAGCCGGACGCACCCCACGGTCCTCAGAGACCCGGCCCCGAGAGGGGGCGGCCCCGCTCCGGCCAGACTTACCTGGGGACGGGGCCCGGCCGCCGGGCGCGCTCGCGGGCTGCCCTCTGGCGGCCGCCGCAGGTCCCCGGGCGCCCGCCCCGCCCCGCCCCGCCCCTCTCCGGCCCGGGACCTGATGCCGCCGGCGGGAGAGCCCCGCCTGAGCTCACCCGGTTGGCTCGGGCCCCTCCGGCTGGCTGTCCCCGCCACGGAACGGGGCCCGACGGCTCCTTCTTGGTTGTGGATACCATCACTATCATTTCCCTAAGCCTGAAGCCCCAGGAGGCAAAAGGAGGGCAGGTGTGGGTTCCCGGGCCGGAAACAGTGCCTGGCACTGGCTGGAGCTCCACGGGTATTAGTGGAAAATGAATGCCCCATGGACGGAGGAGAAAACTGAGGCAACTTAACTACAGTCGCTAAAGGAAACAGCCACGAAAAAGCTCCAGCTTGCATCAGCCTGCTGTCCCTGCTGCCCATTTCAGGCGCACCCGCAGTGTCCCACATTTCCACCCACCCTGAGGTTTCGGTGCCTGGGGAGTGGGAGCGGGAGGCACGGAGGGGCAGTGCTGAAATCCTATTGCCCTTCATTCTCTGCCAGGAAAACAATTAAACCGAAACGTTTTTTAATGAAATAATTTCCTGAGATAACCCCAGAAACCAGCCTTTGTCCCTGAGCTGCTCTCTGAGCGATAACCAAAGCCGGGAGCCCTGGTTTCCAGACGCACGCAGCAGTCCCTGAGGCAGACCTCCGTCTGGGCTCTGGGTCTACCCAATCCGCGGGAGATGTGACCCTGGGCAGGTGAACAGATCACTCCAAGTTAATACTGTCCAGGAAACTTTCTGCCATTACAGAGATGTCATATTGCTGTGCTGTCGGCTAGCTATTCATCACACGGGACGGACTTTCAAATTTCACATAATTTTATTTAATGTAAATTCAAATCGCCAGTGTAGCTAATGGAAAAGTCCCAGGTTCTTTATGGGTAAAATGGACATAATAATAATCCCATTGTGAGGATTGAATGAGATCATGTAGGGGAAGCCCCTGACCCAGGGCCTGGTTCACCAGTAAGAGCTCAACTGGCGGGAGTTATTAACATCGTCATCACCACTGCCATCCCCGGCTGACCCTAAACCTCAGGGCTGCAGCCCACCTGCCCGCCCCACAACCACCCCTCCAGGAGCTGCTCCCACCCCTGCTTGCACAGCTCATGACAGGGACCTCGTCGTCTCTTGGCTGACCTAGCCTCCCATTGGACTGCTGACCACCTGAGAAAGACATACACTGACGCTTTTGTGTGAGTGGACTTTGGTGGGGACCAGAAAGAAGGGCTGTGTTTCAAGAGGGCAGAACAGCGAGGAGAGGGTGAGGCCTAAGGCAGGGAGCCTTCAGAGGGTAAGTGCCTTGAATTAGGGATGCCTGCTTGGATTTTAAGGCTTGGGTGAGGCCCAGCTGGTACCCTGGTAACCTTAATGAAGAGGCTTTCCCAAATTTTCCAAATTTTCTTTGGTTGCTTCTGCAAACTGGTCCCCTGTGCTGCCAAAAAGACTTGGTTTTCCTGAGACAGCAACAGGTATGTGACATGGATGGGCACTGAAATCCGCCACATATGGAAAATGGGTGAAACACCTGTTTTTCAAGAACCTCATAGGTAGGGATGAAAGAAACATAAATAATCTCAACGAAATGCTGGTTATTGTATACTGATCACACAGTACACAGGTACCATCTGAAGTAGGACCTTGCTTACCCCCATTTTACTGCTATGCAAGTTGAGACATAAACACCTTAAATAACTTGCCCAAGGTCATACAAGGCCACTGTGCCCTCCTACCTCTGTGACTGTATAAGATACAAAAGAAAAGCAGAGGAGGGACTACAGAGTAGCAGGGTTCAGAGGGGGTTTTCAGAGAAAACCCTTGGGCAGGGCCTCAAAGGATGAGTAGGAGTTTGCCAGATGGGCAGGGTTGAGTGGGGGGAAGGTCACTGCAGATAGAAGGAATAGCAGGAAGCAAGGAAAAGAATATTGGAAAGTTCAGAATGGCCAATGGGAGGCAGAGCAGAAAACCAAGCCAGAGTAGGTTGGGACCAGTGTGAGAAAGACCTCATACACCCTGCGAAAGATGTGGATTTTAGCTGGCCAGTCATTTCCAGGCTCAGGCCCTTGAGTTCTGAGGCACTATCAGAAGTAAAGAGAATAAGCAATCTATTTGCGTGTGTGTGTGAAGACATGTCTCTTTTCTGCTTAGTCTGTGAGACAAGGGTAAATACATACTGGCTTACACACATTCTCTCCCACAGGTGGGACTGCTTGTTAATGGAAGACTTTATGAATATAGTGCATCCGTTTTATAGAATTTTCTATATTTCCAAGTGCCACAGACTGATGCAATAATCTGCAGCCTAGATGTTCATGTCCTAGGTAACAGATGTGGTCATTCATGTGCCCAGAGGCACACTGGCAGAAATCAGTGATTAAAGTTCAAGTTCTCTTCTTACTTCAAGGCCCTTGGTGTCCTTTTGGTTCCATAAACCACAGCTCCCTCTGTGTGCTTCCTGTAATGTGTTCAGAAGATTGGAGGTGGGGAGCAGGCAGTGTGGAGGAGCTGGTATAAACTGGCAGGATACCCCGAGAACCCAGAAGGCTCTGGGTGTCCTTAATGGTCCAGGGCCACATTGGCAGGCACCTTCCGGCCACCTTATCAGGAGGAGGACCCAGGAATCCTCCCTCTTGTCTTCCTGAAATGCATCTCTCCAGTTTGCTTTGGAGGTCAGATGGGTGCTGGTGGGGGAGTACTGACCCCTGACCTTTCTTACTCTGAAACCCCAGGAGTCCTGGCACAGCTGGAGTTCTCCATTGCTTTTCTTTTTCTCCCCAACTTGCCTTTTTAAAAAAAAAAAAAGATTGTTTTTAGAACAGTTTAATTAATTTACAGAAAAACTGAGCAGATCGTAGAGAGTTCCTATATCCATCCCCCTCCCACACACAGTATCCCCTATTATTAACATTTGACATTAGTATGGTACATTTGTTACAAGTAATGAACACTGATATCAATACGTTATTTACAAAAGTCGGTAGTGTATTCAGATTTCCTTAGCCTTTGCCTAATATCCTTTTTACGTCCCAGGATCCCATCCGAGATACCATTTACATTTAGTTGTCATATCTTCTTAGGCTCCACTTAGCTATGACAGTTTCTCACTTTCCTTATTTTTGATGACCTTGACGGTTTTGAGAAGCACTGGTCAGGTGTGTTATAGGAGACCTTGCGAGCTGGGGGCTGTGAGTGCTGTAGAGTGGAAGAACATGCTTGGGTCAGTGCAGGACCCACAGCTCACTACAAGACAATCACAAATGACACATAATCCAGACACAAAGCAGGTTATTCCTAGGGAACAGTCAGTTCAATGGACTGGATAAAAGCCACATAAAGTCTGCTTACCCTGATAATGGGGACAGTCTGCTCCCCTATGAATGTCAAGTGGAGCATCCCAGATGAAGCAGATGATAAGCTTCATATGCAAGACATGTGGGACTGGCTTTGTGATGACTGGAATATTCACCTGCTGAATATGCCTGCTACCCAAATCATGGTAAATGCTGTTATCCGTGGGGTGCCTTTTACATGGGAACCCCATATAACCTTACTGTTGCAAAAGCAAGGGACAGTTCTGGAAGCCTTATCATATTTGTGGTCTCAGCTTACCCTCGTGGGTCTTAACAGATGCTAATTAACACATTAGGTTAACTCATGAGAAAAGGGGGAAAGGCAGAGAGTTTAGGGACTGGCTTAAGTAGGGCAGAAATTTTTAAATGGTTAATAAGAAATAAGGTGACTAAAGCAAATATTGATAGGAGTGAAACAAAGGGGAAGCAGAAAGGGGAGAGTCACCCGACTCATCCCAGCAGGGTGGAACTTTTAGATGGTTAAGAAATGGGATGAGGAAAGCAGACAGTCACGGGGTTAAAACGAAGTTTTAGTTCAGCCCTATGAAAGGTTGGGTGGGCCATGCAGGTCCCCCAGGGTTAAAGGGCCCTAAACAAGACCACTGTATTTACCCCAGTTTGGAGAAATTTTAAAAGCCAGAGGCAGAGATTGCAAGAAGCCTGACCAGCAAGGTCCTGGGATTAATCAAGGTAAAATTGACCAAAGGGCCAGGCTGCTCCACCCCTCACTGGGGACCCCAAAGCCTTTTGCACCTTAGTGGGTAAAATGGTCAGGGAGTGGGTAAGAGACGTTTCTGGGTCTCCTTTACAGGATCATGCTGCCTGGGGAATGTCGGGAGGAAAGAAGCACAAACAGGGACTCTCTTCTCCCCAGAACTGACTTTGGAACAGTGCGAGCCGCTGCTGGATTCTGTTGTCACTGAGACAGTGCCCTATAAACAGCTCTTGATTGACAAAGAAAGAGCTGCTTGGCTTGTGAATGGCAGTTCCACGAATGAATGGACAGCATGCTGTTGAAAGGCCACCACTCTGATGCAACAAGGGTCACAGGACCAGGGCAGCAACTCTTAGGGCAGGAAGCAAGGATGATTCCTAAGCAGGAAACTAACTATATTTCTAAACCTTATGTTGGAATGCCTAAGGGCCAGATCTGGCAAAATTGGGGTTAACAGCCAATACAACTCTATTTGCCTGGTGGTAAAAATACCCACCAGTTCTGCAGCTGTATAACCTTACTCTGTGTGAATGGGAGTGGACCCAGGGGGAGGCACCTGCTCGACTAGTATTGCTCTCTGCAGTTTAGACCAGCACAGGGGCCAAAACTAATTTCCCTTCCTAAGGTGGGAAAGCTTAGCATAAGTAGAAAGGAGGAGGAATAGTGGCTGAGAATAAGGGAATGAGTAAATGGGTTATGTAATGAGGGAAATGCAGTATCACATTAACACCTCTAAAGAGGCTCCGAGCAAGGGGTGATATTGCCTCTTACACAATTATACCACATGCCTGAACAGGTAAAGCCATATATTGCTGGGACCACTCCTGCTTTTGGAACCTAATCAGAATGAAAACCTGTAAACCTGAGTGGCCTCACACTGGGAGACATTTTCATTGATATGATGACACAGTGGACTAATTATTAGTGACTAAATGGGATTCTAGTAAGGTGACACATCTGGTGTCAGGAATATTACAAGTAAAGAAAACTGTTCTCTTTTATCCTCCATTTGTTACTTTAATCAATTATACATATATATATATATACACACACACACACACACACATATATATGTATATGTATATGTATATATATCAGTATGGGCTTGTGAATATTTAATTTATATTTTGGGTTATAACCTAATACCAATTCACTTATTTTTTGGCTCAAATTGTCCCAGTTTTGACTATTATGAACTTTTTCAGTTGGCTTCTGTACCCTTCTGACAAATCCCTGGCAACAAGGAGTTCTGGAGTGTTTGGCAGCGGGCGGGAGGTACTGCCTTACTCTCTGGCGCTACAAGATTCTCACAGCTCATTTTGCATTATTTCCTGTCTCAGTCCTAGAATCAGCCATTTCCCCAAGGAGCCCTGCTTCCTTTTATTGGGGAATGGTATTAGGGCAGAACTAAGCTCAGTCCATACTAAGAAGTCTCTTTCCCCTACTACAGTAGTACTGAATAAAAATTTTAAAAATCTGTCCTCACAGCTTTGTTTTTCTGTGACACTTTCCAGGAATGTTCCTGGTGAGATGGATTCTTGGGATAGGAGCCTCACAACCAAATGCCTCCGGGGCTCAGAGTTAAAAAGCAGCCCACAAAGGCAGTAGAGAGGGCAACCGTTCAGCTGTCAGCCGACAAGGCCTGGATCTAGTCACACAAAAAGGTTTTCCCCTGGGTAGGCAGGGGGGTCCTGGAGAGGCAGGAGGTTTCCTATAGAGATGGCAGCATAAGTCAACAACTAATACAGGAAGAAACTCATCTTTGAGTTACTAAAAGAGCCTGGGGGCCATTAGGTGTAGACACAATCACTTAACATTCTTAACTGAAGTGCAAAGAGGGGCCCCAGCTCCCTCAGGGGTACAGCACTTATTTTATTAATTACACATGGTGTGGGAAGGAGCTCTGCAAACAGAATCACCAGCTTCCCTGGGCTTGGAATGAAGAGATGAACAGAAACGGCCCAGATGCGAGTAACAGATCACACATTCAGGCCTTGTGTAATTACTTCTGTGCATTTTCTCATAGGTACCAATATTGTCCCCATTTCACCGGTAAGGGAACCAAGGTTTGGAAGAGCTAAGCTTATCTACCCAAGATCACAGAGCTGATAGATGGTAGGTCCAGGTTGCAAGGCAAGCGGTCTCTAGGGCTGGCTCCTACCCTACCAACACACTGCCTGATGCTGGGGCAGCCCTGAAACTGTGTCGGCTCCCACATCTCCCCTGAAGGTCAGCGAGAGGGGACATGAGTCCATTCCTCATAAAGCCTCTTCAACCTCCTGGTCCCAGCTTCCTGGCTCCACTGGCAGAGCATCCTCCTGGGCTTTCCTGACACCCAGGCTATGGGGGCCTGAAGGAGGCCATGGTCCTGGCAGAGGCAGTCTGCTCAGGGCTACCTGGTGAATGACAGGTGTTGTTTTAATGCTCCCATAGTTACATATATACTCCAGGAATACCCACCACTAGCCAAGGCTGGTATATACTCACTGGGTCACTGCTTGCAAGGCAGAGTCCTTCAGAAAACACCCCTTGGTACTGGGGTTTGGCAGTGTGACCCTGACAAGGTGTCACTCTCATTAGCTTCTGAAAATTGCATACAAAGTTCTAAAAATCCATGTTTTCAGAAACAAACATCATTCGTCAGGAACAGCTAGGAGCTGAGAATGTCTTATCACTGATACTATACCCAGGCCATTTTGACTAGAGACATAAATACAAAGCTTTTAGCAAAGTTTAAAGCAAAGCAGAATAAAACCAAACACAACACTGTATATGCACTGGGAAATACATTAAATGTTTTTCAAATAATAACTGACTTAATCCTCTCAACAACCCTAGGATGTAAGTACTCATTATCACTACTATCTAAAAGACAAGAAAACTGAGACACAGAAAACTGAGGTCATTGCCCAAGGTAATATAGCAAATAAGTAGCAGAAGTCAGATTCAAACCCAAGCAGTCTAGGTCCAGAGCCGTGCAAGTAACCAGAACACAACACAGCCTACCAAGGGGTGGGTGGGCAGCTGGGCGGCCTCCCCTGAGTGCCCGCTGGCTTCCTCCCCATTAGCCTTTGGTCTCCAAGCCCCTGGCATTTTTGCTGTCGATTTCTCCCTCGGAGCCGCGGCTCCAGCATGGTTCTGGCCCAGGACTGGAAGGCGGGTGCTTATAAATGATAAAAATGGGAGGTGGTGGGGATGGGTCCCAGTCAGAGGCAGACCCCTGGGCCCTCTCACCATTTTCTGCGCTGTGTGTGTCTGTCTGCTCTGGTGGCTTGCACACCAGGAAGTCACCCGGCGAGCCCAGTTTAAAGTGGAGAATAGCAAGTGGGAAAGGACAGCCATGGCTTTCAGGGACCTGCGGGGAAGGCAGAAGACAAAGGATCCTTACGAGTTTGCTTGGGCTGCCACAGCAAAGTGCTACTGAATAGGGGGCTTGAACAGCAGAAATTTATTTCCCATAGTTCTTCAGTGCAGAAGTCCGAGATCAAGGTGCCAGTGGGGTTGGTTTCTGAATGAAGACTTCTCTTTTACAGGAAAAGAAGATATCTCTACAAGTGTAAATTTCCTTTACACACGGTGAAAGGCTATTTCCTTCTACCCGCCTAGGTTCAGTGGCTGGGAACTGTGAATCAAACTGACAGCAGACAGAGTAGCAAGAGAAAACTAGTCTTAATTACATACACACCAGAGTTCACAAAGAAGAAAATGTGACCCGTGGAGGGGGCTTAGGTCATTGAGGCTTACATACCATTTTAGGCTCAACAAAGAAAAAGGGGTTTTGGACTTCTGGTCAGGGAGGCGAGCTCTGGGAAAGTGACCAGCAGGTATGGTGAACAAAGGCAGTTTAGTAAGGTGGATGATGCAGATTTAAGCCAGTGCCTGCTCTGAATTAAGACTTCTCTTCTACAAGAAAGAGAGATGTCTCTACAAATGTAGATTTCCTTTCCTTGCGGAGGAAACATTATATTTAGAGTTTTTCCTGTGTCTGCGGATTCTCAATGGCCTTTCGCTCATAATAATCTGTATTCCAAAGAGGCATATTTTGGGATGGCATATTCTGGTAGCCTTCCGAATGAAAGAAGGGCATCTGCCACAAGGGTTCCAGCAGGGGAGGGAACAGTTAAGTGCACAGACCTAAGCGGAGACATCTGGGCAGGCTGGAGGAACAGCAGGGAGGTCAGCAGTGCTGAAGGGGAGGGAGGCAGGGGGCAGCAGGTGTTAGCAAACCATTCGCACTGCTCTGCACTTCACTCCCTCCCCGTGAACATTTTCAAACATTCTCTTGGCCTTTGTCCCAAATCAGCCTCAATCAAGCTGCCTCATTCTGTTTCAGAAGCTCCCAGGTAGTCTGCCATATGGATATAGTGCAATTTAATCAACTGGTTGTAGGGTGTTTCTTTTCTGTTTTTTTTTTCAAGTACCATGAGGTATGATGTGAAAATCAGGAAGCAGTTGGAGTGAGGTATAAAATGAAAAATAAAGGGCAAGGTTGCTCCACACAGTTGCAAAGCCTAGGGCAAGAGCAGAAACGGAGGCCCACATACTATAGGTCTAAATATTAAAGGTTATAAAGTAAATTGATACACTGCTAAATAAAATATGCACTGCCTTCCTATTTGACAAACAGACCTTCATAACACTCTGGACGGCCAGATTTAAATTTAGAACCACAGGGTCTTTGGGGTTCTGCAGCCAGCCCATGGCCTGCCCTTCCCACTGCAGTTCCATCCTCCACTGAGAAGGCCCTTGAATACACAGGTCTGGACACCTCAGCCTGCCCTGTCAAGTTTCCGTCTATGCTGCCCTTGGCATAGGACTCCCCAGGAAGATGGACTCAGGAAAGAGGCCCACACAGGCTCTACAAACAAGGTGGGACCATTTGGGCAAGAAATTCCAAGGTGACCAGTACTCTGATTGTAGGCTAGAAGTGACATGGGAGTGCGTAGGCGCTGGATAGGCAGGACCCCTTGATTCCACAGACTTGCTCCCTTTAAGGGGGATCCAGCCGGGGAGAGTTAAAGCAGGGTCCTGTGAAGCACAAGGCTCAGGTCCCACTTGCCCAAGTCTAAAGCTGGTGCTGCTGAAGAGTGGACACTGCCTTTCTACCTCAAGGGAAAAGCTGAAGCATGGAGAAAAGTAGGACAGAGCAGAGAGCTGGAGCCAGCAGCCCAGCCAGCTGGAGGGACTGAGCAGGTAGCAGGAGGAGACAAAGCCACAAGCTCCACCCAAGGCATGCACAGGTCAGTACTGGCCAAAGGGGAAAACTTGATGCTTACGGAGAAAGAACCCTCAGCTCTTGCCTGCTCGCAACAGTGACAACCGCTGAGACCACAGGGAGAAAGTATAAATAAGGAAACTGAAACAAATAATGAAAATACTCTCATCTTTTCTGTTGGTCAGTGAACATCACATGTAAAGTTGATTGCTCTCCTGAAAGACATGTAGAACGGGGAATATGGATTCCAGGCTCAGCTTGGTGGTTAATTAGCGTTAAGAGGTGGAACAAGTTACTTTTCATCTTTCTGTTTGTTTCTTCCTCTATCAAATAAGGACTTAACTGCCAAATCTCTCTCTGCTTGCAAGCAATTTTTATAATTATTCAAAAAATATATTCCTCTGCTGGATGTGAATTTTCTCTTTCAATACTGACTGGCTGGCTCAACATAACCTCGATGCAACCTTCACTAAAACTGGCATTAGAAATGGTCAAGCTGCCTCCTGCCAGATGAGCGTCCAGGCAGAGAGGACCAGCTGAGAGGGAAGACAGGCCAGCTTTTCTTGGAAAAGGAGGGCAGCCAGCTTTTCCAAGCACCTGGAAAGGCCACCTGGAAAACAAACCCCAGACATCCCCACTAGCAGGGAGTCATTTGCACAAAGGACCTCTGTCACTTACTTAGCTCCTATAGACAAAAGCAGACCAGCAAGGAGCAGACTCCAAGCACTCACTACCTGCAGAGCTGTGCTGGACCCATTAGGGAGCTTGCCAGTGGATGAAATGAGAACACACACACAAGTTCTTCACAGAGCAACTGTCCACATGCCTGTGTGTGGATCCACACTGTCATCGCTGAGCATAAGAGCACCAGACTTTACAGATCTGATGTAATCCCCATCAAAATCCCAGCAGCCAATTTTGAAAAAAATAGACAAGATAATTTGAAAATGTATAGGGCATAGCAAAGGCTCTAGGCTAGTCAAAACAATCTTCAAACTGAATAAAGTTAGAGGACTTATGCTACCAAACATCAAGACTTACTATAAAGCTACAATAATCAGGTTGGTGTGGTATCGGTGTAAGGAGAGACAAGCAGATTGGTGGAACAGAAAAGAGTCCAGAAATAGATTCACACATATACAGTTTATTGGTTTTCTATGAAAGTGTCAATTCAGGTCAATGGGGAAAGAATTGTCTTTTCAATGAAGTTTGCTGGAATGACTGGAAATCCATTCGAAAAAAAAAAGACTCTTGACCCTTATGTGACTTTATTCACAAAATTAATGTGAGATGGATCGTGGACCTAACCTTAAACCCCAGAACCATAAAGCTTCTTGAAGAAAACTATTTTTGTGACGTAGGTGTAGGGAAAAATTTGTTGGGCAGGATACAAAACCTGACAAAAGGGTTTCTTCAGAACTAAAATTTTCTACTAATCCAAAAATGCTGTTAAGAAACTAAACCAAGCTGCAGACCTAGAAAAAAAAAAACTTTGCAGCCATCTAGCTGAGAAGGGATTTATATCTAAGACATGTAAAGAGCTCTTACAAAACAACAATAAACATTTATCAACATTCCAATTACAAAATAGGAAAAGACTTTAACAGACACTTGACAAAATAAAATGTACAAATGGCCAATAAGCAGTTTAAAAAGTGTTCAACATTATTGGTAATCAGGGAAATGGCACTTAAAAATCACACTACAACTTCATACACACTAGAATGGCTAAATCAAAGAATGATGTCCTACTTATCTATTGCTGCATAACTAATCACCCCAAAACATAGTAACTTAAACAATTGCAATCATTTTATTATCTCTCACAACTCCTCTGCCTCAGGAATTTGGGAAGGGGGTGGCTGGATGGGGCTGGCCTGGGGGGGTCTCTCCTGACGTTGCAGTCAGACTATGGCTGCATGCGGAAAAGTGGTGGCTGGAGCAGTTGGGGCATCTCTCTCTCCCTTCACATAGTCTTGGGGTCTCTCCATCTCTCCATGTGGTCTAGTTTGGGCTTCCTTTTAGCATGGCAGCCTCAAGGTCCTCAGATTTCTTACCAGGAAGCTCAG